>NC_141004.1:7497010-8062010 GCF_052327205.1 Somniosus microcephalus
GGAGGAGGAGCAGGAGGGGGTGGAAGGAGGAGAGCAGAGCAAGAGAAGACACACAGAGTGGGGTCAATACTCCAGGTGATGTCAGAGCGTGACCGTGTTTCCATTCTCCCTCACCTGGGTAGCCGGTCCCATTGGCAGTGGGTCTCTCGTCATCTTCCTCTTCATCGGGGACCACGGTATCAGCTCGCTGCATCATGCTGACAGACGTTGCCCGCTTCCTTTGTGCCTCATCAGAGCCGTCGTCCAGAACGACCTGATCCACTACATCCTGCTGGAAGGGGCCGGGCTCCGCAGGGGGCTTCGGCGTTCCGTAGAAATTACCTGCCGAGGAGCAAGGTGGGGTGGGGGAAGAGAGGGGCAGGTAAGCTTCTCGATTATATCCCTCTTTTCACATTCCACTTCTTTTAAAGTGATGTTCAATAACTAAATGAGAATCTTTCAATTCAACATTTCCCAAATATACTTCAAGCTTGTCAAACATAGAAGATAGGAGTAGGCCATTCGGCCCCTCGAGCCTGCTCCGCCATTCAATGCGATCATGACTGATCAACCAAATTCAGTACCCGGTCCCTGCTTTCTCCCCATACCCCTTCATCCCTTTAGCCTTAAGAAATATATCCAACTCCTTCTTGAATATATTTAATGAATTGGCCTCCACTGCCTTCTGTGGTAGAGAATTCCACAGGGTCACCACTCTCTGGGTGAAGAAATTCCTCATTTCTGTCCTAAATGGCTTACCCCTTATCCTTAAGACTGTGACCTCCCTGGTTCTGGACTCCCCGACCATCGGGAACATCCTTCCCGTATCTAGTCTGTCCAGTCCTGTCAGAATTTTATAAGTTTCAATGAGATCCCCTCTCATTCTTCTAAACTCCAGCGAGTATAAGCCCAATCGACCCAATCTCTCCTCATACGTCATTCCTGCCATCCCAGGTATCGGCCTGGTGAATCTTCGCTGAACTCCTTCCATGGCAAGAACATCCTTCCTCAGATAAGGTGACCAAAACTGCACACAACTCTCAAGATGTGGTCTCACCAAAGCCCTGTACAACAACTGCTATTGCTTCCCTTTGGCTGAGAGACCCGATGATCCCAGGTGTGATCCTGGATCTGTAAAGAGCCAATCTTGGCCTCCAGCTACAGCAGTGCGAAATCAACCAGGGCTTCCACTGCCGACAGCAACTCCTGCTGAAGGCACCTGTATGGAGAATGGAGGGGGCTCGGCTAAGGTGACCCTTCCCCCCAACCCCCCTCCGACAGTCAAATAGCCCGCCAACACGAATACAAAAGCAAAATACTGCATGCTGTAAAACTGAAATAAAATCATAAAATGCTGGAAATACTCAGCAGGTCAGCAGCATCTGTGGAGAACTGGAAAAAGTTAGAGATGTAACAGGTTTTAAGCAAGTACAGAGGTAGGGAAAGGTGGGTGGAGCGGAGGAAAGAACAAAAGGGAAGGTCTGTGATAGGGTGGAAGGCAGGAGAGATTAAATGACAAAAGGGATGATGATGCGAGGCGAAAGGAGATGGTAATGGGACAACTAAGAAACAAAAGATGGCTCGAGAGGTGGTGTGAATGGGAATAACAGAATCGTCAGCAACTGGTTCCGTCTGAAAAAATAGGGACAACGGTTATGATCTGAAATTGGTGAACTCAATGTTGAGACCGGAAGGCTGTAAAGTGATAATCGAAAGAGGAGGTGCTGTTCCTCGAGCCCGCCAGCACTTCCCGTCTAGGTTCACTTGACGGTGAGGTAAAGGAAGCTGCCTTAAGAACTGTCCCAGTGAGGGGGGGTAAACACCGTCAGAAGAAAATTGAATAGGTCCAAGAATACAAAGAGTTCGATAGGGTAGACGTAGAGAAGATGTTTCCACTTGTGGGGTAGACCAAAACCAGAGGGCATAAATATAAAAGATAGTCACTAATTAATCCAATAGGGAATTCAGGAGAAACTTCTTTATCCATTGAAGTGAATAACATAGATGCATTCAAGGGGAAGCTGGATGCACACATGAAAGAGAAAGGAATAGAAGGACATGCTGACAGGGTGAGATTAAGTTATTGTTTGACTGCAAATGAGCTGGGCAGAAGTGACCCTCGGTATTTGTGCGTCATTGCGAGCGCCAGTTTACCCATGAGCATCTTGTAGAACACTTCCCTCGGACAGCAGCCCCGTAAATAGGACGCGACTGAAGTGAGGTGGCGGTTTCGGTAACTCACCGTCGAAGGTTCCGCTCTCCAGAAGGGCTCCACTCTCCTCTAGTGTTTTAAACTCTTCCAGGGAAATGAAGTTATAATCAACCCCTGGAACCTCGCCTTCCCGAGGTGGCCTTGTAGTGCCTGAAACAACAACAAAAAACAAAAATCAAGCAACGGAAGCAACGGACTCACTTTTGTTGCTTCTCAAACGATGAGAGTTAGTCAGTTCGCAGAGCAGAAAAATGATTCAGTGATGAGGAGGCATAGACTCGGAATGACCACCAAGAGAGTGAAGGGGAAAATGAAGACAGCAGAGACTAGAACGTCACTTAAAATGAAATTGGATCAATATTTGAAAAGAAACAAGACGACAGACTTGCATTTCTATAGCACCTTTCACGACCTCAGGACGTCCCAAAGCACTTTACAGCCAATGAAGTACTTTTGAAGTGTAGTCACTGTTGTAATGTAGGAAACACAGCAGCCAATTTGCACACAGCAAGATCCCACACACAGCAATGAGATAAATGACCAGATAATCTGTTTTAGTGATGTTGATGATTGAGGGATAAATATTGGGCAGGACACCGGGGAGAACTCCCACCCTGGAGGGCGGACGGGGCCTCAGTTTAACGTCTCATCTGAAAGACGACATCTCCGACAGTCCAACACTCCCTCAGTACTGCACTGAGTATCAGCCTGGAGTGGGGTTTGAACTCAAGACCTCTGACTCAGAGGAGAGAGCATTATTCACTGAGGCAGGGCTGACACAGGATCCAGTGAATGGGATTGGAGTAGAGGTGTCCAGTTGAAGAGCAAGCACTGGGACAATCATTATGGGCCAATGGCCTCCTTGCTGTGCTGCGAATTCTACGATCAATTGCTAAGCTCGTGGTTTCAGGCTCGATCGGATCATTTCCCACCATCTGCATCAGGGGCTTGTCCAACTTTCTCCGATCAGGGAGAGATTTAAAGCGCCCATCAGGTGAGCGGGTTTCTGTGAACATGCTGCCAGAATAACTTGATATAGGAACAATTCTATTGTCTGCAACCCACTCCTCCATTCCTGCCGTGGGTCGCACCCTCGCCTCCGAGTCAGAAGGTTGTGGGTTCAAGTTCCACGCGAGACTTGAGCCCAAAATCTAGGCTGACACTGCAGTGCCGTACTGAGGGAGTGCTGCACTGTCGGAGGTGCCGTCATACTGATGAGACGTTAAACCGAGGCCCCGTCTGCTCTCTCGGGTGGGTGTAAAAGATCCCATGGCACTATTTCGAAGAGCAGGGGAGTTCTCCCCGGTCCTGGGCCAATATTTATCCCTCAGTCAACATCAGTAAGAACAGATTATCTGGTCATTATCACATTGCCGTTTGTGGGAGCTTGCTGTGCACAAATTGGCTAGCGCATTTCCTACATTACAACAATGGCTCCACTTCAAAAAGTACTTCATTGGCTGTAAAGCGCTTTGGGACGTTCGGAGGTTATGAAAGGCGCTGTATGGAAATGCACGTTTTTCTTTGATTCCTGAAGGTGCGAACTGCCAGTCAGGAAGGTTTCACAGGCAACAGAGGCCCTCGAGCTGCTCAGTAAAGGCCCAATTCTTGCTGGGTGAACCTGCACGGTAACTGACATTGGGCCATTTGACCAAAAGAAACCACCGGGATCGATCCTACCCTATCCTGAAATATCCTTTGCACGGCGCGCACTCTCCGACAGGGGTCACTGGACAGTGATCAGGAACCCGGACCGATTTTCCACCCCCTGAACCCGGGGCACCAAGGCCAAAGGTTGTCCCACCCCCACGCCACAGTTGCGATCAGTTAACGCAGCACAGACTGGATAATGATCTTTCCTGGTCTCGGGCTCAGTACCACGTCATAGCTTAATGAATAGCTGCAATCATTACATAAAATGTACAGCAAGAAACAGGCCATTCGACCCAACAGGTCCATGCTGGTGTTTCTGCTCCACACGAACCTCCTCCCACCCCTCTTCGTCTCACCCCATCAACATATCCTTCTATTCCTTTCTCCCTCGTGTGTTTATCCAGCTTTCCCTTAAATGCATCGACGTTATTCGCCTCAACCACTCCCTGTGGTAGCGAGTTCCACACTTTCACCACTCTCTGGGTAAAGATGTTTCTCCTGAATTCCCGATTGGATTTATTAGTGATCATCTTATATTTACGGCCTTTAGTTTTGGACGCATGAATATCAATTATTTGTTTGAAAAACACTGATCTTTGATCTTCCAGCCAAGTCACTCAGAACAGTGAACTGCGGACTTGGCCGTATCCTTGTGATGTTACCGCGCACAGACACAGAGGCGCACACAGACGTGTCCTTGTGATATTACCCGACTACGAGCGATGGACAGACCCACACATTTCCCTTCCTTCCACCCCCCGCCACATTGCTGCATCACAGGCTGCACTTACATGGGATAGTTCTCAGGTAGAGATTGTCCCGGATCACCTGCTGGAGCTGGTGGTCCACCGATCCCTTCTGGAACTGCAGACTGAGGTAGTGCCGAAGCTCCTTGTTTATTATTCTGCCTGTAAAAAAAAAATCAATGGTTTTTTTTTTTTTTTACAACCTCATTCATCAGCAGAGCAAAGGAGAACCAGCTGGGACAGAAAGGACAGTTTGAAGTAAAGATACTGATCATCTGCCTCAGTACAGAACCAACCGTCCTCAGGGTCACTGGACTTATCTCCCACGCTGAACAAATTTAGAACATTATATCAGCTTCAAATTGCAATAAATACTTCCACTATAATGTAACTGTGTTTAACAGAAGTCAAGCTTAGCTCAGCCGGGCCGTGAAGTAGCAATAAAATTACTGTTAAGGGATTCGACTATGCAGAGGGCAGAGCAGGCTGCCACTGGAGCTGTGATAGCACGTTCAGCTACGCATGGTAACTCACTGAACAGCCAACACACAAAACAGAAATCATTAGCCAGGGTGGGGACGAAGGGGCACCTTTGCTGCAGCATCATTACACTACAGTCCGGGAGCAGAACCCTAGTCCCGCGACAGCAATGTTCCTTCTAATTCTTTTTGTGCGCAGCTCATTCAAATGTTCGCTCATGCGCGGTTTCTCCCATGTAAAAGCCAGTGAGCGGCCTGCACGGCCACTGCACAGCCTAATGGGAACGTTGCACGACAGCACCAAGCCCCCGGCCCACGACAGGTTTAAGATCAATGCCTTTAGCAGTGTGAATGTTTAACCAGGCGTCAGCTCAGGATCAGGCAGGTTTGGAAATGTGTTTGTTTTTTTATCCTCGGGATGTGGGCATCGCTGGCAAGGCCAGCATTTGTTGGCCATCCCTAGTTCCCCTGAGAAGGTGGTGATGAGCTTTCCTTTTGAACCGCTGCAGTCCGTGTGGTGAAGGTGCTCCCACAGTGCTGTTAGGGAGGGAGTTCCAGGATTTTGACCCAACGACAATGAAGGAACGGCCGATATATTTCCAGGTCAGGATGGTGTGTGACTTGGAGGTGGTGGTGTTCCCATGCGCCAGCTGCCCTTGTCCTTGTAGGTGGCGTGGTCGCAGGTTTGGGAAGTGCTGCCAAAGTGCAACAGAGTCACCGGGGCACTTTCCTTCCTTGTTGCTCACACACAGCAGTCAACAGGACTGTACTCCTGAATGGGGAGACAGTGATTGGGAACAGTGGTCACACGTTCCAGGATTGTGCCTCAACCCAAGATGATTAAAGGGTTTGATAGGATAGAGAGAGAGAAACTATTTCTCTATCCAGTCCAGATCAAGGGGGCATAACCTTAAAATTAGAGCCGGGCCGTTCAGGGGTGATGTCAGGAAGCACTTCCTCACACAAAGGGTGGTGGAAATCTGGAACTCTCCCCCAAAAAAGCTGTTGAGGCCGGGGGTCAATTGAAAATGTCAAAACTGAGATGAATAGATTTTTGTTAGGCAAGATTATTCAGGGTTACGGAACCAAGGCGGGTAGAGGAAGTTAAGATGCAGATCAGCCATGATCTAATTGAATGGCGGAACAGGCTTGAGGAGCTGAAAGGCCTCCTCCTCCTGTTCCTATGCTGCTATGACCTACACATCCAAGGCCAGGCAGCCCCCTCTCCTCACAGGACACTGTGTAACCAGAGGACAGAGTTTTAAAATAATTGCCAAAAAAACCAGAAGGGAGAAGAAATTTGTTTCTACTCAGCGAGTTGTGATCTGGAATGCACTGCCTGAAAGGAGATTCAATAGTAACTTTCAAAAGGGAATTAGATACATAGTTGTAAAGGAAACATTCACAGGGCTATGGGGAAAGAGCAGGGGAAGTGGGACTAATTGGAGAGCTCTTTCAAAGAGCTAGCACAGGCACGATGGGCCAAATGGCCTCCTCCTGCACTGTAAGATTCTATGACTGTGACTGTCTCTCCCTGGCTGGCAGCAATGGTGAGCAGTGGCAGAGGACACACTCCTTGCTGTCGCTGCCATGCACGCCTCATATCAAGAATCCTGCGCCATGCAGGAAATCAAACTTACATAATCCCTTCTTATCCCCTCAGGACACTAGGCTTTGCTCAGCTGCATTGACCTCTGGGGCACTGCACAGCATGGCTCCAGTGGCCCTTCCTTTGCCTCTGCCACACCGAGCCCACTGGAGATCACAGAATTAAAAGGAATAATGGCACATTTGGAAACTGGACAGCTCGAGCAGTGGATGGGATCCGGTGGTAAAACTGGTCATTAACAGAATGCCCCTCACAGCAACATCAGCAGAACCCGAGGGGCATCTCGCCATCGTTTCGGGTTTGGCACCCCACCCCTATTAGGAGACAATTTTCCCTCCAAATTTCAGACTATTAATGTGCTCGAAGGGGCGTGTCATCTGCTGCCAAAAATACAAGGAACCAACAGTAGGAGGTGCACTGGAGCAGGTCAGGTGGATTCCATGCACAATCCCCATTCACCAACAGTACACCTGGCAGCTGAACAGCTCTCTGCAGAGATTCCCTGCTCCAATCTCCCTTCAATCCCCCAAATGACTCACTCACCTTTTTGGGACAGAGCAGAGGTTGCCTTAAGCTAAATTTTGACTGGGAGCTGCCTAAGCCAAGCAGAGGCAAACCATCTGAAATTCATTCCGTAGCCTCTCCCGCATCGCAAGGCACATCAGCTGCTCTCGGCACTTTCTAATCTCCCCTCTGCACGTCTCGGATCACATTGCACAGCCAGCAAACGTGCCGGGGCTGGAGATTCCCGGTGACTCCGCCATCACAGCCTATGGTGAGCTGCTGCTGGGGCCGCTCGCACAGTGCTGGCCATCGGCCGCACAGCAAGCTGCACAAATTGGGCAATGCTGGGACCAGAATAGACCAGAAACCAGCATCCCCCTTTCTGAGAACCCAGAGCTGCACCGCCCCCTTGACGTGGTCGCGTCCCCGGCGCTGGCATTTGACGCAAGGATATCAGCGAAGAATTAAAAATGCTTCTCATGCAGCATCTGTTTCTGCAGTCAGTGGCATTGTTACATCTGCTGGGGCTGATTTAAACTGTTTCCCACTCAAAACACCTCGCAGAATCCACCCCCCCTCCCCGGGTTCTGGCTTAAATCATCTGGGATGTGTCGTTTCTCCCCAGTCTTACTGAACTCCTTTATTCTCTCTCCCCCTTGGAATGAATACCTGATGTGTTGCAGATTCTCCTCACGCCCCACGCTGCTGGCGGGTTGTTACAATGATTGTGACGCAAGCTCGTTGTAACAAACACTGGGGGAACCCCCCCCCCGCGCGCGTCATACGCCCACGTCAGGTGGTGCTGGGCATTGAGCACCCTTCATCGTCTAAACTCAAGGGAATACAAACCTAGTTTATACAACCTGCCCTCAATAATTTAGCCCTCACAGCCCCAACTGGTGAATCTGCCCTGCACCCCCTCCAAGGCCAATATGTCCATCCCGCGGTGCAGCGCCCACAACTGAACGCAGTGCTCAGGGTCGCCAATATTCCCTCTAATTTTTTTGTTGTTGACATGTGCGGTATCTTCCAGCTGCAACAGCTGGTGGCCTGTGTGGACAATGTTCCCTTTAAACTGCGCGGTGGTGCAGAGCTCTGGAGGTCCCGCGCAGCTGGCTCACCGGTTTTTAAAATGGGGGGAAAAAAAGCAAGCAGCGCGGAATTTTGAACGGGCCGCGCGGGTACATTGGGCGTGGGACCTCCTAGAAACATAGTAGGAGCAGGAGTAGGCCATTCGGCCCTTCGAGCCTGCTCTGCCATTCAATGAGATCATGGCTGATCATCCAAATTCAGTACCCTGTCCCTGCCTTCTCCCCATATCCCTTGATCCCTTTAGCCTTAAGAAATATATCCAACTCTTTCTTGAATATACTTAATGAACTGGCCTCCACCACCCTCTGTGGCAGAGAATTCCACAGGTTCACCACTCTCTGGGTGAAGAAATTCCTCCTCATTTCAGTCCTAAATGGCTTACCCCTTATCCTTAGACTATGACCCCTGGTTCTGGACTCCCCGGCCATCAGAAACATCCTTCCTGCATCCAGTCTGTCCAGGCCTGACAGAATTTTATAGGTTTCGATGAGATCCCCTCTCAATCTTCTAAACTCCAGTGAGTATAAGCCCAATCGACACAATCTCTCCTCATACGTCATTCCTGCCATCCCAGGTTTCAGCCTGGTGAATCTTCGCTGCACTCCTTCCATGGCAAGAACGTCCTTCCTCAGGTAAGGCGACCAAAACTGCACACAATACTCAAGGTGTGGTCTCACCAAGGCCCTGTACAACTGCAGCAAGACATCCTTGTTCTTGTACTCGAACCCTCTTGCTACGAAGGCCAACATACCATTTGCCTTCTTAACCGCCTGCTGCACCTGCATGCTTACCTTCAGCGACTGGTGCACAAGGACACCCAGGCCTCCTTGCACTTCCCCTTCTCCCAATCTATTGCCATTCAAATAATAATCTGCCTTCCTGTTTTTGCCACCAAAGTGGATAACCTCACATTTATCCACATTATAGTGCATTTGCCATGTTTCTGCCCAATCACCCAACCTGTCCAAATCGTACTGGAGTTTCACGACATCCTCCTCACAGCATACCCTCCCACCCAGCTTTGTGTCATCTGCAAATTTGGAGATATTACATCCAATTCCCTCGTCCAGATCATTAATATATATTGTGAACAGCTGGGGTCCTAGGACCTATCCTTGCGGTACCCCACTAGTCACTGCCTGCCACTCGGAAAACGACCTGTTTATTCCAACTCTTTGCTTTCTGTCCGCCAACCAGTTCTCTATCCAAGTCAATACCTTGCCCCCAATCCCATGTGCCTTAATTTTGCACGCTAATCTCTTATGCGGGACCTTATCGAAAGCCTTCTGAAAGTCCAAATACACCACATCCACTGGTTCTCCCTTATCTATTTTACCAGTTACATCCTCAAAAAATTCCAGTAGATTAGTCAAGCATGATTTACCTTTTGTAAATCCGTGTTGACTTTGTCCGATCTAGTCACTGCTTTCCAAATGCTCTGCTATTACATCTTTTATAATGGACTCTAGCATTTTCCCCACTACCGATGTCAAGCTTACCGGTCTATAATTCCCTGCCTTTTCTCTACCACCTTTTTTGAATAGTGGGGTAACATTAGCTACCCGCCAATCCATGGGTACCGTTCCAGAGTCTATCAAGTTCTGGAAGATGACCAGCAATGCATCTACTATTTCTTGGGCCACTTCCTTAAGTACCCTGGGATGTAGATTATCAGGCCCTGGGGATTTATTGGCCTTCAGTCCCATCAATTTTCCTAACACCATTTCCCTACAAATACTGATTTCTTTCAGTTCCACCATTTCATCAGACCCTATGTTCCCCAGCATCTCTGGGAGGTTATTTGTGTCCTCCTTTGTGAAGACAGAACCAAAATATGTATTTAGTTGGTCTGCCATTTCTTTGTTCCCCATTCTAAATTCCCCCGATTCTGACTGCAAGGGACCTACGCTTGACTTCACCAATCTTTTTCTCTTCACATATCTATAAAAGCTTTTACAGTCAGTTTTTATGTTCCCTGCAAGCTTACTCTCATATTCTATTTTCCCTTTCTTAATTAATCCCTTTGTCCTCCTTTGTTGAATCCTAAACTGCTCCCAATCCTCAGGATTGCTATTTCTGGCCAATTTATATGCCCTCTCCTTGGACTTTATGCTATCCCTAATTTCCCTTGTTAGCCACGGTTGGGTCACCTTTTTTGTTTTATTTTTATGCCAAACTGGGATGAACAAATTCTGTAGCTCATCCATTCGGTCTTTGAATGTTTGCCATTGCCTATCCACCGTCAACCCTTTGAGTGCCATTCCCCAATCAATCCTACCCAACTCGCTCCTCAGACCATCGTAGTTTCCTTTATTTAAATTGAGGACCCTAGTCTCCAAGTCAACAACTTCATTCTCCATCTTAATGAAGAATTCGATCATATTATGATCGCTCCGACCCAAGGGGCCGCAGCCACACCCGCGCGCCTTAGCGGGAACACTGGCTGCCCACTCTGCCTTGACCTGTTCCTGAAAATTTATCCACCTGATTTTAGCCCAGTGTTTGCAAATGTTGTTGCATTTAGCTTAGTCGAATATCTTAGTATCGCCGAATAAAACTTGACATTGTTCGGAGATAAGTAACAATTTACAAATAAAAAAAAGCGTTAAAGAACAGAAAGATTTAAGGACAAGTAATGTTTAAATAAAATCTACTTCTGTGATATTTCTACAGTATGGACCGCAAGGAGAAACACCAAGTAAATTCCACGGATTCAACAAACCATCGATTCAAGTAACCTCTAACTAAAGTTTTCATACAATTTTATGACTTTTTACAATACACCAAGTTATAAAAATAATAAATAAATTCAAAACCAAACACAATTCAATTCACTGACTCCCACACCCCACTCCTGAAGCCCAGATTCCATAATAATTGACATTCTACAACAGCTCACGTCACAGGCTGACACGAACTCTCCCTCCTTCCAGTCTGTGTTGCTCTCTCTCTCCATCCGTCTTTCGGATGAGACATTAAACCGAGGCCTCGTCTGCTCTCGGGTGAATGTAAAAGATCCTATGGCACTATGTCGAAGGAGGACAGTGGAGCACATCACAAACAGATTAACAGCCGGTCATTATCACATTGCTGTTTGTGGGAGCTTGCTGTGCGCAAATTGGCTGCCGCGTTTCCTACATTACAACAGTGACTACACTTCAAAAACTACTTCATTGGCTGTAAAGTACTTTGGGATGTCCGGAGGTTGTGAAAGGCGCTATAGAAATGCAAGTCTGTCTTTCTTTTCCCCAGTTTGTGTTTCTCTCTCTCCCTCCCCACAGTTTGTGTTGCTCCCTCAGAACGATGTTCGTTGGCCCCGATGCAGTCATCCCACAACCGGTAAGGAAGCGGTGCGTTCCGAGTAGCGGGGTGACCAGCAAGCAACACGGATCAATGGCGAGCCAAGACAGCCAGGGTGCCGCGTACGTGCAAACCGTTCACACAAGGACAGTTTCTCCCGGGTCGCCAACTGCAACGCTCGGAATACCAATCTCCCATTCCGAGAAACTCCGGGTTGGGAACCCCAACAGTACCCCAGAGCGTTAGACAACATCCAACCCTTTGTATTCCAGCCTCCTCGAGGTGAAGGCTAATAATATTGCACTAACTTTTTAAATGAGTTTTTGCACCTGTCCATCAATATTTCCCCTAATTTTTTGGGGACCCTTTAATGGGCTGCGCGGCCCATTCAAAAGTTCGCACATGTGTGAAAACTCCGATTTGAAAAGCCAGTCCCGGGCTGCGTGGGACCTCCAGGCAGCGCAGCTTAAAGGGAACATCGCTGTCTATTAGCTTCAAGTGATTTCTATACATGGACCCCTAAATCTCGCTGCTCTGCCATAGTTCCTAGTTTCTCACTATTTACAAATCATTTCTCCCTCACCAGAAGGAATGCATTTGAGAGTACAGCCAGAGGGTGGCGGAGTGGAGGGTACAGAAGTGTTTCCTGTATCCTGCACACACAAGATGCTGCCGACAGACCCGGGAACAGCCCTGTCTGCTGAATGCTGCAGCTTTCAAAAGGATTACTCGGTCGGTCAACCGCGGTGATACAGGACATTCCTCTCTGGCCTCCTGCAGATTTGAGGAGGTTCTCCTCCAAGCAAAACCACAACACAACGACTTGGGGGTGGGGGGAAATCAGCATTTGCTGGAAATAAATCTCAACTGAAGATGGATGTGCAGGCAGAGAGAAGTGCAATCGCCAACCCAAGTGTGTGATCTTGTCCACGTGTTCAGATCACGTTCCCACTGGAGAATCAGGAGCTACACACTCAAACCCAGGCAGAGGGAACTGCGAAAGATTTGCAAGCTGTAATCCAAGCCCTTTCACTGGTCGCCTACAGCAGGTTTCACATTCACATTCTAATGCTCCCCGAATGTCAGCATTTTGTCCAAGTCCAATCCTACTGGCCATATTAAAGAATGAATGAAGTTACATTTCTATAGCGCCTTTCACAACCTCAGGACGTCCCAAAGTGCTTTAAAGCCAATGAAGTACTTTTGAAGTGTAGTCACTGTTGTAATGTAGGAAACGCAGCAGCCAATTTGCGCACAGCAAGCTCCCACAAACAGCAATGTGATAATGAGCAGATAATCGGTTTTTTAGGTGTTGGTTGAGGGATAAATATTGGCCAGGACACCGGGGCTAACACCCCTGCTCTTCTTCAAAGAGTGCCATCGGATCTTTAACACCCACCTGAGAGGGCAGACAGGATCTCGGTTTAACATCTCATCCAAAAGACGGCACCTCCAAGAGTGCAGCACTCCCTCAGTACTGTACTGGCGTGTCAGCCTAGTCTGTACTCGAGTTACTGGAGTGGGACTCAAACTCAAACGAGAGTGCTGCCCACTGAGCCACAGCTGACATGCAATCCTAAAATTTTTTTTTAATTCACTCATGGGATGCGAGAGTTGCTGGCAAAGCCAACATTTATTGCCCATCCCGAATTGCCCTCGAGAAGGTGGTGGTGAGCCGCTGTCTTAAAACACTGCAGTCGTGTGGTGAAGGTACTCCCACAGAGCGGTTAGGGAAGGAGCTCCAGGATTTTGACCCAGCGACGATGAAGGAACGGCCGATATATTTCCAACTCGGGATGGTGTGAGACTTGGAGGGGAACTTGGAGGTGGTGGTGTTCCCATGCGCCTGCTGCCCTTGTCCTTCTAGGTGGTAGAGGTCACGGGTTTGGGAGGTGCGGTCGAAGAAGCCTTGGCGAGTTGCTGCAGTGCATCTTGTAGACATTCTCTCCCTCGACAACACACAAATTCTCTGAAATCACTCCCAAAGTCACACCGTCTGCACCGAGCAGTCCATCCACTCACAAATCAGAGACACCACCTCATCGTGGCTTACATGGCCACATGCACTGCAGCAACTCGCCAAGGCTTCAATAGCACCAATCCCGTGACCTCTACCCTTCTTCTTAGGCAGTCCCTCGGAACCGAGGATGACTTGCTTCCACATTAAAAATGAGTTTGCAGGTGACTGATGAGTCCAATGCGGGACCCAGTCTCTGTCACAGGTGGGGCAGACGGTGGGGTGCTTGGGTTGACGTGCGCTCCTTGCGCTTGGCTTCCGCTTGCTCCCGGCGAAGAGACTCGAGGTGTTCGGCGCCTTCCTGGATGCTTCTCCTCCACTTTGTAAGGTCTTGGGCCAGGGATTCCCAGGTGTCAGTGGGGATGTTACACTTCTTCAAGGAGGCTTTGAGAGTGTCCTTGAAGCGTTTCCTCTGCCCACCTGGGGCTCTCTTGCCGTGCCGGAGCTCCGAGTAGAGCGCTTGTTTTGGGAGTCTCGTATCGGGCATGTGGACAATGTGACCCGTCCATCGGAGCTGATCGAGCGTGGTCAAAGCTTCGATGCTGGGGATGTTGGCCTGAGCAAGAATACTGACGTTGGTGCGCCTATCCTGCCAATGGATTTGCAGGATCTTGCGGAGGTAGCATTGGTGGTACCTCTCTAGTGCTTTGAGGTGCCTGCTGTACATGGTCCATGTCTCTGAGGCATACAGCAGGGCGGGAATCACTGCTGCCCTGTAGACCATGAGCTTAGTGCCGGGTTTGAGGTCCTGGTCTTCAAACACTCTCTTCCTCAGGCGACCGAAGGCTGCGCTGGCAACTGAAGGCGGTGTTGGACTTCGTCGTCGACGTTTGCCCTTGTTGACAGTGGACTCCCGAGGTATGGAAAGTGGTCCACGTTGTCCAAGGCCTTGTCGTGGATTTTGATAATCGGGGGGCAGTACTGTGTGGCGGGGGCAGGTTGGTAGAGGACCTTTGTCTTACGGATGTTTAGTGTAAGGCCCATGTTCTTGTACGCTTCGGTGAAGGTGTTGACGATGGTTTGGAGTTCGACCTCCGACCACCTAGAAGGACAAGGGCAGCAGGCGCATGGGAACACCACCACCTGCAAGTTCCCCTCCAAGTCACACACCATCCTGACTTGGAACTGTATCACCGTTCCTTCACCATCGCTGGGTCAAAATCCTGGAACTCCCTACACAGCATCACTGTGGGAGCACCTTCCCCACACGGGCTGTAGCGGTTCAAGGCAGCGGCACACCACCACCATCTCAAGGGGCAACTAGTGATGGACAACCAATGCCGGCCTTGCCAGCAGCAGCCATCTCAAGAATGAATTCAAAAAACATGCACTCGCCCCACCCAGTGAGCACATGCCAATACCCTTGATCCCTCCCTCAGTGGGGCAGGACAGAGGGGAAGAACTCCCCATCTCTTTGAAGTAGTGCCACGGGGTCTTTCACATCCACCCGAGAAAGCAGATGGGGCCTCAGTTTAACGTCTCATCCAAAAGACGGCACCGCCGACAGTTAAATTAGAACTGCTTGGTTACTGTGGAAATGATGGCGAGAGGCAGCTTTGCATGTTACAAAATAACAACAGAAAATGCTGGAAAAACTCAGCAGGCCAGGCAACATCTGTGGAGAGAAATTAGAGTCGACGTTTCGGGTCTAACCCTTTTTCAAAAATGAAATAGATCGAAAGGCAGGGCTGGGAGAGAACAAAAGAAGTGAAGAGACATTAAGAGGTATTGAAAACCAGACAAGATGGTGATAGGACTAGTGGAGACAAAAGATTCTGTCGCTCGGTGCGGTTTACTTTTCTAAAACAATAGTCACTAGGATTTATTTTTGGAGAGGGGTCACATGCTAGTGACACTCCCTCCATTGACAAGTGAGACAATGTGAGGAATGCATTTCATCAAGGTATGCGATGTAACCGGTCGGTCTGGTACATGGTTGCTAAAAGCTCTTGTGTAAATTGCTCAATAAATCTGCTTACGGTGTGCAACATTCTTTAACCTTCAGCTCTGCACCCCGATAGACAGAACTACTCCCCCCGCTCTGTGGAAATGCCCATTAATCAGCACTGAGCACACTCCTGGAACCATCAGGGCTAATGTGATTCTCTTCTGCATAAAAGGCGAGAACGCCCAGGACCTGCAGGGTGGATGCACACTCGACCAATTAGTAAAATTAATTTCACTAATTGGTCCAGGACACAGAATTTACCAAATCACTTTACAAACATGCTTTCCTCTCTCCTCCTTTAAGACACTCCTTAAACCCTACCTCTTTGACCAAGCTTTTGGTCACCTGTCCTAATATCTCATTATGTGGCTCGGTGTCAAATTTTGTCTGATAATCGCTCCTGTGAAGCACCTTGGGACGCTTTTACTGTTACAGGAGCTGTATAAATGCAAGTTGTTATAGCCTTCAGTGTGTTTATATAATAAAACTTTTGCAGGAGCCATTTGCTAGATATTTGGCCGAATATTTCAAACTAGAACCCTCTACATAGCACACTATTCACAGAGTAAACCAGAAGTTAAGACCATTTCCGTAAAATTTGTTGCAATCACCATTACAGCCCAACAGGATTCAAAACACCCATTTCACAGAACTCCAAAACTCAGATTAGACAAGGTTCAGTACTCAGAAAATGTTCATCCTCATTTTCTCAGTAATGTATCAATCAATAATCTCGTGTACACATTCACTTTCTGTCCACTTGCTCCATTATAATTTACATTCACGTTGATAAGGCTGCAGTTGCTGACACCACTATGGTGCAAATAAACACGCTGGCAATTGGGTGTAATCACACCGTGACACCTTTACATAGACAATCTCCATCATAAAATGTGTCAACCGTGGTTCAGTGGGCAACACTCTCGCCTGAGTCAGAAGGTTGTGGGTTCAAGTCCCTCTCCAGAGACTTGAGCACAAAATCCAGGCAGACACTCCCAGTGCAGTGCTACGGGAGTGTTGCACTGTCTAGGGTTGTGAAGGGGTGGAAAGTTTCCGGTAAATTTCCAGAAATTTTCCATAGGAAGTTTAGCTTGGGAATTCTGCCCCAAAAAGCACATGCTAGCATAATTTGTTTTTGTATTTTTCATTTTTTTCCCCCCCACAGGTCCTCTTAAAATTACTAACAGAGATGGAATCTTAATTATTAAGGAATTTCTTAATCAATACATGTTTATCTTCTTACTTGGCTTGTTTTAATAATTACAAGTTTTGTGTGTGACTGAACAAATGTGTCCTGATTGGTTGGATGAGTGGATGAGCGATTAGCTCCCTTCATTGGTGATGTAGCGTCGTGCGTGCACAGGTCATGCTTCCATCACATGGAGCATCAGGAAAAATTTACTCACCCTGTTGCAATCGTGCTGATCGACCTCAGTTCGACAGACGAATGCCCTTTATTTCTCTGCATAGAACAATGCCACGTTTACCGTCGGATGTGTGGAAACATTTTACCCCAGGCATTAAAGATGGAAAGACTGTACATGTGCAAACACTGTACAAAGCCATATGTAAAGAATGCCACAAAGATGCAGCAGCATTTATCCAAATGCAACTTCTCCACTCAAAGCTCACAGCAGTCAGCCCAGAGTTCCTGTGCTTCCATTCAAGAAGATGATGGTTCACATTCAGCATCAGGCTCCTTATCATCAGCAACTCCTGGCCCACTTTGAAGGTTTTTTGATACAATGGATAACCATAACCAGAAGAATGCAGATGAGTGCCTTGCTCAAGCTGTATATGCGACAGGCTCACCCCTCATGCTCACAGCCAATGTGTACTGGAAGAGATTTTTCAATGTTATTCGCCCTGCATACTGTCCTCCCACCAGACATGCTTTGTCTACTTATTTGCTGGAGGTTGAGTATAACAGAGTCCAAGGAAAGCTCAAAGAAACGATAGAGATGGCAGGCTGTGTTGCAGTTATCTCAGATGGGTGGTCAAATGTACGAGGGGAGGGCATCATAAACTACATCGTCTCCACTCCTCTCCCAGTGTTCTTCAAGAGCACAGACACGAAGGACAACAGACACACAGGCACATACATTGCTGATGAGCTGAAAGCAGTCATCAACGATCTTGGATCACAAAAGGTCTTTGCAGTAGTTACTGACAATGCTGCGAATATGAAGGCTGCTTGGGCTCAAGTGGAGGAGGCCTACCCTCATATTACGTCTATTGGGTGCGCAGCTCATGGGCTCAACCTGCTCCTCAAGGACATCATGGGATTGAGAACCATGTAAACACTGTACAATAGAGCCAAGCAAGTTGTTAAGTATGTCAGGGGAAAATAGGTAGTTGCAGCAACCTACAACGCCAAGCAAATGACAGAACAAGAACACCACATTGAAGCTGCCCAGGAACACTAGATGGGGTGGTGTTGTCATAATGTACAACCGCCTTCTGGAGGGTAAGGAGTCGCTGCAAGAAATGGCAATATCCCAGTCTGGGGATATGGAAACCACCATCAAGAAAATACTGCTGGATGATGTGTTTCGGGAGAGAGTGGTTAGCAGCCTTAAACTACTCCCACCAGTAACATCTGCAATTGCTCAGATTGAAGGAGATGACGCTGTCTTGTCAGATGTTCTCAGGCTTTTTGCTGATTTAAAAGAACAAATCAGCATTGTCCTACCCACATCCCTGCTGCTCAAAGCAGAGGAGAAGGCAATTGTTCAATTCATAGACGTGTCAAGAATTTTGTGTCAAGCCGATTCATGCTGCAGCATACATGCTGGACCCAAAGCATGTTGGGGGACCAATACTTTCTGGAGAACAGATCAACAGCGCTTACAGTGTGATTTCTACCCTCTCACGCCACCTCAATCTGGACATGGGCAAAGTTCCAGGAAGTCTGGCAAAGTTCTCTACCAAGCAAGGTCTTTGGAATGGGGACGGAATATGGGAATCATGCAAGCATATCAGTGCACATACCTGGTGGAAGGGACTTTGTGCATCTGAGGCCCTGTCACCCATTGCATCGGTGATACTCCAAATCCCACCTTCATCAGCGGCCTCTGAACAAAACTGGTCACTTTTTGGGAATACGCATACAAAGGTGCGCAACAGGCTGACTAACAAGAGAGTGGAGAAACTGGTGGCTATCCGGGCGAACCTACAACTTATTGAGCCAGATACAGAAGTGTCCACCACACAGTTAGACAGTGACACAGAGGAGGAAATGGACACGTCAGAGCCAGAGTCAGAGATCAGGAGGAGCAATGATGAGTAGAAGACTCAAAGGGACAAAATAAGGACAAATTACAGGCTAAATAAGCCGACGGTCTTTTTATTTTATTTTAGATGGGTCTTTTTTGTGTGGGTTCAATAAAGTTCAAAATTATAACCTGAATAAAGTTCTGAAAGCCTGTTTTTATTTGTATGGAACAGTATGTCTATTTTGATGACAAAGATAATAAGGGTCAGAGACAAAAACCATCAGTGTGCAAAAAAACTCAAAATTCCCATAAATTCCTGAAAATTCCCATGGAAAGTTTCCTCTTTTAAAAATTCCTGGAATTTTGCAACCCTAGCACTGTCAGAGGTGCCATCTTTCGGATGAGACGTTAAACCGAGGTCCCGTCTGCTCTCTCAGGTGGACGTAAAAGATCCCACGGCACTATTTCAAAGAACAGGGGGGTTATCCCCGGTGTCCTGGCCAATATTTATCCCTAGTAACAAATTATCTGGTCATTATCACATTGCTGTTTGTGGGATCTTGCTGTGTGCAAATTGGCTGCTGCATTTCCTACATTACAACAGTGACTCCACTTCAAAAGTACTTCATTGGCTGTAAAGCGCTTTGGGACGCTTTGAGATTGTGAAAGGCGCTATAGAAATGAAAGTCTTAATGTAGAAAGAGGAATTTAGAATAAAATCTAAAAATATGTAAGACTTTAATATAAGGGACTGAACTACATCTGTGCTCACGGTCCAATTCTGCCCACAGCCCCGCCTTTTAACCCCCTTCACCTGAATATATTTGGTCTCGATCCCCTCTGTGGAAACGTACCCCTTATTGGAATACAGTCTGATGAATTAAAATGGTGTCTGGAACCTTTCAGTGTAAATAGAATGGGCACAAAATGGCTTCGTGTAAGGGATGATTGCTTTTAGTTTAGGTGAGACCGGAAAGGGGTACTTCAGCCTTAGTTTGCAGAGATGGCAGTTCCGCTCTGAAACAATTTAGATTGTAGAACAATAAAGGTCATGTAATGTCAACTGTCCTTTGATAATCAATTGGTATCTGAGCAGTGCTCAATCACGGTTTGACAACTCAAATGGACCTAGGCTATAGTAAACAAACACCGGCTCTTGAGGTCCGATGGTTAGATCAAAAGACAGATCGTAAAAGAATGGGCTTTGACGTTGTGATAAGATTATAGATAAGGTGTCTTCAAAAGAATGTGATTGAAGGGTAATGTGTTGCTAAGGGAAATTGTGTAGTAACTGATGAGTTTGTACTTTTTGAAGTGTATATAACCTGTAACTTTTTGGGAGTCCGTAGCTCTCGCTCCTAGCTAGTACTCCAGACTCAGCTGAGTTCTGAGCAGTTCAGCAGGACCGAGTGCTCCGGCCGATAAAGAATAAAAGACTATTCTTTGAGAAAACAGTGTTCGAGTCGATTATTGTTGAACCAGATTGACGCCTAAAAGAATCTAGATCGTCATTTGGTGTCAGAAGTGGGATTTCAACGGATGATCACCGAGAAAGAGCGAACCAAGAACCGAACTAGTCTTGGACGCGAGCGGAGGAAATGGGCCCCCAGAGTGAGTATAGTTAAATTTTACCACTTTGGTTTTCCTCTGATCCGTAAGTCCGATAAAAGTTTGGCCACTCGCTAACTCTCGTGTGGTGTCCCGACGAAATCCGGGTCAATCTGGCGAATACTGTGTAAACTTAGGAAATAAGTATCCAAGTCGAGTAACGCGACGACCTCGTATATCACTTGGTCCGCTCAGGCTCCGATTGGACTAAAAAGTAGATAAGTAGTGACTTTAGATTCCAAGAGAGAAGAGAAAAAGAATACTTGAAAGAGAGTAAAAAGAGAGTCGGGGACTCTAGAGCTCGAGCAACTTGTACTCGGGGAGTGCAAGATAAGGGTCGTATAAGTAGAATAATTAGGCTAAGAATACCTGTACCAGGCGGTGACAGAGGCTAAATTTACGATTAGAATAATTAGGGTTTAAGAATACCTGTACCAGGCGGTGACAGAGGCTAAAATTACGATTTGATGAATATAGACGACTCACTGTGTATTTTTGTTTGGTCTAACTATTGTACTTATATGTATCGTGGTGTTTAGTTTTGTGTGCCGGTATCTGTGAAACATATGAGATAATTGTAAAACGTAACTCTTCTAATCCTGAAAAGGAGCCCTTAGTGTAAGAACCATGGGTAATTACCTAGACACAACGAGTGATGAGGGCAGTGCCCTACAAACATTATGCGACCAATATCCGGACAAAGCCCAACAATTGAGACAACTCTCAGGGGGTTTAAATAAAAAGTTAGGCAGCGAACAATGGCCTCTAGGGGGTCCCAAAAGTTTAGAAATGGTTAAGCGAACTCAAGAAATGATTTGGAAAAAGAACATGGGAAGTAAGACTAAAAAACTAATTGGACTCTGGCGACAGTACTGCCAAGAAATTAAAGACAGTTCCCTATTAGCCAGCTGGCAAGGGAATGCTGTTAAATTAGGAATAAAGTTAACCGAAGGAGGGAATCTTAAACCCGTTGAAGTACTTAAGAGAGAATGTGCTCATGGGAAAAGGTCAAAATCTGAAGAGGTGCCAAATAAAAAGGATCAAAATGAACTACGTAGTTCAATGGTTGGCCTTAGGTTGACAGAGGGAGACGGAGAAGATGAGGACTTAGATAATTGGACATACAGAACCCCTACTGCGCCACCTCCTCAGCCACCCCAGTACAACTATATTTACCCCCCCCCTTCCAACGTCGGCCACACCACCGACGTCTAATATTACTCCTCCAGTAACCCTCTCCATAAATAGTCCCCCATTCACTCCAGGAATACCCCCAACTATCTCACCCGTTGGGGCCACAGGTTTTACTGATCACATAAGTGGTCGGACCCGGTTACAAACGGCAGGACAGACAGGCCCTGTGCCCAATTATACTCCTACCCGGAGTGACAAGAAGAAAAAGGAAAACAAACGGATAAACAAGAAAAGATTCAGACAGTTAGTACAACATAAGTCCACTCAGGAATACGACACTGAGTCATGTAGTGACTTTACCAATTCAGAAAATGATTTATCACCTTCTGATGATCATGAGTCAGAATCCAAAAATCATTCCGGTAACCCACCCAGGAACCTTCCAGTGAGAAAAATGCCAAACCCAGATCAGGCTGCTGCCGCAGCTCACCCCACCATAGATGTATTCTTCCCATGGAAGCCTAATGAATTAATGTCTATCCTAACTAATGCGCCGGATCGCCTCAAAGCGCCTCAAAAATTTGTGGACTTTTTATGAACCACCATTCAGGTGTACAACGCTGAATCCCGAGATTTGTGGGCTTTAATCCAACAAGTACTGACCCCCTCGGAACATCAGGCAGTGGCTGGGAATGGTTAATTATTGTCGACAGTGGATACCTAATATTGCAGTATTAACCAAACTTCTGACTCCCTACACGACTAAAGAGGGAGAGTTTGAGCTGGAACCAGAGGCAGAGAAAGCATTTGAGGAATTAAAACAGGATCTGGTCCAAGCACCAGCCCTTGGACGACCCCTGTATGATAGGCCATTCCAGTTATATTGCACAGTAATGAACGATTGCTCAACAGCAGTATTGACCCAGAAGCATGGAGATAAGAATCGACCGGTAGCTTATTATTCATCAAAACTGGATCTGGTAGCTCTAGGATATCCCTATTGCACCCAGATCCTTACAGCCATCTACAACAGTCTACAGTCAGCTGCTAACATGACACTTCAGCAGGACATTACTGTGTATAGCTCTCACTCAGTCACTGCGTTATTGGGGCAATTGCAGACCCAACACCTGACTACTGCCAGGCAAAATAAGTACGAAATATACTTATTGAACAATCCCAGGCTCACATTTAAACACTGTAGCACTATCAACCCTGCCAGTTTCCTTGCACATCCGCCCTCCGAGAGTGATGAACCAAGCCATGATTGCTTACACCTCATTAAAAAAGATACCTCAGTCCGACCTGATTTGTCTGACACTCCTATTGCAGATCCCGATATTAACATGTATACGGATGGCAGTTCTTCCGTTGATGAGATGGGAAAACGAATTTCTGGTTATGCAATTGTAAATCAGGAAGGTGTCACCTTAGAATCAGCAGCCTTTGAATCCCCTTTTTCTGCCCAGCAAGCCGAACTGTTTGCACTCATACGAGCTTGTACTTTGGGAGAAGGATTACGAATCAATGTACATACTGACTCTAGATATGCCTTTGGAGTAGTTCATGATTTTGGACAATTGTGGAAAAATCGAGGATTTCTGACCTCTTCGGGCAGTTTGATCTCTCACCGTCAGTTAGTCTCAGATCTCTTGCAAGCCCTTTTACTCCCCAAACAGATAGCGGTGATCAAATGCTCTGCCCATACCACTGGCCAAAGCCCGGTAGATATAGGAAATCGCCGCGATGATGAGGCGGCCAAAAATGCTTCTAGGAGTCACCAAATGATTGTGCCCCAAATGATGAGGCAGACTAAAAATTCAAAAAAGAATCAGTCTCCCTCGGAAAAACTAATGCCAACCATCCATGAGGTGATTAAGTTGCAGGAGGACGCTCCTGATAGTGATAAGCATTTGTGGAGAGAATTGGGATGTGTATATAACCCTGTACTACAACTCTGGACTACTCCCGCGGAACAGACTTGTATGTCTGATGAGCTAGCTTTATGGGTTATTGAATGTGTACACTTTGCAACTCATTGTGGTGCCAGGGCAGTTAGTGATTTGCTCCTACGTACTTGGTGGCATCCAAGACTTCAGGCTATAGCACAGAACATTAGCGATTGATGCCTGATTTGTCAACAACACAACCCCGGAAAGGGAGTGCCTTGCGAATGGGGAAAAACCCCTTTGCCTGAGGGTCCCTTTGAGACCCTGCAAATGGACTACATTGAGTTGGAAAGATGTCAGTGTTACAAATATGTACTTGTCATTGTGGATGTATTCAGTAAATGGATCGAGGCATATCCAACCACAGACAATAAAGCCTCTACTGTTGTTAAGGTATTGCTGAGAGAGATCATACCTCGGTATGGTATTCCAACTCGGTTAAGTTCTGACAATGGTCCTCATTTCACTGCCCAAGTGAACAAGGAACTTTGTACTCAGTTGAACATTCATCAGCAATTGCATTGTGCTCATCGACCACAAGCTGCAGGACTTGTCGAAAGGGCCAATCAGACTCTGAAGAACAAACTTGCTAAATTGGTAGCCGAAACCGGCTCCACTTGGTTGAAATTGCTTCCGGTAGCTCTCTTTCAAAACACCAGCGGGTAAAGCACGACTTACACCTGCTGAGATTATCTACGGTCGACCACTCAAGACTCCCTGGAACCAAAATGCTCCTACCACGGTGCATTTTCACCATATGACTGAGGAAATGACAACCTATGTCTTGGCTCTTACTAAGGTTTTGCGCAGGTTCCATTCACAGGTCTGTGCTGCATATGGTGAACTTCCTGACTTATCTGGTTCTCCAAAAATTGAACCAGGTTCGTATGTGATGGTGAAAAACTGGACCCGTAAAAGTCTAGATCCAAGGTGGGAAGGTCCCTATCAGGTCTTACTAACAACTCCGACTGCAGCTAAGGTCGAGGGAAGAAGCGCATGGGTGCACTTCCACCACTGTAAACCGGTACTTCCACCACCACCGTAAATTGATTGGAGAAACCAATCAAAAGGGGGGGAGAAGATGATCAGTAATCAGTACAGTATATAGTAGATTTTACAGTATACAGTATAAGACAGTAACAATATTTAATTAATCTTTAATTTTTAAATTTTTACTTTTAAGTTTTAATTTTGATCTTGTGTGAGCTCTTTGTTTTCCAGATTAATAGTTAATAAGTAGTATCGATTGATCATCAAGAGTCAAGATGAGGACTTTATTACTGCTTCTGAGCGTTATCCTGCTCGCGGGCGGGGCGTTCAATCGACTAAAGAAATGTAAGAAAATCACACCTGGAAAAACCGTCCACCTGTGCCGAGGAGATATTCTCCAGTGCAAAGACAAGAATCTTAAAGCTTTCAGATCCTGGAACGTGACTAAATGGGACTTCTGTACTGGACTATTAAAACAGGAACATCGTGAAGTACATCGTGAAGTACATTTGGACAATAGAAATAGATGGGGTTTGCCATGCTGGCACCAAAAATGTAAATTTGATTTTACTTGTAGGACTAACTCAGAAAAAGGAAAAGAATCGTGGATGATGTATAATGGAGGATGTTACAGAAAGGTACTAGTTAAAGACCCATGGTTGCAGGAAAGGGATCCATCGAGACGCTCAGGATCTAGAAAGAAAAGGGAAATTAGGAAAAGGAGGGAGTTACGTACCAACACCTTTTTGTACATGTCCTATGAATATGCCAAAAGCAGTAACCTAACACGCTGTTGGGTCTGTAGTCATTGTGGGAAACTCAACAAACAACTTACCAGTACATGTTAAAAATATTCAAAAGGCTCAGCTTCACAGAGTTGTTTCAGTTACAGATATGAACTTCAAGAGCTTTGTTCCTTTTGAAGCAGTCCCTTGAATGAGTGGAGAGGTCAGTGAGCGAGATGCCAAGTGGGCAGGGTGGTGAGGCACCGTGCCGACGAGGCACCATGCTCAGCAGAAGCCTACTCAGTTAACGAGCGCTCAACACTTGATGCCCATTTAATGAAAGAAAGAACTTGCATTTCTATAGCGCCTTTCACAATCTTGGGGCGTCCCAAAGCACTTCACAGCCAACAAACTACTTTTGAAGTGGAGTCACTGTTGTAATGTAGGAAACGCAGCAGCCAATTAGCACACAGCAAGCTCCCACAAACAGCAATGAGATAAATGACCAGATAATCTGTTTTTAAGGATGTTGGTTGAGAGATAAAATATTGGCCAGGACACCGGGAGATGTGGGATTTGATTGTCGGACAGCACGAAGGAGGGGAAAATTGGAACATACGTCAACCACCTCCTGATAGAGTTAACAGAGCGAGATGGGAAGAGATCAACCTCATCCTAGGAGGCAGCACAACCCATTCCTTTTAATAGAAAGAACTGGAGTCAAGCCAGAAGAATTGATTCAAACTTATGTACCTCAAGAAAAATACCGACCGGTCTTCAGAAACACTTGGTGGCAGCTTTAAATATGCAGAAATGATCGGTTTCTGCAGTCTCCACTGCAAGCCACAGCGAACATTTCATTTCCGCGCATCAGTCACACAGCTACTTATAAACAAAAATGTTTTACTTGTATGTGAGGAAGAATCAGTTTCTTAACGCAATCGTTGGCCCTTGGACCGCAAACATCTCAAGACAGACGCCAAAAACCCCCCCACTGAACCAGGTACATCAACACAAGCAGCAAAGGAGGCCCAATAGGTGTCGGCCGTGGCTCAGTGTGCAGCACGCTCGCCTCAGAGTCAGAAGGTCCCACTCCAGAGACTTGAGCCCATTCTCCAGGCAGACACTCCCAGTGCAGTACTTTTGCATGAGACGTTAAACCGAGGCCCATCTGCTCTCTCGGGCAGGTGTAAAAGATCCCACGGCACAATTTTGAAAAGAGCAGGGGGGTTCTCCCACAGGGTCCTGGCCAACATTTATCCCTCAACCAACATCCCTAAAAACAGATTGTCTGCTCATTGTCACATTGTTGTGGGAGCTTGCTGTGCACAAACTGACTACCGTGTTTCCTACATTACAACAGTGACGACACTTCAAAAGTACTTTATTGGCTGTAAAGCGCTTTGGGATGTCCAGAAGATGTGAAAGGCGCTGTAGAAATACAAGTCTTTCTTTACAATGTCCCAAAATGTGTCAGCCCCATTGGACACACAGCTGGTCTGTCCAAGGGAAGGGTTAATGTTCCAATTACCGAATACTTCACACATTTCAGAGAATTAAAAGCACGAAGTGGCTAGCCACATCATAACAGCTTACAGCAGCTGGGAGCAGCATATGGGACTCGGGAACTAAAAGGAAATGTCTAAATGTACTGGAGCTGGGCAGCAGAGCGGAGATGAACTCTCCCACCCCTTGCAAGATCAGTCGGGTGGAAAGAGATTCAAGCATCGCTTCCAGAAAAATCTTTGTGGCATTCCAGGGACAGCGAAATTGCTTAGGCAACAGGGGAATGTGCGAGACAGCACCAGGCACACCTACCCTTCCGAATGGGGCAGAGCAGCTCCCTCGTCACAGACTGCAGACTCCAGCTACAGTGACAGACCTTGGTGTGGCAGCAATTCAAGGCTTCAGCAGCAGCTGCTTTGCATAAACTGGCCCAGAGTGCCGGCAACAGTCTTAAACCAGTTCAAAGTCTAATCCCAAACACTGTGCATCAATCCAGTCTGCCCTCGGTGCTTTGAACGTTTGAAGTCTCGCTTGTCATATTTCATCTCAAAAAGAAGCTTTAGAATTAGAGACTCTGCCCGCACATTAGAGATGTACGGGCTCAATGCACCATTACCCAGGGAACCCTCAAGACAGCCAACAAATGGCTTGGGACCTCGGTCAAACATGCAACACACTTGTTGCCATGGTGATAATGTTGATTAAATTAACATCTGCAGTAACCATCTGCACGTCTTTCATTCCAAACAAGCCCCAGCGTACAGGGGTGGTCAGAGGACAAGTCAGCAAAAAGGCAGCTATGGAGCTCTGAAAATGGGAATTTTAGAAACAACAGACGTGCATTTCTATAGCACCTTTCACAACCTCAGGACGTCCCAAAGCGCTTTACAGCCAATGAAGTACTTTAAGTGTAGTCACTGTTGTAATGTAGGAAACACAGCAAGCTCCCACAGACAGCAGAGCTCAGTTTAGTGATGTTGAATGAGGGATAAATATTGGCCAGGACACCGGGGAGAAGTCCCCTGCTCTTCAAAAAGTGCCATGGGATCTTTTAAGTCCACCTGAGGGGGCAGAAGGGGCCTCGGTTTAAAGTTTCATCCTAAAAGACGGCACCTCCGACAGTGCAGCGCTCCCTCAGTACTGCCCCTCCGACAGTGCAGCGCTCCCTCAGTACTGCCCCTCCGACAGTGCAGCGCTCCCTCAGTACTGCCCCTCCGACAGTGCAGCGCTCCCTCAGTACTGCCCCTCCGACAGTGCAGCGCTCCCTCAGTACTGCCCCTCCGACAGTGCAGCGCTCCCTCAGTACTGCCCCTC
Source organism: Somniosus microcephalus (assembly GCF_052327205.1). Lineage (NCBI taxonomy): Eukaryota > Metazoa > Chordata > Chondrichthyes > Squaliformes > Somniosidae > Somniosus > Somniosus microcephalus. Next base: position 7,524,991 of record NC_141004.1, read on the forward strand.
CGACAGTGCAGCGCTCCCTCAGTACTGCCCCTCCGACAGTGCAGCACTCCCTCAGTACTGCCCCTCCGACAGTGCAGCGCTCCCTCAGTACTGCCCCTCCGACAGTGCAGCACTCCCTCAGTACTGTCCCTCCGACAGTGCAGAGCTCCCTCAGTACTGCCCCTCCGACAGTGCAGCACTCCCTCAGTACTGCCCCTCCGACAGTGCAGCACTCCCTCAGTACTGCCCCTCCGACAGTGCAGCGCTCCCTCAGTACTGCCCCTCCGACAGTGCAGCGCTCCCTCAGTACTGCCCCTCTGACAGTGCAGCACTCCCTCAGTACTGTCCCTCCGACAGTGCAGAGCTCCCTCATACTGCCCCTCCGACAGTGCAGCACTCCCTCAGTACTGTCCCTCCGACAGTGCAGAGCTCCCTCAGTACTGCCTCTCCGACAGTGCAGCACTCCCTCAGTACTGTCCCTCCGACAGTGCAGCACTCCCTCAGTACTGCCCCTCCGACAGTGCAGCACTCCCTCAGTACTGTCCCTCCGACAGTGCAGCACTCCCTCAGTACTGTCCCTCCGACAGTGCAGCACTCCCTCAGTACTGTCCCTCCGACAGTGCGGCGCTCCCTCAGTACTGCCCCTCCGACAGTGCAGCACTCCCTCAGTACTGTCCCTCCGACAGTGCAGCGCTCCCTCAGTACTGCCCCTCTGACAGTGCAGCACTCCCTCAGTACTGCCCCTCTGACAGTGCAGCACTCCCTCAGTACTACACCTCCGACACTCCCTCAGTACAGCCCCTCCGACAGTGCAGCGCTCCCTCAGTACTGCCCCTCCGACAGTGCAGCACTCCCTCAGTACTGCCCCTCCGACAGTGCAGCACTCCCTCAGTACTGCCCCTCCGACAGTGCAGCACTCCCTCAGTACTGTCCCTCCGACAGTGCAGCACCCCCTCAGTACTGCCCCTCCGACAGTGCAGCACTCCCTCAGTACTGCCCCCCGACAGTGCAGCACTCCCTCAGTACTGTCCCTCCGACAGTGCAGCACTCCCTCAGTACTGTCCCTCCGACAGTGCAGCACCCCCTCAGTACTGCCCCTCCGACAGTGCAGCACTCCCTCAGTACTGCCCCTCCGACAGTGCAGCGCTCCCTCAGTACTGCCCCTCTGACAGTGCAGCACTCCCTCAGTACTACACCTCCGACAGTGCGGCACTCCCTCAGTACAGCCCCTCCGACAGTGCAGCGCTCCCTCAGTACTGCCCCTCCGACAGTGCAGCACTCCCACAGTGCAGCACTCCCTCAGTACTGCCCCTCCGACAGTGCGGCACTCCCTCAGTACAGCCCCTCTGACAGTGCAGCACTCCCTCAGTACTACACCTCCGACAGTGCAGCACTCCCTCAGTACAGCCCCTCCGACAGTGCGGCACTCCCTCAGTACTGCCCCTCCGACAGTGCAGCACTCCCTCAGTACTGCCCCTCCGACAGTGCAGCACTCCCTCAGTGCTGCCCCTCCGACAGTGCAGCGTTCCCTCAGTACTGCCCCTCCGACAGTGCGGCGCTCCCTCAGTACTGCCCCTCCGACAGTGCAGCGCTCCCTCAGTACTGCCCCTCCGACAGTGCAGCGCTCCCTCAGTACTGCCCCTGACAGTGCGGCGATCCCTCAGTACTGCCCCTCCGACAGTGCAGCACTCCCTCAGTACAGCCCCTCCGACAGTGCGGCACTCCCTCAGTACTGCCCCTCCGACAGTGCAGCACTCCCTCAGTACTGCCCCTCCGACAGTGCAGCACTCCCTCAGTGCTGCCCCTCCGACAGTGCAGCGTTCCCTCAGTACTGCCCCTCCGACAGTGCGGCGCTCCCTCAGTACTGCCCCTCCGACAGTGCAGCGCTCCCTCAGTACTGCCCCTCCGACAGTGCAGCGCTCCCTCAGTACTGCCCCTGACAGTGCGGCGATCCCTCAGTACTGCCCCTCCGACAGTGCAGCGCTCCCTCAGTACTACACTGGGAGTGTCAGCCAGGATTACATGCTCAAGTTTCTAGAGTGGGACCTTCTGACTTCAAGGCAAAAGTGCTCCCCACAGAGCCAAGACAGACACCTAGCTCACAGAAACAGAATGATGGGCATCACTCACTATTCTGCCCGTGGGTATCTGTTGCAAACACAGGATAACACTTCTTCCATACAGATTTGAAACATGGTTATGCAAATAGAACAGCGTGCAGTCAATAACCAGCAACAGTGACAATGCAGCAACTACAACAGCACCTGCCCTTTCCATTGCCCCAGCACTTCCTAGGTTTTATCATATATCCATCTTCCCCAATCTCAGGGGTGAGGAATCCATCTCCAGCTTCCCATAGGCCAGTCCCTCACTCTAAAAACATCTCTCAAGTACAAGGCTAGCCAATAGAATTGTTTATGGGACTCTCAGGAAATAGGAAATGTCAAATGCACTGGAGCTGGGCAGCAGAGCATAGACAGCAGTGCTTTGGAACGGTGCAGACATAGTTTTATTAAAGTTAGAAATAAAAAGTCCCATCCAGTCCAGTACGTTGGAGTGGGAAGTACAATTATAAAATGACTGCACACACCAACAAGCTGTGGCTGCAGTGTGGACCATCTACAAGATGCACTGCAGCAACTCGCCAAGGCTTCGTCGGCAGCACCTCCCAAACCCGCGACCTCTTCCACCTAGAAGGACAAGGGCAGCAGGCGCATGGGAACACCACCACCTCCAAGTTCCCCTCCAAGTCACACACCATCCTGACTTGGAAATATATCGGCCGTTCCTTCATCGTCACTGGATCAAAATCCTGGAACACCCTCCCTAACAGCACTGTGGGAGCACCTTCACCACACGGACTGCAGCGGTTCAAGGCGGCGGCTCACCACCACCTTCTCAAGGGCAACTCGGGATGGGCAATAAATGCCAGCCATGCCAGCGACGTCCACATCCCATGTACAAATTTTTTTTTACGTATAAAATTACATAGATTTACAGCACAGAATCAGGCCATTCGGCCCAACTGGTTCGTGCTCCACACGAGCCTCCTCCCACCCGACTTCAGCTCACCCCATCAGCATAACCTTCCATTCCTTTCTCCATCATGTTTCTCTCCAGCTTCCCCTTAAATGCATCTGTGCTATTCACCTCAACCACTCCCCGGGGTAGCGAGTTCCACATTCTCACCACTCTCTGGGTAAAGTTGTTTCGCCTGAATCATTGTTTAGATTCAACCCACTAGTTTGCCCAGGCTGTGCGAGGGGGGATTTAGTTTACTGGGTGGGTGCAGCGCAGGTGGTGATAATCTGACCAAAGGAAAGGTTCATAAATCCATTAGGAATCTGAACCATTCCCATCAATGCCACCGCCATACCTGCTTGCTGTCAAAAACTGGTCAGCAAACCCAGCGAGAATTAATCCCAATGCTATGACGGGTGGCATGACGTAGAAATGACTCTGTACTCTTGGAATGCAGACATATGCTGCGAACCTTGGATTAACACAGGGTGTTCGAAACAGACAGCTGTTGCATGACATTTTAAAGCCACTTGCATTCACTGCCAGCCCAGCCACGAGCAGAGGTGCAACATAAGCAGAACATTTGAATCCAGAGGAATACAGGTTCCTGCTGAACAATGGAGATTGCCCTGCTCACCTCAGCAAAACTGTGGCAATACTGCACTCAAAAACAGTGGCGGGAGAGAGAAAGAGGGAGCAGAGAGCAAGTGGGAGGACAGGGGCAGCAAGGGACAATCTAACATTTCTATACCACCTCACCTAGACAGCAATGTTTCAGAGCCCTTTAGAGGAACACGGACACGCGCAGGAGAGGAGGGGCTGCAAGGGGGCTTGTGAAAGCAGGGAGGGAGATCCAGAGGACGTGGCCTAAACCAATGTCCAACAATGAGGGACGGAGCAGGGAACAAGGTGTTGGCCGGGGTCCAAGGTTTAACTGCCCTTCAGACAGTGCAGCACTCCCTCAGTATTGCACTGGGAGTGTCGGCCTGGATTATGTGCTCAAGTCTCTGGAGTGGGACTTGAACCCACGACCTTCTGACTCACGAGAGTGCTATCCACTGAGACATGGCTGACACTTGGGCTAGGCTTGCGATGGCTGCCAGGGAAGCTGATGGGAGTCCAAGGGCAATGGCATGGAGGTGCTGGTGGCATTGGTTTTACAGGCATTGGGCTGGAGAAGGTGAGGGCGAATCCAGAACTTGATGTTGGACAGGCAGTCAGAAATCAAATCAAATCAACTTTTATTGTCATTGTTAGTGCACAAGTGCAGTACAACAAAATGTAGGCTTGCGGCTCCCGAGAGTGTACATTTAGATTAAGACATTTAAACATTCAACATACATTTGGCTTGTAATACATTAACATAAACATAACCATAATAAAGTGCATTGGCAGATGTGCAGGCTTTAAAGTTTATTTGTGGAGTTCAGTAGGATGACAGCCCTGGGAAAGAAGCTGTTCCTAAATCTGGTCGTACGGGTGCGAATGCATCTGTAGTGTCTCCCAGATGGCAGGAGGGCGAACAGACTGTGGCTGGGGTGGGTAGGGTCTTTGATGATGGACCATGACCTCCGTAAACAGCGTTTCTGGTATATGTGCTCTATGGTCGGTAGCCGGGTGCCGGTAATGCGTTGGGCAGTTTTGACTACCCGCTGCAGGGCTTTCCAGTCATAGTAGCTACAGCTGCCATACCATACTGTGATACAGTTTGTCAGGATGCTCTCTATTGTGCAGCGGTAAAAGTTAGAGAGGATCAGGGGTGACAGGTTACATCCCTTCAGCCTCCTTAGGAAATATCAGTGGAATTAGGGAAATGTGTCTCATCGGTACGTGCCCTTGGTGACTGGCTCCATAATTCTGTTTGAGATCACCAAGAGGCAAGATATAAATGAAGAGGGAGGGGGAACCAAGATGGAACTCAAGGGCACAGCAGAGGTGACCATACAGGCATGGGAGGAGAATCCATTGGAGATGTGCTGACAGGATGTCACGGCCTTGGAGAGGGTGCAGAGGAGATTTACTCGAATGGTTCCGGGGATGAGGGACTTCAGTTATGTGGAGAGACTGGAGAAGCTGGGATTGCTCTCCCTAGAGCAGAGAAGGTTAAGGGGAAATTTAATATAGAGGTGTTCAAAATCATCAAGGGTTTAGATAGAGTAAATAGGGAGAAATTGTTTCCAGTGGCAGGAGGGTCAGTAACCAGAGGATAGAATAAGGGGCTGCTCTTTCAAAACTGAGATGAGGAGGAACTACTTCACTCAGAGGGTGGTAGGTCCATGGAATATGCTGCCCCAAAAAGCTGTAGAAGCTACATCATTACATAAATTTAAAACAGAAATAGACAGTTTCCTAGAAGTAGAGGGAATTAAGGGTTACGGGGAGCGGGCAGGAATTTGGACATGAGTCTAGGTTCGGATCGGTCATGGCCCTGTGGGTAGCGGAGCGGGCCCAGGGGCCATGTAGCCTGATCCTGCTCCTATTTCGTGTGTCTAATTCTGTTAGATTCAGGAGATGGTTCTGTGATAGTGGATTGGCGGTTAGGATCAGATCAGCCATGATCTTATTGAATGGCGGAGCAGGCTCGAGGGGCCGATTGGCCTACTCCTGCTCCTATTTCTTATGTTATGAGACAGATTGAAGATAATTGGCAAAAGAACCAGAGGGGAAGAGAAGAATTTTTTGTACACAGCGAGTTATGATGATCTGGAATTCACTGCCTGAAAGGTGGTGGAAGCAGATTCAACAGTAACTTTCAAAAGGGAATTTGATGAATACACGAACGGGAACATTTTGCAGGGCTCTGGGGAAAGATCAGGGGATTGGGATTAATTGGCTAGCTCTTGGAAAAGAGCTAGCACAGGCAGAACGGACCGAATGGCCTCCTTTTATGCTGGAAGGTTCTATGATTGCAGGCAGAGTACCCCGGAGATGGCAGTGCCAGAAGTAAGCTTTCAAGGCGAGGCATTGAAGCAAGGCAGGATCGGGCTGCAGAGTGGTCGGGGAGGACAAGGCAACACATTCAATATCATGGCCGATCCTCTACCCCAACTCCACCTTCCTGCACTATCCCCATATCCCTCGATTCCCTTAGTGCCCAACAATCTATCGCTCTCTGTCTTGAATATACTCAACGACGGAGCCTCCACAGCCCTCTGGGGTAGAGGATTCCGAAGATTCACCACCCTCCGAGTGAAGAAACTTCTCCTCATCTCAGTCCTAAATGGCCGACCCCTTATCTGGAGACTATGGCCCCTGGTTCTTGACTCTTCAGCCAGGGGAAACATCCTCTCAGCATCTACCCTGTCAAGCCCTCTAAGAATTTTATACGTTTCAAAGCGATCACCTCTCATTCTTCTAAACGCCAGAGAATATAGGTTCATTCTACTCAATCTCTCCTCATAGGACTGCCCTCTCATCCCAGGAATCAATCTAGCGAACCTTCGCTGCACCGCCTCCAAGGCAAGTGTATCTTTCCTTGAGTAAGGAGACCAAAACTGTGCACAGTACTCCAGGTGTGGTCTCACCAAAGCTCATGGGCTACCTTGCACACTCACAAGCAGGTTAAGAGCAAACCTTCTAGGTTTAAGTCACCATTAGCTAGACAGCTACCAGAGGCAGTTAACTGCTGTCCCATTCCATGGCAGCAGCGAATTCCACTCGGACTGAGTGGCAGTATCCAATTCCAAAAATCATTTTAATTGACCACTTCCTGTGAAGCAGCCAGTTGCTTTTTGCCAAGGAAATGAGTCCTAGAAAAGGCACTTGGGAGCAGGGAGTTCTCCTTCCCCCTTCTTCCCCAATTGTCTTCATTTGGAAAGTGGCAATTAGTGAAGGTACATTCCTGACAGTTACAGGCCCCGAGCAACACAGTGAAGTGAATTAACCATTTTATTACCAAGAGATCAGCAGCCCACCCACTGCACAACGAGCATTAACCCCTTGGGAGTTGCCATACACTGTGTAGCCAGGGTATTAATCCTTCAGAAAGAAAGACTTGTTTGGAGCCTCACGACCTCAGGACGTCCCAAAGCGCTTTACTTTTGTAGGAAACGCGACAGCCAATTTGCCACAAACAGCACTGTGATAATGACTAGATCATCCATTTAGTGATGTTGGCTGAAGGATAAATATTGGCCAGGACACCGGGGAGAACTCCCCTGCACTTCTTCGAATCGTGCCATGGGATTTTTATGTCCACCCGAGAGGGCTGACGGGGCCTCGGTTTAACATCACAGCCGAAAGACGGCACCTCTGACAGTGCAGCACTCCCTCAGTACGGCACTGGAGTATCAGCCTAGATTATGTGCTCAAGTCTCTGGCATGGGACCTGAACCCACAACCTTCTGTCTCAGAGTGTGCCACCCAACTGAACCACAGCAGACTTAGGGAGCACTGCCCCTTGTGCAGTCCGAGCATTAACCCTTCAGGAGCCACTCCCCACTGATTAGGTTGTGGGTAATCACTTGGCTGTTTAGATTAAAACCGGGCGCAGGAGACCAACACCACCTCTTTCTAACTCATTCCAGTCCCTCGGGTCCTCCCCCATTTCTCACCCACCGATAAAACGCGCCAACAGATAACTTGTTCAGATAAATATTAAGACAAAAATCCATGCAAGACAGTCTCAGGAGCCTGGCCCTCTATAAACATGGGGCACATTATTCCCCCGTTCTGGAACTGCTCCAGTTTCTGAATCCCACACAGCTCCTGTGATTTATGGCGAAATTTGAGCCCTTTGATTAGATTCCAGCCTGTAACTCACTCCCAAGCATTCTTCATGTAACACACTGGTATGTTCTACATTCAGTGAACACGCTGCACTCTAGCTCAGAAGGAAACATTCATTTAACAAGATTACAAAATGGTATTTCTGTTCTTCCTCAAAACACCAGCCACTCAAGACCCGAGGCCACATTTTACCCTAGTTTAGAAAGTACACAATGCTTTAATAGTCTTCTTCCTCTCATTACGATGCTTGCCAAAACCTTCAACTGAAATCGAGGACCACTCGGATGGATGCCAGTGATCACATTTTCCTTCCAGTACATGAAAACTAGGAGCTGTCGGGGGAGCATTTACAAGACAGATAAAGGCCACATCCCCCTCACACTATAGACTTCATAGAATCAGAGAAATTTATGCCACAGGAGGAGGCCATTCGGCCCATCGTGTCTGTGCCGACCGAAAAAGAGCTCTCCAGCCTAACCCCACTTTCCAGCTCTTGGTCCCTAGCCCTGTAGGTTACGGCACTTCAGGTGCATATCCAAGTACTTTTTAAATGTGATGAGGGTTTCTGCCTCGACCACCCTTTCAGGCAGTGAGTTCCAGACCCCCACCACCCTCTGGGTGAAAAAGGTTCTCCTCAACTCCCCTCTAATCCTTCTACCGATTACTTTAAATCTATGCCCCCTGGTTATTGACCCCTCTACAGTACTTAAATGGAGAGGCCTGAATTATTCAAATCAAAAGAATGATTAATGTCAGCAGCCTGTGCTTTCTATATCATCTCACGATGTAATGTGATGCGGTGCAAAAGAATGAACCAATGATAAATTGCTATCGTTGCAGCAAAGTAACAGGTCCCGCTTGGCACATTACAAGGCTTGTGGTCACGCCGCGCTCTGCGATTCTACAGCTGGGAATAAAAGTACAATTGTGGCATTTACAGAAACAGGCTTATTCCATAGTCGCCTCTTAAGCAAACAATAACCAAAAAGAAATTCATGATTTTTGCTGCAAGGTTTATTCTGCCCAATTTCTTCGATTGCCTCCGAGACTGCCCCACAAATACCATCCTGCCCCACTGCATTACCGCTGGCCGAGAGTCCAGTCTGGGACCTTCTGCCCAATCCAGCATATGATCTGCTGTTAGAAAGTGACTGGCCACGTTTCCACTCTCCCTCCCTCCCGCTCCTTTCTGCAGCGGCAAAGTGCGCAGCCGCTGATCAGCCGAGAGTGACAGTTCACGCTGGAGTACCAAGGGCGCGCACTCTCAGGCCATCACTCACCCTTTAAGGCCAGGCTAGGCAGAGTTTTCTGAGCTTCCCCTTAAAAACACTTGCGCGAGTGGTGATCGCCAGCTTGTATGGTGTTTGCACCTCAGGTGGCGCACAGCGCGTTCAGTCACTGTCTGTGACTCGTTTAGTGCACAGACAGGAACGTTACCACCTCTGTAAATGCATTCTGCAAGTCTTTAAACAGGGTGACTTATCTCCCAATGACTAAGTCTACCTTTACTTTTCTTACATGCGATCGCAGTACTTACTGGTGATCTTACTCTCAGACCCCAACTGTTTTTCCTTGAATACTGCAAATCCGTAGCCATGCAATGAGCAAAAAACAGTCAGGATGTAGAGAAAAAATAATTTGGCAATACATGCCATGATGGGAGGACTGCCAGTTTTTACAGAAACAAAAAGAAATACTTGCATTTATATAGCGCCTTTCGTGACCTCAGGACGTCTCAAAGTACTTTACAGCCAATGAAGTACTTTTTGAAGTGTAGTCACTGCTGTAATGCGGGACTCGCGGCAGCCAATTTGCGCACAGCAAGCTCCCACAAACAGCAATGTGATAAATGGCCAGATAATGTTTGAATGATAATATTGGTCAGGACACCAGGGATAACTCCCCTGCTCCTCTTTGAAATAGTGCCATGGGATCTTTTACGTCCACCTGAGCAGGCAGATGATGCCTCGGTTTAACGTCTCATCTGAAAGACAGCACCTCCGACAGTGCAGCGCTCCCTCAGTACTGCACTGCGAGGGCTGGCCTCGAATTCTGTGCTAAGTCTCTGGAGTAGGACTTGACCCCACAACCTTCTGACTCGGAGGCGAGAGTGCTGTCCACTGAGCCACGAGATGGGCCAATGGCCTTGCTCACCTGCACCGTCTTTTTGACCTACCCAACTAGGGGATGTTTGGCATTTTCTAAACCATCGCCATTCAGGCAGTTTGTTTCAGGTGGAATTTAAGATCCAGCACACAGCGGGTTAAACACAGCACGTCTTGTCGAATAGAAACCGCAGGAAGGGAGCTCCTCGGCAGAAGCTCATCTGGTCTCGGCTGCTGCAGCAGATTGTTTGACCTCTGCTCGCTGAAGCGCGCAGGACAAACCATCCCTGGACAGACCAGCACCTAATGCATCAAGTAAAGTGCGCATCTGACAGGAGAAAGGTTTCTGAAGGATAGAGCACAGTCAGTCACAGTCTGTATGCTCAGAACAGCTGCAGGATGACAAGAACACTTAACTGACAAAATGGATTAGTCAACCTTGCTGTGCGCAAATTGGACGCCATGTTTGCCTAAAAATCAACAGTCACGACACTTAAAAGTACTTCAATGGGTGAAATGAGCTTTGGGACATCCCGAGGTCATGAAAGTTGCAATATTTTGTTCTTGTATTTTGGCAGATAGGGAGCCAGTATAGAGATTGTAGGGAAGCAGGATTGAGGAGTGGGCCGGTTAGGATGACATGCAATTCGGGAAGAGCAGAACTTGATCGGACTGCAAGGAGACCATGGGAGTCAGTGAATCTGGAGGGGACAGAGGGGAGAAGTGTTTGAGTCAATGGGTCGAGGTGCGGGTGGAGTTGGGCGATGCTATGGATGTGGAAATAGGTGGTCTTGGTGAAGCGAGATTAGAAACTCAGTTCAAGAGTGAAACGAGACAATGAGGTTCAGTCCGAGGGGGGGGAGTCAGGCGCGGTTATAGAGTTTTAGACAGGACTCAAGCAAGGTGGCTTTGGTCTCAGCAATGTGGAGTTGAGGGAAATGCTTCCTCATTCAGACACAAAAAAAAAAAATCACATTACTGCTTGTGGGATCTTGCTGTGCGCAAATTGGCTGCTGCGTTTCCTACATTACAACAGTGACTACACTTCAAAAGTACTTCGTTGGCTGTGAAGCACTTTGAGACATCCTGAGGTCACGAAAGGCGCTATAGAAATGCAACTCGTTCTTTTTATTTAGTTAGGGTGAGAGGGCGAGGAAGAAGCGAGACATGGCAAAACCGCAAGAGGAAGGAAGAACGGATTCACCCCATAAGTGGCCGAGTTACACAGGTTCGAATCACCAGGCTAATATTGCCCCAGAGGGCGGATGAATTTAATCTTTTTAATTTGATATCAACAAAAAAGTAGCAGAACTGGTTTTAAATTTCGAAAAGGTTTCGTCACCCTGTGAGACGGGGTTGGATAGACGCCACTCCCGGAACCATCAATAAACCTACAGGTGTACAGTTTTGGTCTCTTTACCTAAGGAAGGATATACTTGCCTTCGAGGGAGTGCAACGAAGGTTCACCAGACTGGTTCCTGGGATGGGGGGGATTGTCCTATGAGGAGAGATTGAGGAGACTAGGCCTATATTCCCTAGAGTTTTGAAGAACGAGAGGCGATCTCATTGAAACACAAGATTCTTACAGGGCTCGACAGGGTAGATGCCGGGAGGAGGTTGGGTACAGCTGGCTATTCTTGACTTCCCAATTGATCTAGTAATGGGGAATGAACCAAAGCAGATGAGAACTAAAAGTAGGGGAACATCTACGCAATAGTAACCACAATATAATACACTTTAAAATAATTGAGGACTATGTATGATGAAGACCAGGGTAATAGGTTGGAGAAAAGCTGATTTTGAGAGGCTGAGAATAGAATTTGAGAAAATAAAATGGACAACAATATTGGCAAACAACGATGTAGAACAGCAATGGGAAACATTTAAAATGGTGTTCAACAGAGTGCAGGAAAAATATATTCCGCTAAAAAACAAGAACAAGCTAAACACTAATGAGACACCACGGATGAATAAAGCCATATGGGAAAAATTGAGGGTAAGGAAAGAGGCATACATTAAGTACATGGGCAACAGGGGAGAGCGTGATAAGGGAAAGTACAAAGATTAGGAAAGAAATCAAAAAAACCATTAGGAAGACAAAGAGGAACTATGAAGTTCAATTATCAAGGAACATAAAACAAAATAGTAAAATATTTTACAGGCACATCAATAAAAAAAGGAAGGTCAGGATGGGAACAGGGCCACTAAGTGATGGACAGGATAATACCACAGGCAGCGATAGGGAGATGGCAGAAATATTAAATAATTACTTTGCCTCAGTATTTAACAGGGAGATAGAACAGGTGGACATAACATTGGATCATGAAATTAGTAATGAAACAGCTGCATTTAAAATAAAAAGGGGAGATATATTAAATAAACTAATCAAATTCAGAGGAAAAAAAACCTGGTCCGGATGGATTACATCCACGCATTTTAAATGAATCTAGGGAAGAGATAGCAGAGGCATTACTACACATATTTAATAATTCATTAGAAAAAGGTGTAGTGCCAGAGGACTGGCGGATAGCTAACATAATACCGATATTTAAGAAGGGAGATAGAACATGTCCAGGAGACTATAGACCAGTCAGCTTAACATCAATGGTAGGAAAAATAATAGAATCCCTACTAAAATGAGAAAATAGAAGAACATCTAGAAGCCAAAAATATAATAATGAATAGTCAGCATGGTTTTCAAAAGGGAAAGTCTTGCTTGACCAACCTCATTGAATTTTTTGAAGCGGTAACAGAGAGAGTAGACAAGGGTAATCCAGTAGATGCAATTTATTTAGATTTTTAAAACGCCTTCAATAAGGTACCGCATAATAGACTAATGAAGAAGATCAGAATGCGGAGTCTGGAGACAAGTAGCAGAATGGATTGCTGGCTGGCTTCAAGACAGAGAGCAGAGAGTAGGAGTAAAGGGTAGCTATTTATCGTGGCTGAAGGTGGGTAGTGATGTTCCACAAAGATCAGTGTTGGGACCACTGTTCTTCACAATTTATGTTAACGATTTAGATTTTGGAATCAAAAAACAATTTCTAAATTTGCGGAGGACACCAATTTTTTTGGGGGGGGGGAAGTAGACGGGAGATAGTCAATACTGAGAAGGACTGCAACAAATTACAGGAAGACGTCAATAAACTTGCAGAATGGACATATAATTGGCAAATGAAATCCAACACAGATAAATGTGAGGTATTACATTTTGTTCGGAAGAATAGGAAAGTCACTTATTACTTGGAGGGTGAGAGTCTGGGTGGGGTAGAAGAGCAAAGGGATCTCAGTACAAATACACAAATCACAAAGTAGCGAGACAGGTTAACAAGGCCATAAAAAAGCAAACCAGGCACTAGGGTTTATTTCTAGAGAGATAGAATTGAAAAGTAGGGAAGTTATGCTAAACTTGTATTGAACCTTGGTTAGACCACACTTGGAGTACTGCGTACAGTTCTGGTCGCCATATTATAAAAAGGATATAGAGGCACTGGAGAGGGTGCAGAGAAGATTTACAAGGATGATACCAGAAATGCGAGGGTACAACTATCAGGAAAGGATGAACAGGCTGGGTCTCTTTTCGCTTGAAAAAGAGAAGGCTGAGGGGTGACCTAATAGAGGTCTTTAAAATTATGAAAGGTGTGGATAGAGGAGACAGAGTGTTTCCACTTGTGGGGAAGAGGCCATTAATATAAGATAGCCACCAAGAAATCCAACAGGGAATTCAGAAGAAACTTCTTTACCCAGAGAGTGGTGAGAATGTGGAACTCGCTGCCATGGGGAGTAGTTCAGGCAAATAGTATAGATACATTTAAGGGGAGGCTAGATAAGCACATGAGGGAGAAGGGAATAGAGGGTTATGCTGATAGATTTAGATGAGGAAAGACGGGAGGAGGCTCGAGTGGAGCATAAATGCCGGCATGGACTGGTTGGGCCAAATTGTCGGTTTCTGTGCCGTATATCCGATGTGCTGTCCTTATTCAGTATTAGTCATAGAGGAGATCTTTCCACTTGTTTGGGGGGAGGAAGACCAAAACTAGGGGATATAAATATGTCACTAATAAATCCAATCGGGAATTCAGGAGAAACTTCTTTACCCGGAGAGTGGCGAGAATGTGGAACTCGCTACCACAGGAAGTGGTTGAGCCGAATAGCACAGATACATTTAAGGGGAAGCTGGATAAACACATGAGGGAGAAAGGAATAGAAGGATATGGTGATGGGGTGAGATGAAGAGGGGTGGGAGGAGGCTGGTGTGGAGAATAAACACCGGCACGAACCTATTGGGCCAAATGGCCTGTTTCTGTGCTCTATGTAATACCCTCTCAAATCCTTTTATCGTTTTAAACACTGCAATTAGATTACTCCTCAACCGTTTAAACTCAAGGGAATACAAGCCTAATTTATGTAACCAGTCCTCATAATGTAACCCTTAAGCCCTGGTATAATTCTCCCGACACTGTTGTCCTGCACACTGCCTGCAACTGAATGAGAACCTCTTGCCCTGTGGGTAGGAGCTTAATTTTAAATGAACGCTATAGAATTGAAAGTACTTTTCACCACGAGCTCCTGTAACTGACGGGAACAGCACCGTTCAGTGGGCAGCACTCTCGCCTCAGTGAGCAAGTTGTGGGGCGAGATCCCCACCGCAGAACGACAGCTCAGACTCCAGACCGACATTCCAGTACTGTACTGAGAGTGCTGCACAGTCGGAGCTGCCGTCTTTCGGAGGGGAGATGAGCAGTTTGGCAAGGATGTTTGCTCAGGCCGGGACACTGGACTCATTTAAGAAACCAGCAGGATGGCATGAAGGAGGAGGTAGGGATGCTGAAATAATGAGGTTAAATGAAGCACAACTGGAAATACTCAAACCGCCACTGTTTAATATTACCACTCTTTCAACAAAGGGCTGAACATAAACCGAGGACAGCTGGAATTTAAAACACAATGACCCACAATCCAACACCAACTGAACGGTGCCCTCTGCAGCTTTTATGAGTCAGTTAATTAACCCACCCAAAACTGAAATTCCCGTTTTCTCCTGTCCAATGACAATGTCCGCTCCCCCACATGGGTGGCTGGAGAGATGGTGCAGGAGGGAGAGCTTTAGATTCCTGGGACATCGGGACCGGTTCTGGAGGAGGTGGGACCTGTACAGGCTGGGCGGGTTGTACCTCAGAGCTGGTACCAATATCCCTTGAATCCCTTAATATTCAAAAATCTATCAACCTCGGTGTTAAGTCTGTGTGTTATAATGAGAATTATTACACAGACCACAAGAGTAAATTTTAACAGGTCTTTACTAGTCGAAGGTCAGGACGGAACTGCCCAATAAATCATTACGCAGCACTTATATACCGGTGTGGTCACCACTGGTATTACAGTATACAGCAGCCAAGATAAAGTAGTGCAACCCTTAAAATAGTTCTCTTAAAGGTGGAACGGTTACATACACTACAATCCTCCCTTTTTAGCTTAACAGTATATATTCCCCATTAAACATAACATCATAACATATATACACAACTTCATGTAAAAACAGTTCACAGATTCAGTCTCCCTGGAGGCTTCCTGACTCGGTCCGGATAACGCCTCGGTGGTGTAGTAGGTTTTCGTTGCTGGGGTGACTCATCTAATAGTCCTTCACTGGACTTAACAGCTTGAACTTTCGTAACTTCAGAACCAGCATTGTTGACTTCTAAAGGCTCGAGTACCTTGGGAAGTTTTTCTGCTTCCAGACTGATTTGGCTCAGTTCGGAGGGACCACGTGCGTGACCTGGTGGGGGTGATAATGGTTCAGATGAGTCATCATCTTCTGCTTCCTCTCTATTGTCTTCTATTTCCTCCCTCACTTCAGCTTTTGCCTCTGCCACCAATTCCCTGAGTGGCGTATTACTGCTGACACTGCTCACAAAAGGGTGCTCTTTCTTCTTAGCTTTCAACTGATCGATGAATTTGACATATTCCCTTTCTTGCTCAGCTTTGATTCGTTTGGCCTCATCGCGCAGCCGGTTTGTGTGTTCCTGTTCCATTTTCTCAATCAGCTGCTTCTGCTGTCTTTCCAGATTCTCCCACTCTGTGTCAAAGAACGTTTTCTTTGCATTCATCTCTTGCTCAAAACGGCGAATCATTTGTTCTAATTGCTGTTGTAGTTTGAAATTGAGTTGAGTTCGAGCCCGGTGTTCCTCAGAAATGTGCATGTCTGTAGACTGGACAGACTCAGAATTCTCTGTCAAACTATGTTGTTGTTGTTCAGTGGAATTCTGTTGATACTTTGTTCTCTTCTGAAGCATTTATGCACTCCTTCGTTTTTCCATCATTAGTCTGCAAGTCCATTTTAGACTTGTCTTTTGCACATGGGCTGGTCTTACCATCATCAGTTCCAGAGTCTGAGCTGATTGTCTTCACCGAGTTCTCACTCTCGGCTTTGTCACTGTCACTGCTGCATATGCCCTCATCCAATATTCTGGACAATCGTTCAGGTTTAACATCTTTTTTTTTTCCGGAATCTACCATTATTGCTTTTAGGGAGTGCCAGTCCATATTTATTTTCCTGATCCACTCCCGTCCCAGAAGTGGTGGACCTCCCTCAGGTAGTACATGTATGTTCATTCCTTGGTGTTCTTTGCCCTGGTGTACCACCTTGACTTTTATCTTTCCGATGGGGTATACTCTTTGCCCCGTGTATGTCTGCAATACTATCTCCGTATCCCGTAGGGGAATATGTGTGAATAACCTTTTGTAATCTTGCTTATTCATGACCGTCAACGCCGATCCAGTGTCCAATTCCATCTTCACTTGGACTCCTGCTATCTGCAGTGTGACCCAGATAGTTTGTCGGTCAGCTTCCTTACTCACATTGTGAATTCTCAGACTACCCAGTTCCTTGCTGTTGGAGTCTGAATCCGAATTCTGTTCATCCGAACTCTTCTCAGCCACCTTATGTACCTTTCTGCACTTTTCCTGCGGTGACTTTTTGTTGCTGGTCTTCTTTCCTGACCGGCATACTTTAGCTATGTGACCAAGCTTGCCACATTTTCTACATTCCTGGTTTTTAAACCAGCATTGGTTCTGATCGTGTGTTGTCTTCCCACAACGATAACATTTCGTTGTACCCAAAGCCATTTGATCTACGCTGAGTACCGCTGCCTTCAGCTGCATTTCCGCCGTGCCTCTCGCTGCGGCTTCGTGCGATGCTGCAATAGTGACAGCCTTATCAAGTGTAAGATCATTCTCTTCAAGTAACCGCTTTTGTGTTCCTTCTTTCGACAATCCACACACAAATTTGTCTCTCAGTGCCTCTGTCAGTCTTTCCCCAAACTGACAGTATTTCACTAGCTTACGCAGTTCAATTAAATACTCCGCGTTGCTTTCCTCTTTCCGTTGCATTCTCACATAAAATTTAAATCGTTCCGCTAACATCAGCGGTGTGGGGTTCAAATGATTTCTCAGGACAGCAACAATATTAGCGAAGGTCTGATCCGCCGGCTTAGCTGGTGATAGAAGATGCTTCAATAGCCCGTATGTCTTCGCACCCATTGAGTTTAGTAAGGTTAGTGCTTTATCTTTATTTGATATTTTATTTGCCTTACGATAAATCTCTATGCGTTCTACATACGTGGCCCAATCTTCAACATCGGGATCGAAATCGTTGATGTTACCACGCTTAGGCATCCTCGCAATCTTCTTGAGAAACAAAAAGAAATTTTTCTTTAACTTTTTTTTTAAATGGCGGTTTCCCGCGCTTGTCTTCTTCCCCGCCTACGAAAATGGCGGCTTCCCGCGTTTGCCTTTCTCCCCCGCTGGCTGTAATGGCGATTGCCGTATTGCTGCGTTCGCCCTCCCCAGCGGTTTTCAAATCGTGCCTCCCAGCCCCTCTTGCAGTCCGGTCCTTTCCCCCCCCGGCTGCGGCTGAGTTCTCCGCGTTTTTTTAAAAATTTTCTCCCGCGCCTTACGCTGTCCCGATCGCTGCGCCTCGCGGCCTCGGTAGCTGCCCGGCCTTTTTCACCGGTCACGGTCGAACTCTCTCTCGACGCTGTTGCGTCTCCCAGCCCGCTTGCAGCCCGGTCTTTCGCACCGGCTGCGTTTGCATTCACCGCGGCTCCCGTGCCTTACGCTGTCCCGGTCGCTGCGCCTCGCGGCCTCGGTAGCTGCCCGGCCTTTTTCACCGGTCGCGGTCGAGCTCTCTCTCGACGCTGTTGCGTCTCCCAGCCCGCTTGCAGCCCGGTCTCTCACCCCGGCTGCGTTTGCATTCACCGCGGCTTCCGTGCCTTACGCTGCCCCAGTCTCAGCGCCTCTGGCCCCGACTTCTGTCCGGCTCTTTTCCCCGGCCGTGGTCGAGTTCTCCGCCCTTATATCCTCCGTTTTTCCCTCCCCTACTTCACAGCCAACGTGGCCAACTTGCTGCTTGTCGCTGATCGGCTTACCCACCACCGTGATAGAAGGGATGATCACTGCCTGTTGCTGATGGAAGGCTTCGTGTCAGAATTCTTCCTTTGCTCTGCAGACCCGAGTCTTTTCTCAGCAGAATGATGAGGGCGGATGCCTCTTCTCGACGCCCGTTAAACTGCCTTGGATGTATCTCTGCCGCAGGGTAAGATCGTACTCGTCGCCACTGTTAAGTCTGTGTGTTATAATGAGAATTATTACACAGACCACAAGAGTAAATTTTAACAGGTCTTTACTAGTCGAAGGTCAGGGCGGAACTGCCCAATAAA
Organism: Somniosus microcephalus; assembly: GCF_052327205.1. Taxonomy (NCBI): domain Eukaryota; kingdom Metazoa; phylum Chordata; class Chondrichthyes; order Squaliformes; family Somniosidae; genus Somniosus; species Somniosus microcephalus. The sequence continues at coordinate 7,543,541 of NC_141004.1, forward strand.
TCATTACGCAGCACTTATATACCGGTGTGGTCACCACCGGTATTACAGTATACAGCAGCCAAGATAAAGTAGTGCAACCCTTAAAATAGTTCTCTTAAAGGTGGAACGGTTACATACACTACACTCGGTCTTGAATATACTCAACGACGGAGCCTCCACAGCCCTCTGGGGTAGAGAATTCCAAAGATTCACCACCCTCTGAGTGAAGAAATTTCTCATCTCAATCTTAAATGGCCGACCCCTTATTCTGAGACTGTGACCCCTGGTTCTAGACTCCCCAGCCAGGGGAAACATCCTCCCTGCATCTACCCTGTAAGCCCTGTAAGAATTTTGTATGTTTCAATGAGGTCACCTCTCATTCTTCTAAACTCTAGAGAATATAGGCCTAGTCTACTCAATCTCTCCTCATAGGACAATCCCCCCATCCCAGGAATCAGTCTGGTGAACCTTCATTGCACTCCCTCTATGGCAAGTATATCCTTCCTTTGGTAAGGAGACCAAAACTGTACACAATACTCCAGGTGTGGTCTCAGCAGGGCCCTATATAATAGTAGTGATAATGGGGGACTTCAACTATCCTAATATAGACTGGTATAGAAATAGTGTTAAGGGCAGAGAAGGGAAAGAATTTCTGAAGTGTGTTCAGGAGAACTTTCTTGATCAGTACGTTTCCAGCCCAACGAGGAAGGAGGCATTGCTGGATCTGGTTCTGGGGAATGAGGTGGGTCAAGTGGAGCAAGTGTCAGTAGGGGAACATTTAGGGAACAGTGATCACAGTATCAGAAGGTTTAGATTAGCATTGGAAAAGGACAGGGAGCAATCTAGAGTAAAAATACTTAATTGGAGGAAGGCCAATTTCAGTGGGCTGAGAATGGATCTGGCCCGGGTAAATGGGAATCAAAGATTAGCAGGCAAAACTGTAATCGAACAATGGGCTGCCTTTAAAGAGGAGATGGTTCGGGTACAGTCGAGGTACATTCCCACGAGGGGGAAAGATAGGGCAACCAAAGCCAGAGCTCCCTGGATGACGAAAGAGAGAGAGTGCAAGATGAAGCAGAAAAAGTGAGTGTATGGCAGATGTCAGGTTGAGAATACAGGGGAGAACCAGGCTGAATATAGAAAGTTCAGAGGGGGAGTGAAAAAGGAAATAAGAGGGGCAAAGAGAGAGTATTAGAATAGATTGGCAGCCAACACAAAAGGGAATCCAAAAGTCTTCTATAGGCATATAAATAGTAAACTGGTAGTAAGAGATGGGGTGGGCCGATTAGGGACCAAAGAGGAGACCGAGCATGAAGGCAAAGGGCATGGCTGAGGGGCTAAATGAGTACATTGCACCTGTCTTCACCAGGAAGACAGACAGGCTAGTGGAATGGGCGGACACGTGGCTGATAAATTTAACGCAGAAAAGTGCAAAGTGATACATTTTGGTAGGAAGAACGAGGCGAGGACATATAAACTAAAGGGTACAATCCTAAAGGGGGTGCACGAACAGAGAGAGCTGGGGGTATATGTGCACAAATCGTTGAAGGTGGCAGGGCAGGTTGAAAAAGCAGTTAAAAAAGCATACGGGATTCTGGACTTCATAAATAGAGGCAGAGTACAAAAGCAAGGAAGTTATGATGAACCTTTATAAAACACTGGTTCGGCCTCAACTGGAGTAGTGTGTCCAATTCTGGGCACCGCACTTTAGGAAGGATGTGAAGGCCTTAGGAAGGGTGCAGAAAAGATTTACGAGAATGGTTCCAGGGATGAGGCACTTCAGTTACGTTGATAGACTGGAGACGATGGGGTTGTTCTCCTTAGAGCAGAGAAAGTGGAGAGACGATTTGATAGAGGTGTTGAAAATCATGGTGTCTAGACAGAGTAGAGAAACTGTTCCCATTGGCGAAAGGGTCAAGAACCAGAGGGGACAGATTCAAGGTGATTGGCAACATGAGGGAAAAACTTTTTTACGCAGTGAGTGGTTAGGATCTGGAATGAACTGCCTGAAAGGGTGGTGGAGGCAGATTCAATCGTGGCTTTCAAAAGGGAATTGGATAAGTACCTGAAGGAAACACATTTGCAGGGCTACAGGGAAAGGGTGGGGGTGAGGGACTAGCTGAGGTGCTCTTGCAGAGAGCCGGCACGGGCTCGACGAGCCTCCTTCTGTGCTGTAACCATTCTATGATTCTACGTGAAAATAATTTCCGATCTTTCACTGCCCTCGGGCACTGTAAAACATTGTCTGCACTGTGCCAGGGTTCAGCAACTCTGCCCATCTTTTAAACCAACATCTCATGTCCTCTAAACTACCCAGTGCTGCAGTATAAACAGGTTACTCAATTAAACCCATCCAGAATCAATATTTAATGTAATATTGATCACAACCTCCAGGATAATTGACAAAAATCAATTGCAATAACAGGCAGAGAGGACCAATCTCTCACACCAATTAATCTTCAATTATAGCTTGTCCCAATACACTGAGCACATCAGCTCAAAGCATCGCCGCATCTGTCTACCCTCCCACTTCGCCGTCAGGCCAGCGAAGTGCTGAGAAGGCAGATGGTTGATGCACACTTTATCGGCAGCAGTTAACCAAACGAAGGCATAGCACGGAGCAAGACAACTGAGGGCATTTGCAGCGAGTGTGCTCTGGTAGGGTTCAGCAGGTCTTTGCAAATTCACTGATACTCATCTGTGTAACATCAACCAAACCTCTGGAATTCAGTTACACAGATGAGTATCAGTGAGTTTGCAAAGACCTGCTGAACCCTACCAGAGCACACTTTCAACTTTTGATCGGGCCAAAAACCAAGGAAACATCCAAAGCAGATTACGGTTAGCCTTTGCCACGAATTAACCTTCATCCACCCACAGCTGTGCTCTCCAAGACATATAACTGAGTCCAGAGAACCCCCTTATCCAACTTCTACAGAATATCAAGAATAACCAGTCGGAGGGATGGCAAAATTCGCTCAATGAGAACCAGGCACCTGAACCCAAGACACCCAACAATACCCGGAATCCAAAAAACCCCAGTAGGAGCCAGTGACCAGGGCACGCAACACCAGCTTAGCTCCAGTCAACGGCATCCCACCAAAGTGGGCAGCAACATCATTAATTAAGACCAAGTTCCAACTCCTTTGGGGTAGCACTCTCGCTGAATCAGAAGGTTGTGGGTTCAAGTCCCACTCCAGAGACTGGAGCACAAAATCTAGGCCGACACTCCCAGTGCAGTGCTGAGGGAGTGCTGCACTGTCGGAGGTGCCGTCTTTCGGATGAGACGTTAAACCGAGGACCCGTCTGCCCTCTCAGGCGGACATAAAAGTTCCCACGGCACTCTCTCAAAGAGCAGGGGCATTCTCCTGGTGTCCTGGCCAATATTTATGCCTCAACCAACACATAAAAACAGATTATCTGGTCATTATCACATTGCTGTTTGTGGGAGCTTGCTGTGTGCAAAGTGGCTGCCGCGTTTCCTGCATTACAACAGTGACTACACTTCAAAAAGTACTTCATTGGCCGTCAAGAAGTTTGGGACACCCCGAGGTTGTGAAAGGCGCTATAGAAATGCAAGTCTTTCTATTGGCCTGGCTCTCCTTCCCTAAGCGGTGAAACCAGCTTGCCTCTCACGCCCACCCTAGTCTGCACCGCGGCCCGCGGTTTTTGGCCAGCCACCAAGGTCAGCGTCGGCTGCACTGGCAGCAACTTTCATTGGTTCAGCTAGTTACACTGATCACTCGGCCACACGACGCACTGACCCATGCATTCCGGGTCAACTGTAACGGTCAGAAAGAAACCAGCACACACGGTCTGGACCCCAGCCAACTGACCCCAGCCCCAGAGACACCAAATTCAGTAGCAGTCAGGATACAGAGACTGAAGCTGGCCTGAGAGACGCACTCAGCACCAGGTGTTCGGCAAGGACGGGAATGGTTCACAGCCGGCTTTACGATCCAAGGAGATACCATCAATTAAAATTCGAATCCTCCCTACCTCTAACCTCCTCCAGCCCTAATCCTCTCCGAGATCTCTGCGCTCCTCCAATTCTGGCCTCTTGCGCGTCCCCGATTTTCTTCGCTCCACCACTTGCGCGTCCCCGATTTTCTTCGCTCCACCACTGGTGACCGTGCCTTCAGCTTCCTAGGCCCCAAGCTCTGGGATGCCCTCCCTAACCCTCTCCCCCACACTCATCCTTTAAGCTGCTCCTTAAAGCCTACCAAGCTTTTAGTCACCTCGTCAAAAAGCTCCTTATGTGGCTCGGTGTCAGATTTTCTCTGGTAACCCTCTCATGAAGCGCCTTGGGACATTTTTACTACATGAAAAGCACAATATAAATGCAAGTGGTTATTAACCAGAAGCACCGACATTCTGATTGGCGCAGTCACACCGTTTTCCGGTGCCAATCTGCCACCAGGTCCACAGCTCCTGGGCGTGTACCAGTTTTGGACAGTTACTCGCTAAAATAAAGCGGGGATTGAAGGCCTATTTGTAACAGCAGTCTCTCGGGTCACCCACAGCTTAATTAACTCGGAGCTCAGCATCAGAGATTTTTCTGCACCATGAATATAGAATTAGATCCCCTTGGATGAGCAGTGACAGAGCTCGACCTCCAAGATTTATCCTGCACTCTGTACAACAGTCACGGTGCAAGCCTTCGAGAGGTGGGGGGCCGGGGGGGGAAACGCAGAGAGCGACATAGCTCAGGGAGGGAATATGACGAGATGTAACAGAGGGGGGGGGCAAAAAAGAGACCGAGGTTTCATTCAATGTTATTCCCAATAGTTACGGACTGTTTATCCATGTTTAAAGGAGCATATTAACTATTCATAAGACCGCTGGTTTTCTGCCTTCATAGGAAAAAATGGACAGAATCAAAACAAAATCCAGGCCAACACTCCCAGTGCAGTACTGTGGGAGCACGGCACTCCCTTTCAGATGAGATGCTAAACAGAGGGCATGTCTACCTGCTCAGGTGAACCTGAAGGATTCTACGCCACTATTCGAAGTGAGCAGGGGGAGTTCTCCCTGTTGTCCTGTGGCCAATATTTATCCCTCAATCAACACCTAAAAACAGATTATCTGGTCATTATCACATTGCTGTTTGTGGGAGCTTGCTGTGCGCAAATTGACTGCTGCGTTTCCTACATTACAACAGTGAGTGACCACATTTCAGAAGTACTTAATAAGCTGCAAAGTGCAAAAACAGGAATGTATACGCACACAGGCAGAGGTGGGACAAGGCCACGGAAGAAATTAAAAGCAAGGAGCAGATCGTTAAGTTCAATTCACTGGGACCATAGAGGAGTGGAGGAGATTTTCCATTACACGGACTGAATGAATAATGTTTGAAGAATTCCCTGTCTGCCATTCTAAACAACGACTCTGCAACCTGCCAGTAATTTTGAGCCATTTACTCTCATTTTCAGAAAGTGTTGCTCACTCTCTTGACAGAATTCTTATCATCAAACAGTGTCACCCAGGGTCACTTCGGGCAATTTGAGGGAAAAAATATTAAACTATCCACCCAGTTTGGCGGACTTTTCAATAAACGAGGTCACGAGAAATGTACGGGGGGTTCTAAAGTTATAGTTTCCTGTTGCATGTCTCTTTGTTTTGCTTAGTTTAGCGCTCAAATTAAGACAGCCAACATCTGCCACCTGGAGCCAATCACCAAGAGATCCAGTAGCACCACGCACAGCTGCACACATCTGTCTGAGCACTGCCTCGCTCCAATTATATCGCAGCAAAGGAAGTCCAACAAGAAAGCACAGGCCTCAACCCCCAAACCATGGCATTCCCCAATGCCAGCGAATAAAGGGTCTGTGCAAAACTGTGTAGGCAAAACCAAGGGGCCAGGACATGACCAGGATTCTCTCATCCCGTCTAAACCAAACCAAAAACCCGAGATACAGGAGAAACAGCAAAAGCTCAGCAGCGCAGCCTCTACTCCGCTCAAGGAAGTGACTCTCCCAAAGGGTTTGCAAATAAGGTTGCTTACAAAGAAAGATGAGTGACGCAACAGAGGAAAGATAAAACGAAGTTAGCCTAGCGTCTGTCATTGGCAAAATGCTCGAATCCATTATTAAGGAAGTAGCAGCAGCGCATTTAGAAAACCATAGAAACATAGAAGATAGGAGCAGGAGTAGGCCATTCGGCCCCTTGAGCCTGCTCCGCCATTCAATGCGATCATGGCTGATCATCCAAATTCAGTACCCTGTCCCTGCTTTCTCCCCATACCCCTTCATCCCTTTAGCCTTAAGAAATATATCCAACTCCTTCTTGAATATATTTAATGAATTGGCCTCTACTGCCTTCTGTGGCGGAGAATTGCACAGGTTCACCACTCTCTGGGTGAAGAAATTCCTCATTTCTGTCCTAAATGGCTTACCCCTTATCCTTAGACTGTGACCCCCTGGTTCTGGACTCCCCAACCATCGGGAACATCCTTCCTGCACCTAGTCTGCCCAGTCCTGTCAGAATTTTATAAGTTTCAATGAGATCCCCTCTCATTCTTCTAAACTCCAGCGAGTATAAGCCCAATCGACCTAATCTCTCCTCATAAGTCATTCCTGCCATCTCAGGTGTCAGTCTGGTGAATCTTCGCTGAACTCCTTCCATGGCAAGAACATCCTTCCTCAGATAAGGCGACCAAAACTGTACGCAATACTCAAGATGTGGTCTCACCAAGGCCCTGTACAACTGCAGCAAGACATCCTTGTTCCTGTACTCAAACCCTCTCGCTACGAAGGCCAACATATCATTTGCATTCTTAACCGCCTGCTGCACCTGCATGCTTACCTTCAGCGACTAGTGCACAAGGACACTCCCAATCTATTGCCATTCAGATAATAATCTGCCTTCCTGTTTTTGCCACCAAAGTGGATAACCTCACATTTATCCACGTTATATTGCATCTGCTATGCTTCTGCCCAATCACCCAACCTGTCCAAATCATCCTGGAGTTTCTCAGCATCATCCTCACAGCACACACGCCCACCCAGCTTTGTGTCGTCTGCAAACTTGGAGATATTACATCTAGTTCCCTTGTCTAGATCATTAATATATATTGTGAATAGCTGGGGTCCAAGAACCGATCCCTGCGGTACCCCACTAGTCACTGCCTGCCACTCGGAAAAAGACCCGTTTATTCCAACTCTTTGCTTTCTGTCTGCCAACCAGTTCTCTATCCAAGTCAATACCTTGCCCCCAATCCCATGTGCCTTAACTTTACACACTAATCTCTTACACGGGACCTTATCGAAAGCCTTCTGAAAGTCCAAATACACCACATCCACTGGTTCTCCCTTATCTATTTTATCAGTTACATCCTCAAAAAATTCAAGTAGATTAGTCAAGCACAATTTACCTTTTGTAAATCCATGTTGGGTAATTCCCCGTTTTCTCTCTACCACCTTTTTGGAATAGTGGGGTAACATTAGCTACCCTCCAATCCACGGGTACTGTTCCAGATTCCATCGAATGTTGGATGATGATCAGCAATGCATCTACTATTTCTAGGACCACTTCCTTAAGTACCCTAGAATGTAGATTATCAGGCCCTGGGGATTTATCGGCCTTCAATCCCATCAATTTCCCGAACACCATTTCCCTACAAATACTGATTTCTTTCAGTTCCTCCCTTTCATCAGACCCTATGTTCCCCGACATCTCTGGGAGGTTATTTGTGTCCTCCTTTGTGAAGACAGAACCAAAATATGTTCCCCATTATAAATTCCCCCGATTCTGACTGCAAGGGACCTATGCTTGACTTCAATCTTTTTCTCTTCACATATCTATAAAAGCTTTTACAGTCAGTTTTTATGTTCCCTGAAAGCTTACTCTCATTCTATTTTCCCCTTCGTCGAATTCTAAACTGCTCCCAATCCTCAGGTTTACTGCTTTTTCTGGCCAATTTATATGGCCTCTCCTTGGATCTTATGCTATCCCTAATTTCCCTTGTTAGCCACGGTTGAGTCACCTTTTTTGTTTTATTTTTATGCCAAACTGGGATGAACAAATTCTGTAGCTCATCCATGCGGTCTTCGAATGTTTGCCATTGCCTATCCACCGTCAACCCTTTGAGTGACATTCCCCAATCAATCCTACCCAACTCGTGCCTCAGACCATCGTAGTTTCCTTTATTTAAATTCAGGACCCTAGTCTCGGAGTCAACTACTTCATTCTCCATCTTAATGAAGAATTCTATCATATTACGATCGCTCCGACCCAAGGGGCCTCGTACAACAAGATTGCTGATTAATCCTCTCATTACATAACACCCAGTCTAAGATGGCCTGATCTCAGGTTGGTTCCTCGACATATTGGTCCAGGAAACCATCCCATAAACACTCCAGGAATTCCTCCTCCACAGTATTGTTACTAATTTGGTTAGCCCAATCTATATGTAGATTAAAGTCATGGTGTGGAGATGCCGGTGTTGGACTGGGGTGGACAAATGTAAGAAATCACACAACACCAGGTTATAGTCCAACAGCTTTATTTGAAATCACAAGCTTTCGGAGCGCTGCTCCTTCGTCAGGTGAAGTGGAGAGATGCATAAAAACACAGCTTATATAGTCAGAGAATAATGTCAGATGTTTACAGGTAATCTTTCGGGTAAGCATTCTCCAAGGCGGCCTTCGAGACACACAACGCAAAATCATCGAGCAGAAACTGATAGCCAAGTTCCGCACCCATGAGGACGGCCTGAACCGGGATCTTGGATTCATGTCACGCTACATGTAACCCCACCTGACGTAGGGTCATCCAGACTCGAGTCGTCGTTGACTTGTTCTCTCCACACAGATGCGGCCGGACCTGCTGTGATTTCCAGCAAAAAAAATGTTTTTTGTCTGTTTTTTTGTTTTTCATACAGACCCCAGCATCTGCAACATTGTGACCCCACCTCATTGTTCTTTGATGTAATGTTTTCCTGACTGACCTGTTTGGATACCATTTACACCTTTGATTGCTGTGATTATCTCTCTGCCGAGGTGTGATAAATGGCAGTTAGAAAGATTACCTGTAAGCATCTGACATTATTCTCTGACTATATAAGCTGTGTCTTTATGCATCTCTCCACTTCACCTGACGAAGGAGCAGCGCTCCGAAAGCTTGTGATTTCAAATAAAGCTGTTGAACTATAACCTGGTGTTGTGTGATTTCCTAGATTAAAGTCACCCATGATGACGGCTGTGCCCTTACTGCACGCTTCTCTAATCTCCCTTTAAATACCATCCCCAACCTCCGCATTACTGTTTGGAGGTCTATATACCACTCCCACTAACTTTTTCTGCCTCTTGGTATTTCTCAGTTCTACCCATACAGATTCCACATCATCAGAGCTAATATCCTTCCTTACAATTGTGTTAATCCCTTCTTTAACCAGCAATGCTACCCCACCTCCCTTTCCTTTTTGCCTATCTTTCTTGAATATTGAATACCCCTGGATGTTGAATTCCCAGCCTTGGCCACTCTGGAGCCATGTTTCCGTAATCCCAATCAAATCATATTCGTTTACCTCTATTTGCACAGCTAATTCATCCACCTTATTACGAACCATGTTGGCTCTGTTTAATTGTATGAAAGAGAAATCGTGTTTGACAAATCTATTACAGTTCTTTGAGGAGGTAATGAGCAGGGTGGATAAAGGGGAACCAGTAGATGTAGTGTATTTGGATTTCCAAAAGGCATTTGACAAGGTGCCACATAAAAGGTTACTGCATAAGATAAGAGCTCATGGTGTTGGGGGTAATATATTAGATTGGATAGAGGATTGGCTAACTAACAGAACAGAGAGTCAGGATAAATGGGACGTTTTCAGGATGGCAATCTGTAACTAGTGGGGTGCCACAGGGATCAGTGCTGGGGCCGCAACTATTTTCAATCTATATTAATGACTTGGATGAAGGAAGCGAGTGTATTGTAGCCAAATTTACGGACGATACAAAGATAGGTGGGAAAGCAAGTTGTGAGGAGGACATAAAGAGTCTGCAAAGGGATATAGATAGGTTAAGTGAGTGGGCAAGAATTTGGCAGATAAAGTAGAAGTGGGAAAATGTGAAGTTATCCACTTTGGTAGGAGGAAAGGTTGAGCAGGTTGGACCTATACTCAGTGGAGTTTAGAAGAATGAGAGGTGATCTTATTGAAACATAAGATTCTGAGGGGGTTGGACAGGGTAGATGCTGAAAGGATGTTTCCCCTCGTGGGGAATCTAGAACGAGGGGGCATAGTCTCAGAATAAGGGGTAGCCCACTTAAGATGGAGAAGAGGCAATTCTTCTGAGGGTCGTGAATCTTTGGAATTCTTTACCCCAAGGCCTGTGGAAGCTGAGTCATGGAATATCTTCCAGCCTGAGAGAGACAGATTTTTGAGCAACAGGAGAGTCAAGGGAAAGTGGAGTCGAGTCCAAAATCAGATCAGCCATGAGCTCATTGAATGGCGGAGCAGGCTCGAGGGGCCGAATGGCCTACCCCTGCTCCTATTTCTTATGTTCTTAAAGCAAAGACTTGCATCTCTATAGCGCCAACCTCATGACGTCCCAAAGCACTTTACAGCCAATTAAGTACTTTTTGAAGTGTAGTCACTGTTGTAATGCAAGGAAACTCAGCAGCCAATTTGCACACAGCAAGGTCCAATCTTTAGTGATGTTGATTGAGGGATAAATATTGGTCCAGGACACCGGGGAGAACTCCCCTGCTCTTCTTCCAAATAGTGCTGTGGGATCTTTTACGTCCACCCGAGAGCGCAGACAGGGCCTCGGTTGAACATCTCATCCGAAAGACGGCACCTCCGACAGTGTTGCACTCCCTCAGCATTGCACTGGGAGTGTCAGCCTGGATTTTTGTGTTGAAGTCTCTGAAGTGGGACCCACAATCTTCCGAATCAGAAGCAAGGGGGCTGCCAACTGAGCCATGGCTGATGCCTCAGGAAGCCGCTTTTAAGCTTCAAATACCCTTTCCTACACTCTCTCTCTCCCCCTGCACCCTCACCGTGTTAAAAAAAATTGAGACTCCATCTCCTACGGCAAGTATTTCTGGCCCAGGACACCCGTTCCTGCCCTCCCGTTCCTTCCCTCCCTCTTCATTTCCTCCTCCAATTCACGCCCTTTCAAAATCCAAGCTTGGTGCCACTTACCCACCACTACCCCATTAATCTGGCCGTCTCTCCTCTTCATTCCAGCCCCATTCGTGTCCCACTCTCACCCTTGGCCCTTCACCTAAGTTTCTTAGCCAAAGGTCTCCCAATGTCACGCCAAGGCCAACACCAACAGGAATGGCATTTTAATTGGTTTAAATCCGATCTCTGAAGAGACGCGCGATTAGCAGCGATGCTTGCTCATCTGTAACGGAATTACACCCTGCTCACGTCAGAGTCCGGTTTCTGTGCCATTCTGGAGACTGCTCCTGGGACACATTCTCCAGTAGGGTCATGTTTGTTAACAGCTGGGTACAGTGAATCCCTGGTAATCAGAGCACTGCAAGCTGCAATGGGTGGGAGTTAGTTTGGGCAGGAACGCCCAACTGCACAGCACACCCTCTAGAGCTTGAAGCAGTTAATGATACAAGAAATTATTGCCCACAGTTCAATCCCCACAGGCTAAAAGTATGTCAGCACCCCTCATTGAAATGTGGGTGAGCTTTATACAACATCACTTGTCTGAGAGAGGGTGCAGAGGGGATTTACTAGAATGGTACCAGGGATATGTGATTAGAGAATCTCAGATTGTTCTTGAGAGCAGAGAAGGTTAATAGAGCTTTTTTAAATTATAAAGGGTTTTGATAGAGTAAATAAGGAGAAACCGTTCTGATCTGGAATGCGCTGCCTGAAAGGGCGGTGGAAGCAGATTCAAGAATAACTTTCAAAAGGGAATTGGATAAATACTTGAAGGGGAGAAATTTGCAGGGCTGTGGGGGAAAGAGCAGGGGGCAGTGGGACTCATTGGAGAGCTCTTTCAAAAAGCCAGCACAGGCACGATGGGCTGAATGATTCAATTATATATCTTTGTGTGGGAGCAGTAGACAATGAGAATCATGATAGCAAAATACTGCAGATGCTGGAAATCCGAAATAACAGAAAATACTGGAAAAACTCAGCAGGCCAGGCAACATCCGTGGAGAGAAAATAGAGTCAACGTTTCGGGTCGAACCCCTTTTCAAAACTGGAAATTAAATAGATCGAAAGGCAGGGCTGGGAGAGAACAAAAGAAGAGACATTAAGAGGTATTCAAAACCAGACGAGTTGGTGATCGGACTAGTGGAGACAAAAGGCGGCTCTAGATTAGGTGTGAAATGTTCTGGCAGAATGAGAGACAGCTGCCATGTGGGAGAGAGAAAGGGCGGGGGGGGGGGGGGGGGGGAAGAGAAAGGGCCAAAACAAAGATGTGGATAAAATATAAGCAAAATGTAATGGGGGCCGAGGTTATGATCTGAAATTGTTGAACTCGATGTTTAGTCCGGAAGGCTGCAGAGTGCCTCATCGGAAGAGGAGGTGCTGTTCCTCGAGTTTACGTTGAGCTTCCGTGGAACAATGCAAGAGCCCGAGTACAGTGAGGTCTGAGTGGGAATGGGGCGGTGAATTAAAGTGACAGGCGACCAGAAGCTTGGGGTCCCCCTTACGGACTGAACGGAGGTGTTCCGCAAATCGGTCACCCAATCTGCGTTTGGTCTCCCCAATGTAGAGGAGACCACATCGTGAGCAGCGAATACAGTATACTAGATTGCAAGAAGTACAAGTAAATCGCTGTTTCACCTGGAAGGGGTGTTTGGGGCCCTGGACAGTGGGAAGGTAGAAGGGCAGGTGTTGCATCTCCTGCGCTTGCACACCCCTCACTGTAATATTCTGAGCCGTACCGGAAGCGGGAGAAGCAGGCCCCGGGCCGTCGGACCGTGGAGCCGGCGACGGTGACCGGAGGATGTGTTCAGCAAGTCGGGCGGAGGCAGCGCAGCGCAGCAGATCGAGCAGCAGCCACGGCGACTCGCAGTCCAACTGGGAGGAGGGGAGCCGGGAATGGTGGCCAGAGGATGAGCGGGAGAAGCAGGCCACCACACGTGGAGCCGAGCCGGCAACAGTGAGGAGGCCGCGGCGACGAGGAGGACGGAGCGGCTGAGGGACATCGTGCTCCCACTACCACTGGATGCCAAAGAATTGACTTTCTGAACACGGCGCTGTAAAAATAGCTGACGTGTCCCCACGGGGAGTAAGCATTCCATTGTACTAGTTACATATGGCAAATAAAAATTGAATTGAAGGTGCCGGGCGAAGGGGAAGGGGTGTTGGGCGTGATAGAGGAGTGGACTAGGGTGTCTCGGAGGGAGCGGTCCCTACGGAATGCTGAAAGGGGAGGGGAAGATGCGTTTGGTGGTGGGATCACTTTGGAGGTGGCGGAAATGGTGGAGGATGATCCGTTGAATGTGGAGGCTGGTGGGGTGAAAGGTGAGGACAAGGGGAACCCTATCGTGGCTCCGGAGGGAGGGGCAGGGGCGAGGGCAGAAGTGCGGGAGATAGAACGGACACGGTCGAGGGCTGTGTCAACCACTGTAGAGGGGAATCCTCAGTTGCAGAAAAAGGAAGACATGTCGGAAGCTCTGGTGTGGAAGGTGGCGTCGTCGGAGACAGAGAAACTGGGAGAATGGAATAGAGTCCTTACAGGAGGCGGGGTGGGAGGAAGTGTAGTCCAGGTAGCTGTGGGAGTCAGTGGGCTTGTAGTGAATGTTGGTCAATAACCTATCCCCAGAGATGGAGACGGAGAAGTCGAGGAAGGGAAGGGAAGAGTCCGAGATGGACCATGTGAAGGTGAGGGAAGGGTGGAAATTGGAGGCAAAGTGAATGAAATTGTCTAGTTCAGGGCGAGAGCAGGAAACGGCACCGATACAGTCATCAATGTACCGGAAGAGGTGAGGGAGGGGACCCGAGTAGGACTGGAACAAAAAGAGTGTTCAACACATCCCACAAAAAGGCAGGCATAGCTAGGACCCATGCGGGTACCCATAGCAACACCTTTGATTTGGAGGAAATGAGTGGAGTTAAAGGAGAAGTTGTTCAATGTGAGAACAAGTTCAGCCAGGTGGAGGAGGGTAGTGGTGGATGGGGACTGGTCGGGCCTCTGTTCAAGGAAGAAGCGGAGCGCCCTTAGGCCATCCTGGTGGGGGATGGAGGTGTAGAGGGATTGTACGTCCATGGTGAAAAGGAGGCGGTTGGGGCCAGGAAACTGGAAACTGTTAAAGTGGCAGAGGGCGCCCGAAGAGTTGCGGATGTAGGTGGGAAGAGACTGGACAAGGGGAGAAAAGATAGAGTCGAGATAGGAAGAGATAAGTTCGGTGGGGCAAGAACAGGCTGAAACGATGGGTCTGCCAGGGCAGTCCTGTTTGTGGATTTTGGGAAGGAGGTAGAAGCGGGCTGTGCGGGGTTGGGGGACTATGAGGTTGGTGGCCGCGGGGGGGATGATCGCCAGAGGAGATGAGGTCAGTGACAGTCTTGGAAATGGTGGTTTGATGTTCGGTAGTGGGGTCATGGTCCAGGTGGAGGTAGGAGGAGGTGTCGGAGAGTTGGCGTTCAGCTTCCGCTAGGTAGAGGTCGGTGCGCCAAACAACAGCACCACCCTTGTCAGCAGGTTTAATGACAATGGATCTAAGAGAATGGAGAATGAGAATCAGTCTGGCCAGAAGTGATGTTTTAAGGTCTCAGTCTGGGCATGCCCCATTGCCTCAGGAAGTTCATCAATCCAGTGAGCATCTGAACCGCCCAAACTAGGAAATTGCCAGGTTGAATTCACAGTCTGTATCGAGATGGCTGATCTCAGACAGAACACCAATTGGTTTCGCTTATCCCGGGCCGGAAGAGGAGGGGGAAAAATAAAGAGCAAGATCAGCATGACATGGCACGTCACTTGCTACTTGGATGAGCAAGTGATGATGATGATCAAGAAGTTTGGGAGATCACATCAACTGGGAAAGAATTAGTTCCACATGCCAGGAGTGAGCACTTCAGGGCCCCACACTATGGCATGCGAGGCAACCTGTTTCGACAAGCACACCCTGGGAGACCGAAATTATTCCAGGACTACATTCCAATTTGTGACTGACCAACCTATGTTATTGCATGGGGATCCCTACCAGATGAGCAGCTTCCTGTAGCGTACGAAGGTTTGCGTGCGAGTTCAACCCGGACCTGAAGAACTCCACTGAATACCAAGCCTAATAACTTGGAACTGTTTTCGCAGTTAAACAAAACATGTTTAGTGCTGAAATAAATAAGTGATGGTTCCACGCCCTCGCTGCCCCATTGAGATACTGGTCACTCACTGCACAGGTCACTCCCAACATTCACACTCGTGTTGAAAACCACAGAATTGGCACTAAACCAGTTGCAAGCAGCCCAAGGTGGTGGATCCAAGGGGTTCTTCAACTTAATTGTGTTTTTAAAAACTCACTAATAACTGGGGGAAAAAAAAGCAAACCAGTGAGCTCAGGAGATATCAGTGCATGTTCAAAGCGCAATTCCATCCTCAGGATTTATTCAGAAATCTACACTGAAGGAACGCATAGATCACAGGGGACATCCACTTTCCGCTTCCTCTTGATAGCAACAGGCTCTCTGCTCAAGTTTATTTCATGAGCGGAACGCTCGCTCTTCCAGTGTCACCGTCAGCCGTGACTCAGTGGGCAGCACTCACCTGAGTCAGAAGGTTGTGGGTTCAAGTCCCACTCCAGAGACTTGAGCACAAATATCTAGGCTGACACTCCAGGGCAGTGCTGAGGGAGTGCCGCACTGTCGGAGCTGCTGTCTTTCGGATGAGCCGTTAAACCGAGGCCCCGTCTGCCCGCTCAGGTAGACGTAAAAGATCCCATGGCACTATTGCGATGGAGAGTTCTCCCCGGTGTCCTGGGGCCAATATTTATCCCTCAATCAACTAAAACAGATGATCTGGTCATTATCTCATTGCTGTTTGTGGGAGCTTGCTGTGCAAAAATTGGCTGCTGTGTTGCCAACGTTACAACAGTGACTACACTTTCAAAAAGTCTTTCACTGGCTGTGAAGCACTTTGGGACATCCTGAAGTCATGAAAGGCAAGTCTTTCTTTCCCTTTAACTGCACAGATAAAATGCTAGTGAAACCAAACAAGGACCGAGCGACACTGCGGCAGGAATCTGGCCAACAGACCCTGTGTACAAAGTCCATTTACATTTACAGAGAAACTGGCTCGCATTCTCTTGGCTAACAACCACCTACAGGCAAAATGAAAGCACCACACATGGAATGCGGTGAAGCACAAGATAAATGCACTTATTTCTGCAACATGTCCCTTCCAATTACAAGTCAGGGGGTTGATGCCTGAATAGAGAGCGAGGCCATTTATAGCGCAAATTTCCAGAGACTGAAATAGACTTCATCAGAGCGCACACTGGGTCACGTAAGAGTTTGCTTCGAACCAACCATCCTGCGCTTTATTAAAGACTCACGTGTTCCCATTCAGTGGCACGAAGTCAGGCAGACGTCACATACACATAGAAATCCGTCACTCTGGAAACTACACCCCTCAGCACAATAAAGATCCTGTTCCATTGAACTGCTGGACTCATCCTTGAAAAATCCATCAGTTTTCAGCTCTGCGAGGAGGAATATTGCAAGGGTTTCACTCGACGGACACACACAACCCCACACCGAGCATTTTTTTTTTTTGCTGACAGAGCCACACCAGGAGGCTGATGGCCAATCACCGGAGTGCCACAGCAGAGTTAAACATCACCTGCCAAAACGCCACCGACTCGCTGCGCAGTTCCAACTCCGCATCAGGAATCAGACAGCAGGCCCGGGGGTGGGGGCAATTCACAGATTTATGCAGCTTTATTCACACGTGTCGTTTGAGAACTACATGGACCACACTGCGAGAAGATGATACGTTTCTTCCTAAAGTTACAGTTCCCTTCATCTACCGAATCAGCACTTGCTTCCTCTCCAAGTGAACAGGTTAACTGAGTTACACAATCTCGAGCTTCTCCAGGGAATATCGGAGCCCTGAGAGGTTCCAGGTATAATCCTGGCCACGTGTTAAATTAGCTGATCTTACCAGAGGTAGAAGGAAGACAGTTACATTTATACAGCGCTTTTCACAACTTCAGCATTAAAATGCTTTACAGCCAATAAATTACTTCAGTGCAGTACCAAGAGTGCTCTGCACTGTCGGAGAGGCAGTACTGAGGGTGTGCTGCAGTCAGAGGGAGCGCCGCACTGTCGGAGGGGCAGTACTGAGGGCGCTGCACTGTCGGACGGGCAGTACTGAGGGTGCTGCACTGTCGGACGGGCAGTACTGAGGGTGTGCTGCAGTCAGAGGGAGCGCCACACTGTCGGAGGGGCAGTACTGAGGGCGCTGCACTGTCGGACGGGCAGTACTGAGGGCGCTGCACTGTCGGACGGGCAGTACTGAGGGCGCTGCACTGTCGGAGGGGCAGTACTGAGGGCGCTGCACTGTCGGAGGGGCAGTACTGAGGGCGCTGCACTGTCGGACGGGCAGTACCGAGGGAGTGCCGCACTGTCGATGGGCAGCACCGAGGCGGGTGGGGGAGGGAGCAGAGCTCAAGCTCACCGATTTGCTTTGCTGCGGAGAATAATTATTAGGATGTTACCAGGGATGAGGGACTTCAGTTACGAGGATAGGTTGGAAAAGTTAGGACTGTTCTCCTTAGAACAGAGGTTAAGACCTAAGAGAAGTTTTCAAGATGATGAGGGTTTTTGATCGAGTAGAGAGAAACACTATTCCCTCTGGAGAGTGGGTCAATAACCAGAGGTCACAGATTTAAAAATCAATGGAAAAAGATCTCGAGGGGAGATGAGAATTTTTTTCACTCAGTTGTCGGATCTGGAACGCTCGACCTGAAAAGATGGTGGAAGCTGATTCCATAAATAATATTAAAATGGAGTTGGACGGGTTCTGGAGGATGAGGAACTTAGAGGGTTATGAACACAAAGCAGGGGGGTGTGGGACTCAGCACGACTGCTCATTCAGAGAGCCGGCACAGGCACGACGGGCCGAATGGCCTCCTTCTGTGCTGTAAGTTTCTATGATTCTAGGAAATAACCCCACAATCTCCTAAAGCCGATTAGTTTTAAATCTTCCAGGCTTTGGGGACCCGCGATGACTGCGTTACTCGAACACCAGACCGCACATCCAAGAACCTAGACAGGTCGACAGTGAGTGAGCAAACAAGGCCAGCCCTCTCACTCCCCCACCCCATCTGCAAATTTTGGAAATTAATTTAAAACTACCAACTTTGCAAAAAAAAACAGTAATTTTTACACAGCACTAAAATATTTAATCAATGCATATGTTTATATTTATGAATGAACAATTTATGGCTTCCTGAGTCAGCTTGTACTTTTGGGAGAAACTGATGAACAGGGCTGAGGGATGGTCAGTAACGATTTAGAGCTTGCAGCAACAACTTGCATTTATATAGCGCCTTTAACATAGTAAAATGTCCCAAGGCGCTTCACAGGAGCGTTCAGACAAAATATTTCCTCCTTAGACCCGGCGTCAATTTAAGAAGGGTGAAAGAGGTAGGTTATAAGAAGCATCTTAAAGAATAGAGAGGTGAAGGGGTTTAGGGAGGGAATTCCAGAGCTTAGGGCCCAGGCAGCTATAGGCATGGTCGCCAATGGTGGAGCGAACAGAGTAGGAGATGGACAAGAGGCCAGAGTTGGAGGAACAATCAATACATCGTTGAGTCACAGCCAAGTGCAAGGAACTGGCTGGGCCAGGGATTTATAAATGTAGCGTAAGAGAGCCAGGCACTCACGCCAGGCAACACCACAAACCGAGCCATCTTGTGCCAGCTGACCAACACCCAAATTTGAATAATCTGATGGATACCGTTAAGGATACTCACCCCAGGAGAAACCTCCTTTCCTTATAGACCCAAAAGAACCAGCAAACTAGCGGACGTCAGCAAGATTGCCGTTACATAGAATCAACAGCACAAAACCAGGCCATTCGGCCCAACTGGTCTATGCTGGTGTTCATTCTCCACATGAACCTCCTCCAACTGCAATTACCTCTTCCACACCACGCCTCACATTCCCTTCTCGTGGCAGCGAGTTCCACATTCGCACCAATCTCTGCGTAAAGAAATTCCTCCTAATCTTTATTGGATCCGTCAGTGACTATCTGATATTTATGCCCCCTTGTTCTGGACTCACCCACAAGTGGAAACCGTTTCTCTATATCCACCTGATCAAACCCCTTCTTAATTTTAAAGACCTCCTCTTTTCCAGAGAAAAGAGCTCCAGCCTTTCCTGACCATTATATTGCCGTTTGCAGATTAACCTTTCATTCTAAACAATACTTTGCAGAATGGGAGCGCCTCCCAGTTATGAAGAGCTGATTACCCTGCACCTCAGTGAAACCGGCCTGGCTGCTATTTATAGGTCTGATCACTGTGCAGTTCCTGCGACTAATTGCTACCTAAGCTCACTTAACAAGCCCGCAGAATTTCTATACATTGAAGATTTTCGGCCTGCAAGAATGAAATGCTCCCCATCAGCTGCTGATCTACAAACAGCTTACAGCTTCTCTCCTGGAACCTTTCTTTTTAAATAGCACATATTAGAATATTCTCTCCTCCACTCTGGAAGGTGCTGAGGTACAGTTCCACTGGTCCACCTGCTGCTACCTCACACAAGATACCATGTGTGCACCAAGAAAGCAAATGAACATCAGCAGAGGCAAACTGTAGTTCCTCGAATTACTGCCCCAACGGAGATCAGAAACAAGGAACTTGCATTTATATAGCGCCTTTCACATCACCTGGACGTCCCAAAGAGATTAACAGCCAATGAAGTACTCTCTGAAGTGCTGCCACAGTTATTGTGCAGTCAAAAGCCGCAGCAATTCACACACAGGAAGATCCCACCGGCAGCGAGACGCACACAACCAGTTAACCTGTTTTTCTGATTAAAATACTGGCTAAAACCCTGCGATTCCCGGTCACATCAGCTGGGGCGGGGGGTCCTGTACAGTGCGCTCACAGACGTCACAAGCAAACTCCTGTTAAAACCACAAGAGGTGGGGAGGGAAGAAAACACAAAGTCACAGCAGCTCTTCTGCAGACAGTAAAAGCGATTCCATTAAGCACACTTCACCCATTGGCCGTGACTCAGTGGGCAGCACTCTCAACTCTGAGTCAGAAGGTTGTAATCCAGGCCGACACTCCCAGTGCCGCACTGTCAGAGGTGCCGTCTTTCGAATGAGACGTTAAACTGAGGCCCCGTCTGCCATCAGGTGGATGTCAAAGATCCCGTGGGCACTGTTTTGAAGAGGAGCAGGGGAGTTCTCCCCGGTGTCCTGGGGCCAATATTGATCCCTCAATCAACGTCAGTATAACAGATGATCTGGTCATTATCACATTGCTGTCTGTGGGAGCTTGCTGTGCACAAATTGGCTGCTGCGTTTCCTACGTTACAACACTTCAAAAAGTACTTCATTGGTTGTAAAGCGCTTTGGGCATCCGGATATCGTGAAAGACGCTGGAGAAATGCAAGTCTGTCTTTTCTTTCACATACACTGCAGCTGTTGGCAGTCCACGCCACTGGTCCCCATTGCTCAGGACCTCCCAGCATCCTCCTCCCTTCCTACATTCAATGGCAAAACACAAAAGGATTGATGCATATTCATTTCCAGAATATGTCGCCCTCTCTATCACATCCTTTGCGCCCAAGGAAACACTTGGCTTCTGACCAGCGGGATCAATTATCACTGTGCCAGCCAGAAAATGCCACGTGTAAACCTGGGTGCTCTTAAGATCCCTGTGTCTGCACGGACACACCCACGTGCAAAAAACCTGCGTCAGTTAACCAGAAGACATTGTCATGACAGGAGTGGAAAAGTCACTAGAAACACTGCCCAGGAACCAAATACGGTCACTAACTCAGGAGCATTTCAATTTTGTGCACCAACTTGTCTCCCTCACACTGTTGGGCTGATTAACTCTGCAGTCAGAATCCGGTTACCGCATCTCGACTGATATTAATCCAGCTCCCTCAGTCAGCTTTAGTAATCCCTCCCAGCCAATACCAGGTTACTGAATGTATCTCGATATCATATCGTGTTTGGGTGTATTCCACAGATCAACACTCTTAATTAGGATCAGCCTAGATTATATATTAATAACTCACCTGCAGCATTTCCTGCATGACCCCAACACACTCAGGCAACAACCTGCATTTATTATAGTGCCTTTAACATAGTAAAACCTCCCATGGCGATTCACAGGAGCATACCCAGACAAATAGAACAGTGAACCACATAAAGAGATATTGGGGCAGGTGACCAAAAGCTTAAACAAAGAGGTAGGTTTTATGGAGCATCCTAAAAGGCGGAGAGGTTTAGGGAGGGAATTCCAGAGCTTAGGGCCCAGGCAGCTGAAGGCACGGCCACCAATGGTGGAGCGATTAATCGGGATGCGCAAGATGCCAGAAATGGAGGAGCGCAGAGATCTCGGAGGGTTGTAGGGCTGGAGAAGGTTACTCAGATAATCCAAAGTAAACTAGAGCGCCTGCCTGGTTTCTTAATCCAAGAGTGAGCACTGAGCCAACCACACCGCTCTCCACGAGGCTAAGAACTGGAGAGGTAGCAGACGCTGTGCTTACACTGCACAGGACCCTGGGGGGGAAGGAAGAAAATTAACTCGTGTGCAAGACACGGAAGGGATTGCAGAGATATTAGAGGTGGTGCATACAAGAGTTGGGGAAAAAGAGAAAAAAGACACGACAAAGGTAAGTTGGCTTTCTCAGTATCTATCATAGAATAACTACGTGAAAAACAATGTGCGACAACTGGCCATGCATACAAATTCCAAAGGGGTGGGGCAGCTTGGATCGAAGCCAGTTCCGAAACATTCCTCAAATTGTACAGGCAGTGCCGAACCATCAGCGCTACCCTCACCACCCGCACCCCCCCCCAACCACCACCACCCAGCCCCTCCCCCCCTCACCATCCGCCCCCCCCCCCACCCGCTCCCCCCCCACCCACCCCCCCCCCCACCCACCCCCCCCCACCCACCCACCCCCCCCCCCCCATAAAAAGAGTGAACATCTGCTTTGTTAAAGTTGCAGGACCTCAATACTCACCTAGAAAAAGAAGTGTCAGCCATGGCTCAGTGGGCAGCACTGTCACCTGAGCCAGACAGCGGAGTGTTCAAGAACCATTGCAGAGACTTGAGCAACTAATCTAGTCTGACACTCCAGTGCAGAATCACCAAAACAAACAGATTATCTGGTCATAATCTCGCTGCTTGTGGGAGCTTGCTGTGTGCAAATTGACTGCCGAGTTTCCTACATTACAACAGTGACTCCACTTCAAAAAGGTTCTTCCACCGGCTGTGAAGCTCTCTGGGACGTCCTGCGGTCGTGAAAGGCGCTGTATAAATGCAAGTTCTTTCTAACGCCATGGAACCATCAGAAACACAAAGGAACTCTGCCCGAGAAGCCACAGACTGAGGCTGGGGAGGCAATTTTAGGTACAAAGTCAGTACGGTGGCATAGTGGTTAGCACTGTTGCCTCACAGCACCAGGGACCCAGGTTCAAATCCGGCCTCGGGTGACTGTCTGTGTGGAGTTTGCACATTCTCCCCGTGTTTGCGTGGGTTTCCTCCGGGTGCTCCGGTTTCCTCCCACAGTCCAAAGATGTGCGGGTTAGGTTGATTGGCCATGATAAAAAATTGGCCCTTAGTGTTAGGGGGGATTAAATACGTGGGGTTACAGGGATAGGGCTTGGGTGGGATGGCTGTCGGTGTAGGGACCGGGTGCTAGGGTTTGGATGATCAGCCATGATCTCGTTGAATGGCGGAGCAGGCTCGAAAGGCCGAATGGCCTACTCCTGCTCCTATCTTCTATGTTTCTATGTAAAGCAGGCTGATGGTTGAGGCTCTAACCATGAGATGCTGGTCTAGGTCACACCCACAGGACATCCCTGACCAACACTCGACGGCTTGTGTCCTACGCGGATTAAGCGGTTTCAGAACCACGGAATTAATTCAGAGAAACCTTCTGAAGATGTGTTTTTCGCTGGGCTCCGTTCTCCACAGCCGGTCTCCTACCCGAGCGATCCCGGTCTCAATCCAGACCCAGATGGGTCCGTAACTACAACCCATTCAGAGCACACCGAAGGAAGGGGCAGCTCGTCACCGAAACAATTTATAGCGATGAGGACTGGTGGCGAGGGATGTCTCCTTGCTGTCTCACCTCCTTTACTTACTACAGGGGCAGTCAACCCCACAACGGAGCAGACTGTAGAGTGAGGCACAACACGCCCCTCTCACCTCTGGGGCCTCGATCCGAATCCAGCCCAGCAGTATGAAAATCTCCACAAAGCAAACCATCACCCTCACTCAGACGGCAAAATGGACACACGTGGGAGTGCTCCAAGATTGGCATCATATCATTGGCGCTATGTAGAGGGAGCTTTACTCTGTATCTAACCCGTACTGTACCTGCCCTGGGAGCGTTTGATGGGACAGTGTAGAGGGAGCTTTACTCTGTATCTAACCCGTGCTGTACCTGCCCTGGGAGTGTTTGATGGGACAGTGTAGAGGGAGCTTTACTCTGTATCTAACCCATGCTGTATCTGCCCTGGGAGTGTTTGATGGGACAGTGTAGAGGGAGCTTTACTCTGTATCAAACCCGTGCTGTATCTGCTCTGGGAGTGTTTGATGGGGCAGTGTAGAGGGAGCTTTACTCTGTATCAAACCCGTGCTGTATCTGCTCTGGGAGTGTTTGATGGGGCAGTGTAGAGGGAGCTTTACTCTGTATCTAACCCGTGCTGTACCTGCCCTGGGAGTGTTTGACGGGACAGTGCAGAGGGAGCTTTACTCTGTATCTAACCCGTGCTGTACCTGCCCTGGGAGTGTTTGATGGGACAGTGTAGAGGGAGCTTTACTCTGTATCTAACCTGTGCTGTACCTGCCCTGGGGAGTGTTTGATGGGACAGTAGAGGGAGCTTTACTCTGTATCTACCCCATGCTGTACCTGCCCTGGGAGTGTTTGATGGGACAGTGTAGAGGGAGCTTTACTCTGTATCTAACCCGTGCTGTACCTGCTCTGGGAGTGTTCAACAGACACAGGTGACAGAAGTGGGAAAGTATCTAATTCTTACAGCACTGACATCCCTCATCTTGATGAGCACAAGATTCGAATAATGAAAAAATATTAAATTTCTTAAACTAAAGAGTTGGCTGACTCACATTTCACAGCATCAGAGGCGCCCCAGAGACAAGGTTTCCAGAAATGGAGAGGTGCCTCACCAAGACAGTCAGGAGCAACACTAAATTACTGAGCATCTTCCTAGGGCAGGAAGCCAGCTTAGTGTAGAATGTAGCAGAGAAGACCCTTCACCCCAAGCTCCCGGTGGAAGTGACTGTGCATGGTGGCCTCCGCAAGAAGTGTCATTAAACACTACAGCTACTACTGCTGGCGATTAGCGGACAAACATTTAACGTCCCAAAGACATTTGCTTTTAGTGGAGTTGTTAACCCTTTTAAAACAAGCGGGTTCCAGTCTGTGCTGAAACAGCACATTAATCACCAAGTCCCAGGCTCGTGTCACGAGTTACTCTGCTCCGGTTTTACACCGAGGGGGGAAAAAAGGAAAATATCAGCACTCAGCAGAAGTGTCTCCGTATCACAAAGCACGGGATTAATTCAGCATTTCACCATTCCCCAAGGGCTGAAGCTAAGCCCTCGCACCTGGCAATTTCCCAACTCATCCTGCAAAATCTGGGAATGTTCAGGGAGGGGGTGGAGGGAGGCACGGAGAAGAGCAAAAATATATAATCCAGCTTGAACTAGATCACACCAGGGTCTAGCCCCACATCTGTCAGTGACATGAGGGGAGGGGAGGGGAGGGGAGGGCGGGCCCCCGAGCTGGGCCGAGAGAGAGGGGGAGAGAGAAAATGAACCAGATAATAACAGATCCCCAACAGCGATGAGGCAGCCCCTCGACACCCAGGGCCTGTGCCGAAGCCGCTGTTTCCCTCACCTCCACGCCACTCCCGTCCCAATAACAGGACGACTCATTCGCAGCCTTCAGTTCCTTTTCGAAGGATGCCCAGAGGAGACAACTGTGCGTTCAAAAAGGTTGCGAGATTGAAAGGGAGGAGGAAGATAGGATTCTGCTAACTGTGTTCTGAAAATCACTTTCAGCATTCTCCATCCTCTTATGAAAATGCCAACTCCAGCAGAGATTCAGTTCCACAGGCACTGGCCACCTGCTGAGTCCTCACCCCTAGTGACCATTCTTCAGACAGGTGACTATTCAACTGCAGTGAGCATCAGAGTCTCCAGACACCATGGGATAGACTGTTATTTACCCTCATGTACAATACTCACCACAGGAGGAGAGGGTGGCCTCCAGCGCGAGGGTGAGAGCCTGCACCGTGTGGGCTTGCTTCGCACTGTGTGCCATCTAGGATCTGCACGCCAACAAAATTAGCCTATTCTATGTCCTCTGCCGCCTCAGCTCTGGTGTCCAGAGCCCCAATTGTCCCCTTCTCAGTGGGAGCAGAGCTTCCTCCCCGTCCCCTCAGACCCCGATTGATCCACGGCCCCCCGTCTCCTCAGACCCCGATTGATCCATGGCCCCCCCGTCCCCTCAGACCCCGATTGATCCACGGCCCCCCCGTCCCCGATTGATCCACGGCCCCCCCCCCCGTCCCCTCAGACCCCGATTGATCCACGGCCCCCCGTCCCCTCAGACCCAGAGTGATCCACGGCCCCCCGTCCCCTCAGACCCCGATTGATCCACGGCCCCCCCGTCCCCTCAGACCCTGCTTGATCCACGGCCCCCCCCCCCCGTCCCCTCAGACCCCGATTGATCCACAGTCCCCCGTCCCCTCAGACCCCGATTGATCCACGGAACCCCCCCCCCGTCCCCTCAGACCCCGATTGATCCACGGCCCCCCGTCCCCTCAGACCCCTATTGATCCACGGCCCCCCATCCCCTCAGACCCAGAGTGATCCACGGCCCCCCGTCCCCTCAGACCCCGAGTGATCCACGGCCCCCCCCCGTCCCCTCAGACCCCGATTGATCCACGGCCCCCCCCGTCCCCTCAGGCCCCGATTGATCCACGGCCCCCCGTCCCCTCAGACCCAGAGTGATCCACGGCCCCCCGTCCCCTCAGACCCCGATTGATCCACGACCCCCCGTCCCCTCAGACCCAGAGTGATCCACGGCCCCCCATCCCCTCAGACCCCGATTGATCCACAGTCCCCCGTCCCCTCAGACCCCGATTGATCCACGGAACCCCCCCCCCGTCCCCTCAGACCCCGATTGATCCACGGCCCCCCGTCCCCTCAGACCCCTATTGATCCACGGCCCCCCATCCCCTCAGACCCAGAGTGATCCACGGCCCCCCGTCCCCTCAGACCCCGAGTGATCCACGGCCCCCCCCGTCCCCTCAGACCCCGATTGATCCACGGCCCCCCCGTCCCCTCAGGCCCCGATTGATCCACGGCCCCCCGTCCCCTCAGACCCAGAGTGATCCACGGCCCCCCGTCCCCTCAGACCCCGATTGATCCACAGTCCCCCGTCCCCTCAGACCCCGATTGATCCACGGCACCCCCCCTCCGTCCCCTCAGACCCCGATTGATCCACGGCCCCCCGTCCCCTCAGACCCCGATTGATCCACGGCCCCCCATCCCCGAGTGATCCACGGCCCCCCCGTCCCCTCAGACCCCGATTGATCCACGGCCCCCCGTCCCCTCAGACCCCGATTGATCCACGGCCCCCCGTCCCCTCAGACCCAGAGTGATCCACGGCCCCCCGTCCCCTCAGACCCCGAGTGATCCACGGCCCCCCCCGTCCCCTCAGACCCCGATTGATCCACGGCCCCCCCCCCCGTCCCCTCAGACCCCGATTGATCCACGGCCCCCCCCATCCCCTCAGACCCCGATTGATCCACGGCCCCCCGTCCCCTCAGACCCAGAGTGATCCACGGCCCCCCGTCCCCTCAGACCCCGATTGATCCACGGCCCCCCGTCCCCTCAGACCCCGAGTGATCCACGGCCCCCCGTCCCCTCAGACCCCGATTGATCCACGGCCCCCCGTCCCCTCAGACCCCGATTGATCCACGGCCCCCCGTCCCCTCAGACCCCGAGTGATCCACGGCCCCCCGTCCCCTCAGACCCCGATTGATCCACGGCCCCCCGTCCCCTCAGACCCCGAGTGATCCACGGCCCCCCGTCCCCTCAGACCCCGATTGATCCACGGCCCCCCGTCCCCTCAGACCCCGAGTGATCCACGCCCCCCCGTCCCCTCAGACCCAGATTGATCCACGGCCCCCCCCGGTCCCCTCAGACCCCGATTGATCCACGGCCCACCCCCCGTCCCCTCAGACCCCGATTGATCCACGGCCCCCCCGGTCCCCTCAGACCCCGATTGATCCACGGCCCCCCCGGTCCCCTCAGACCCCGATTGATCCACGGCCCCCCGTCCCCTCAGACCCCGAGTGATCCACGGCCCCCCGTCCCCTCAGACCCCGATTGATCCACGGCCCCCCGTCCCCTCAGACCCCGATTGATCCACGGCCCCCCCGTCCCCTCAGACCCTGATTGATCCACAGCCCCCCCCGCCCCCTCAGACCCCCCCGTCCCCTCAGATCCCGATTATACAGGCCCCCTTATATCGCTCCATTCAATCCTCAGGACATTTCAAGCACTTTACAGACAATGAAGTACTTTTTGGAGTGTAGTCACTTGTAATGTAGGAAACGCGACAGCCAATTTTCACACAGCAAGCTCCCACAAACAGCAATATGATAATGACCAGATAATCTGTTTAAGTGATGTCGGTTGTGGGATAATATTGGCCAGAGCACCTGCCCTGCTCCTCTTCGAATAGTGCCGTGGGATCTTTACAGTCCACCCGAGGGAAAATGGGGCCTCGGTTTGACAACTCCTCCAAAAGACGGCTCCTCCAACAGTGCTCCCTCGATACTACCCTTAGGTATCGGCCTAGATCAAGTGCTCAAAAAGTCTGGCGTGGGGCTTGAACCCACAACCTTCTGACGCAGAGGAGAGTGCGCTACCCACTGAGCAACGGCTAACACTCCCGCACACAGCGAATTCACCGCCAGACAGTAGAAATACAAATATTTTTTTTAAATCTAGGGTTCCGTAGGACTACTTAACTTCTTAATACATTCTGAATATTTAACATCAAACGAGTCTTGGTATTGCAGTGAAAATTCTGCTGGGCTAATTAGGGATTTCAGCATGGTGTCAAATTTTGTTTGGTAACGCTCCTGTGAAGCACCCAGAGACATTAAAGGTGCTATATAAATGCAAGTTGTTGTTGGTATAACCCTTGATAAACTCAATCCTCGGAGATGGCTATGAGAGGAGAGATAGAAACCTAGGAGGTGCTAGGCAAAAAATGACCAGGGTCCATCTCGTTCGCCTTCTACCATAATACGATAGAATTCTTCATTAAGATGGAGAGTGAAGTAGTTGACTCAGACACTACGGTCTTGAATTTAAATAAAGGAAACTATGATGGTATGAGGCGCAAGTTGGCTAGGGTGGATTGGGGAACATTACTTAAAGGGTTGACGGTGGATAGGCAATGGCAAACATTTAAAGATCGCATGGATGAACTACGGAATGTGTTCATCCCTGCTTGGCATAAAAATAAAACAAAAAAGGTGGCGCAACCGTGGCTAACAAGGGAAATTAGGGATAGCATAAGATCCAAGGAGAGGACATATAAATTGGCCAGAAAAAGCAGCAAACCTGAGGATTGGGAGCAGTTTAGGATTCAGCAAAGGAGGACAAAATAATTAATTAAGAAGGGGAAAATAGAGTGTGAGAGTAAGCTTTCAGGGAACATAAAAACTGACTATAGAAGCTTCTATAGATATCTGAAGAGAAAAAGATTGGTGAAGTCAAGCGTAGGTCCCTTGCAGTCAGAATCAGGGGAATTTATAATGGGGAACAAAGAAATGGCAGACCAATTAAATACATACTTTGGTTCTGTCTTCACAAAGGAGGACACAAATAACCTCCCAGAGATGTCGGGGAACATAGGATCTAATGAGAGGGAGGAACTGAATGAAATCAGTATTTGTAGGGAAATGGTGTTAGGGAAATTGACGGGATTGAAGGCCGATAAATACCCAGGGCCTGATAATCTACATCCTAGGGTACTTAAGGAAGTGGCCCTAGAAATAATAGATGCATTGCTGGTCATCTTCCAAAATTCTAGAGACTCTGGAACAGGACCTGTGGATTGGAGGGTAGCTAATGTTACCCCACTATTTAAAAAAGGTGGTAGAGAGAAAACTGGGAATTATAGACTGGTAAGCCTGACATCGGTAGTGGGGAAAATGCTAGAGTCCATTATAAAAGATGTAATAGCAGCGCACTTGGAAAACAGTGACAGGATCGGACAAAGTCAACATGGATTTACAAAAGGTAAATCATGCTTGACTAATCTACTGGAATTTTTTGAGGATGTAACTTGTAGAATAGATAAGGGAGAACCAGTGGATGTGGTGTATTTGGACTTTCAGAAGGCTTTCGATAAGGTCTCGCATAAGAGATTAGCGTGTAAAGTTAAAGCACATGGGATTGGGGGTAAGGTACTGACTTGGATAGAGAACTGGTTGGCAGACAGGAAGCAAACAGTTGGAGTAAACGGGTCTTTTTCCGAGTGGCAGGCAGTGACTACAGGAAACTATGTTATCCGGAGGCTAAATGTCCGGCAAGCTCGAGCCACCGGCAAAAATCAGGAGCCGTTTTGTTAGGGTTTTTTTTCTTCTCATGGCTTTTTTTTTTTTTTTTCCAACAGTCAGGCTCTGCAAAGTCTCTCTGAAGCTGTTACTAAGTGACAGACGCTTCCAAGATACGGCCGACTGTTTGGAAGCTGTTGCTAAGCAACAGTGTTTGTTGTCAGACACGGAGCTGTACACTTCAACATTAACGCTGGTTTGTCCGGCAGTTTTAAGGGAACGGCAACAGCTCGGTCCCCGTCGGTGCCAGAGAGCACAAAGTTTCCTGTAGTGGGGTACCGCAGGGATCAGTGTTAGGACCCCAGCTATTCATTCACAATATATATTAATGATCTAGACGAGGTAACTAGATGTAATATCTCCAAGTTAGCAGACGGCAAAGCTGGATGGGCGTGTGTGCTGTGAGGAGGATGCCGAGAAACTCCAGTATGATTTGGACAGGGTGGGTGATTGGGCAGATGCAGTATAATGTGGATAAATGCGAGGTTATCCACTTTGGTGGCAAAAACAGGAAGGCAGATTATTATCTGAACGGCAATAGATTGGGAGAAGGGGAAGTGTAACGAGACCTGGGTGTCCTTGTGCACCAGTCGTTGAAGGTAAGCATGCAGGTGCAGCAGGCGGTTAAGGCAGCAAATGGTATGTTGGCCTTCGTAGCGAGAGGTTTCGAGTACAGGAGCAAGGATGTCTTGCTGCAGTTGTACAGGGCCTTGGTGAGACCACACCTTGAGTATTGTGTGCAGTTTTGGTCGCCTTATCTGAGGAAGGATGTTCTTGCCATGGAGGGAGTGCGGCGAAGATTCACCAGACTGATACCTGGGATGGCAGGAATGACGTATGAAGAGAGATTGGGTCGATTGGGCTTATACTTGCTGGAGTTTAGAAGAATGAGAGGGGATCTCATTGAAACTTATAAAATTCTAACAGGACTAGACAGACTAGATGCAGGAAGGATGTTCCCGATGGCAGGGGATTCCAGAACCAGGGGTCACAGTCTAAAGATAAGGGGTAAGCCATTTAGGACAAGAGATGAGGAGGAATTTCTTCACCCAGAGAGTGGTGAACCTGTGGAATTCTCTACCACACAAAGCAGTTGAGGTCAGTTCATTAAATATATTCAAGAAGGAGTTAGATATATTTCTTAAGGCTAAAGGGATCAAGGGATATGGGGAGAAGGCAGGGGCAGGGTACTGATTTTGGATGATCAGCCATGATCTCATTGAATGGCGGAGCAGGCTCGAGGGGCCGAATGGCCTACTCCTGCTCCTATCTTCTATGTTGCTATGTTTCACCACATGGCATGTCTCAGATTACTCAGATACTGGAGCCCAGAATGTTAATTTCATAAAGAAATCTATCTAATTTGCATCTGAATGAATCGACAGTTTCAACCGTCTCCCGAGGGAGCCTGTTCCATAGATTGACCACTCACTCATTGAAATATTGTTTCCGCAGTTTTGAATTTACCCCCTTCAAGCGCAGGCTGTGTCCTCTGGGCCTACTGTTCTGGAGAGGGCAAGACAGCTCGTCATGGTCGACATTATCTGGTCCCTTTAGAATCCTAAAAACAGCAATCATCACCTCTTGACCTTCTCTCTTCCAGCGAGCACATGCCCAATTTACATAAAATCGCTCTTGAATCAGGTCCCATCAAGGCAGTGAATTTCAACTACCTGCTGTGTGCTGTTTAGACTCAGCACCCACAGCCCTGCGACCGAGTCTCTCAGAACATACCGAGACAGACGGGATCAAAACCGATAGCCATCACCTGCTCATCACCACGCCATCTGTACCATCAGGCCCAACACCCATCACCAAAACAGTTAGCCACTGGGCTCATCAGATGGAAGATACTTCTTCCCAGTACACCTCCTGCTCGCTCCCACCTCCACCCACATCCCCATGAGAAGGGGGGGCTCCCAACTTCACCATGCCCTCAGTGTGGGCACAGAAGACAAAGCAGGGTTTACCCCACCAGAGAGGAGAAAAAAATTGGGAAGAATCCCTTCACAGCAGAGGGCAAGACAGCCAAAGGACTGAGACAGGATGGGGGTTTCTCCCCCTCAAAGAACAGCTACATG
Source organism: Somniosus microcephalus (assembly GCF_052327205.1). NCBI lineage: Eukaryota > Metazoa > Chordata > Chondrichthyes > Squaliformes > Somniosidae > Somniosus > Somniosus microcephalus. Next base: position 7,575,381 of record NC_141004.1, read on the forward strand.
AGCCCAGGAGGAGACAACGTCCACTGTAATTTTTGGGGGGCCATGCGGCCCGTTCAAAAGTCAATTTAAAAGCTGGTTCACTGGCTGCACGAGATTCCTGGAGGAAGGAGATAGATCAAAGACGAGTGAGATTTATGGCAGCACTCATTTACAAGACACAGAAAATCAGATTCTTTCTAAACCTAAATCAGATTGTTTTATAAATAGTTATTTTCTATTGTTCTTCTTGCATGGTCTTTCAGCAGAGATGAACCTGACCCCACTCCCAGCAACTCACAACAACAGACTGGCCGAGATAAGGCACTCGCTGTGTGAAGTAAGACACCCCCACGAACCCAGGACCCCGTGTCACCCCCAACACCGTCCCATTCATACACAGAACCAGCCGCAGAACAAAGAACATACACTGCAAAACACAAAGGGTTTAATCACTTAATAGTAGTCATAACCCAATCCCTGTAAACATTGTTATTGATCAGTCTCTTCCCAGGTTATAGCCCCCCTATCCCTGATCTTTTCCTCCCCAAACCCCCTCTCCCTTGTGTGTAGCTCCTGATCTTCGTGTGTCCCCCCCCCTTCTACATCTCCCAGTCTCCCCCCGCCCTTGCAGCTCACACTCCCCCAGTACCTCTTTCCGTCCAGTTTCCCCCGATATTTCCTCCTTCACCCCCTCCCATGTTTCCATTTCTTCCCATTCCATTCTCCCCCTCCCAGTCTCCCCTCACACCCACCCTCGCGCTCACCTCGTCACTCAATTTTCCCTTACTTCCCAGCCCCCCAGATATTCCTTTCCAGTTCACCCGGCTCTCTCCCTCCACCACCTTGACCCCATCCACACTTTATTCCTTATCTCCTCCCCGACTCCAACTTCCCTCGCTCCCCCTCCCCGACTCCAACTTCCCTCGCTCCCCCTCCCCGACTCCAACTTCCCTCGCTCCCCCTCCCCGACTCCAACTTCCCTCGCTCCCCCTCCCCGACTCCAACTTCCCTCGCTCCCCCTCCCCGACTCCAACTTCCCTCGCTCCCCCTCCCCGACTCCAACTTCCCTCGCTCCCCCTCCCCGACTCCAACTTCCCTCGCTCCCCCTCCCCGACTCCAACTTCCCTCGCTCCCCCTCCCCGACTCCAACTTCCCTCGCTCCCCCTCCCCGACTCCAACTTCCCTCGCTCCCCCTCCCCGACTCCAACTTCCCTCGCTCCCCCTCCCCGACTCCAACTTCCCTCGCTCCCCCTCCCCGACTCCAACTTCCCTCGCTCCCCCTCCCCGACTCCAACTTCCCTCACTCCCCGTCCCCCTCCCCGACTCCAACTTCCCTCACTCCCCGTCCCCCTCCCCGACTCCAACTTCCCTCACTCCCCGTCCCCCTCCCCGACTCCAACTTCCCTCACTCCCCCTCCCCGACTCCAACTTCCCTCACTCCCCCTCCCCGACTCCAACTTCCCTCACTCCCCCTCCCCGACTCCAACTTCCCTCACTCCCCCTCCCCGACTCCAACTTCCCTCACTCCCCCTCCCCGACTCCAACTTCCCTCACTCCCCCTCCCCGACTCCAACTTCCCTCACTCCCCCTCCCCGACTCCAACTTCCCTCACTCCCCCTCCCCGACTCCAACTTCCCTCACTCCCCCTCCCCGACTCCAACTTCCCTCACTCCCCCTCCCCGACTCCAACTTCCCTCACTCCCCGTCCCCCTCCCCGACTTCCCTCACTCCCCGTCCCCCTCCCCGACTCCAACTTCCCTCACTCCCCGTCCCCCTCCCCGACTCCAACTTCCCTCACTCCCCGTCCCCCTCCCCAACTTCCCTCACTCCCCATCCCCCTCCCCGACTCCAACTTCCCTCACTCCCCGTCCCCCTCCCCGACTCCAACTTCCCTCACTCCCCGTCCCCCTCCCCGACTCCAACTTCTCACTCCCCGTCCCCCTCCCCGACTCCAACTTCCCTCACTCCCCGTCCCCCTCCCCGACTCCAACTTCCCTCACTCCCCGTCCCCCTCCCCGACTCCAACTTCCCTCACTCCCCGTCCCCCTCCCCGACTCCAACTTCCCTCACTCGCCGTCCCCCTCCCCGACTCCAACTTCCCTCACACTCCCCCTCCTTCACTCCCTGCCCCCCAACTTCCCTCACGCCCCCCTCCTTCACTCCCTACCCCCTCCTTCACTCCCTGCCCCCCAACTTCCCTCACGCCCCCCTCCTTCACTCCCTACCCCCCAACTTCCCTCACTCCCCCTCCTTCACTCCCTGCCCCCCAACTTCCCTCACGCCCCCCTCCTTCACTCCCTACCCCCCAACTTCCCTCACGCCCCCCTCCTTCACTCCCTACCCCCTCCTTCACTCCCTGCCCCCCAACTTCCCTCACGCCCCCCTCCTTCACTCCCCTTCCTCCTCCCTCACTCCACCTCCTCTATCCCCCCTCCCTGACTCCCTCCTCCTCCTCCACTCCCCAGCCCCTCTCCCTCACCCCCTCCCTCGCTCCCAGTCACTTCCCGCTCCACTCACTCCCTCACTCTCCCCTCCTCCTCGGCCACCCTCCCTCACTCAATGTTCCCCCAACCCCCTCCCTGCCCCGCTCACCTGGCCGCACGGTGCGCACCCGGACGGGCTGCGGGAAGTGCCGGATGACGGCGCGGGTGTCGCGGCGGGTCAGCCCGCTGACCGGGGTGCCGTTGACCTCGAGCAGGATGTCTCCGGGCCCGGGCCCGAGCTCGGAGCCGCCGGGGGCCGCGCCCAACACCGGGAACTGCCCGAACTCCGCGCCGCCGCCCAGCGCCAGCGCCTCGCCCGGCACCGCCGCCTCCCGGGCCCGGCTCAGCCAGTGCCGCCGCCGGCGCAGCGACCGCGACATGGCGGGGCGGGGAGGCTCAGCGGGAGGGCATGGCGGCGGCGGCGGGCGACCCCCGGGCTCCGCGCTACCCGGGCTCGGGGTGTCCCGGGCCCAGTCACCGGGCGCTCTCTCCTCAGTCTCTCGGTCCCCGGGCTCTCCGCGGCGGGCGGGCTCTCTCAATCCCCGGGCTGACTCTCTCGCTCGCGCTCTCCCCGGATTCCTCTCAGACTCTCGGCCGCCCGCCTGATGATGTCAGCGCGCTGACACGCGGGCTCAGACGCACCGGTTTTGGATTTCGGGAGGCGGGGTTACTGGCAGCCAATCAGAAGCAAAGCATTGGACCCGCCCCCTTGGTCAGCCCCGCCCCCTCGCGGTCAGTCCCGCCCCCTCACGATCAGCCCCGCCCACTTACTGCAGCCCCGCCCACTTATAGAAACCCCGCCTCCTGGCCCAGGGCTGCATCATGAAGAGGGGTCAATAAAGCATTTTAATTAATTGGTCAGTGACCCTGGGGGGAGGGGGGTCAGTGACCCGGGGAGAGGGGGGTCCGTGCTCGCTGACCTACATTGGCTCCCGGTCCAGCAATGCCTCGATTTTAAATTTCTCATCCTTGTGTTCAAATCCCTCCATGGCCTCACCCCTCCCTATCTCTGTAACCTGCTCCAGCCCCACAACCCTCCGAGATTTCTGCGCTCCTCTAATTCTGCCCTCTTGCCCATCCCTGATTATAATCGCTCCACCATTGGCGGCCGTGCCTTCTGTTGCCTGGGCCCTAAGCTCTGTAATTCCCTCCCTAAACCTCTCCGCCTCTCTCTCCTCCTTTAAGACGCTCCTTAAAACCGACCTCTTTGACCAAGCTTTTGGTCACCTGTCCTATTATCTCCTTTTGTGGCTCGGTGTCAAGTTTTGTCAGCTAAGTAGTCGCACTTTCTAGAAGGCACTCATATATATCGGGTAATAAAAACGCTGGCTGCACTGCACTTGGTCTAAGTGCAGAGTCGCTCTGTAAGGTTTGGCATCATGAATGGTAAGTCTAGGAGATGAGTGGGGAGAGTTAAGGCACCGTAGATGAAGGCAGACTGGTTGCGGGCACAGGAGAGAGGTAGACAGGACTGGCAGAAGCATCATTATACCTGTTTCCAGCTGGCATTCTTAGTGTTGGGAGCCAGAGCTCCAGAGGGCCGCTCTGATTGTGCAAGAGCCTCCTGCCACTAGCCGTTGGACAAAATATTGATGGGAAGTGAAAAAAAAGAAAGACTTGCATTTCTGTAGCGCCTTTCACGATCACCGGACGTCCCAAAGCGCTTTACAGCCAATGAAGTACTTTTTGAAGTGTAGTCACTGTTGTAATGTAGGAAACGCGGCAGCTAATTTTCACACAGCAAGCTCCCACAAACAGCAATGTGATAATGACCGGATCATCTGTTTTAGTGATGTTTATTGAGGGATAAATATTGGCCCAGGACACCAGGGAGAACTCCCCTGCTCTTCTTCCAAATAAAGGGATCTTTTACGTCCACCTGAGAGGACAGACAGGGCCTCGGTTTAATTGTCTCATCCACAAGACAGCAGCTCCAACAGTGCGGCGCTACCTCAGTACTGCCCCTCCGACAGTGCAGCACTCCCTCAGTACTGCCCCGCCGACAGTGCGGCGCTCCCTCAGTACTGCCCCACCGACAGTGCCGCACCCTCTCAGTACTGCCCCTCCTGCAGTGCGGCACTCCCTCAGTACTGCCCCGCCGACAGTGCGGCACTCCCTCAGTGTTCTTGCTCAGGCCAACATCCCCAGCATCGAAGCGCTGACCACGCTCAATTAGCTCCAATGGACGGGTCACATTGTCCGCATGCCCGATACGAGACTCCCAAAACAAGTGCTCTACTCGGAGCTCCGGCACGGCAAGAGAGCCCCAGGTGGGCAGAGGAAACGCTTCAAGGACACCCTCAAAGCCTCCTTGAAAAAGTGTAACATCCCCACAGACACCTGGGAATCCCTGGCCCAAGACCGCACAAAGTGGAGGAGAAGCATCCGGGAAGGCGCTGAACACCTCGAGTCTCTTCGCCGGGAGCAAGCGGAAGACAAGCGCAGGCAGCGCAAGGAGCGCACGTCAACCCAAGCACCCCACCCACCCACCCCTTCAACCACCATCTGCCCCACCTGTGACAGAGACTGTAGGTCCCGCATTGGGCTAATCAGTCACATGCGAGCTCATTTTTAATGTGGAAGCAAGTCATCCTCGGTTCCGAGGGACTGCCTAAGAAGAAGACTCCCTCAGTACTGCCCCTCCGACAGTGCGGCGCTCCCTCAGTACGGCCCCTCCGACAGTGCGGCCCTCCCTCAGTACTGCGCCTCCGACAGTGCGGCGCCCCCTCAGTACTGCCCCTCCGACAGTGCGGCGCTCCCTCAGTACTGCCCCTCCGACAGTGCAGAGCTCCCTCAGTACTGCCCCTCTGACAGTGCAGAGCTCCCTCAGTACTGCCCCTCCGACAGTGCAGCGCTCCCTCAGTACTGCCCCTCTGACACTGCGGTGCTCCCTCAGTACTGCCCCTCCAACAGTGCAGCGCTCCCTCAGTACTGTCCCTCCAACAGTGCAACACTCCCTCAGTACTGCACTGGAGTGTCAGCCTGGATTTTATGCTCAAGTCTCTGGAGTGGGACCTGAACTCACAACCTTCTGACTCAGAGGCAAGAGTGCCACCCACTGAGCCATGGCTGACACTCAAAGCAAGCATTGACTTGCATGGTCTTTGTGACAATGGCTGCAAGCAAGTGTAGCATTCAGAGAGAGGAATATATTCCGCTTCACATAGGTAGTGACGCGACAGCGTTTTTACTCAGCGAGTGGTTAGGATCTGGAATGCACTGCCTGAGAGGGTGGTGGAGGCAGATTCAATCGTGGCTTTCAAAAGGGAATTGGGCAAGAACCTGAAGGAAAAAAATTTGCAGGCTATGGGGAAAGGGCGGGGGAGTGGGATTAGCTGAAGCGCTCTTGCAGAGAGCCGGCACGGGCTTGAGGGGCCGAATGGCCTCCTCCTGTGCTGTAACCATTCCATGATTCTTTGACAAGTAATCTACCCCAATTTCAAATTCGTCTTGCCCCAATTTATGCGTATTTTTCAGGTGGAACTGAGCAGCAGATGTTAATCAGTAAATTTCCATTTTCATTTTATGGAATGCCACGGTTTATAATGGTTGACATAAATTTCACACTTCCACAGTAGCTGTTTTCTCAGGTTCGGTATCATCGGTCACTCCCGTAAGTGGGCTTCGTGTCCCCTACGATTAGGATTACACCCTTGCTATCCAATATCTGGTTAAACAATGGCTAAACTGGGGATCTGAACATAGACCTCTTGTTCCATGTACTGGGCACTATGATCTCTCCCATGCCATCAAGCTTCTGTCTTTACGGGCAGCAGGCTGCAAATTACCCTAGTGAGACAAGTTCCATTATGAACCAACAAACTGGTTTATTTTGCATGTAGTATATGAACGGACAGTGATAGTCAATCAATTCATAGTCACTACTCCTTGAAAAAGTGTAACATCCCCACTGACACCTGGGAATCCCTGGCCCAAGACCGCACAAAGTGGAGGAGAAGCATCCGGGAAGGTGCCGAACACCTCGAGTCTCTTCGCCGGGAGTAAGCGGAAGCCAAGCGCAGGCAGCGCAAGGAGCACACGTCAACCCAAGCACCCCACCCACCCGCCCCTTCAACCACCGTCTGCCCCACCTGTGACAGAGACTGTAGGTCCCGCATTGGACGCATCAGTCACCTGAGAACTCATTTTTAATGTGGAAGCAAGTCATCCTCGGTTCCGAGGGACTGCCTAAGAAGAAGAAGAGTCACTACTCATACCGGCAAAATAAATTACATTTGCAACTGTACCACTGTTCTAGGTAAAACTCATTTTCAAGCTAGCTGTCAAAAGAAAAGGAAAGACTTGCATTTATATAGCGCCTTTCACGACCACTGGACGTCTCAAAGCCCTTTAGGAGTACTTTTGGAGTGTAGTCATTGTTGTAATGTAGGAAACACAGCAGCCAATTTCAGGTCCCACAAACAGCTATGTGATAATGACCGGATAAACTGTTTAAGTGATGTTGATTGAGGGATAAATATTGGCCCCAGGACACCGGGGAGAACTCCCCTGTTCTTCTTCGAAATAGTGGCCACGGGATCTTTTACATCCACCTGAGAGAGCAGACAGGGTCTCAGTTTAACATCTCATCCGAAAGACGGCTCCTCCAACAGTGCAGCACTCCCTCAGCACCGCACTGCAGTGTCAGCCTAGATTTTTTTTTAATGTGCTCAAGTCCCTGGAGTGGGACTATGAACCCACAACCTTCTGACTCAGAAGGCGAGAGTGCTATCCACTGAGCCCCGGCTGTCCCTAAAATAACTGGTACCGATTTCACATCCAGGTAATATTAAGTTCACTCGGCCATTGTGGAGTTTCTCTGTGTGTTCTGATTGACTCACATACTCTCTCTAGCAAGCGAGATAGGAACAAAGACAGTCAATTCACCTTCAACTTGAGGGTTGATCCACTGAGCTGCCAATCAGTTTAAAGGTGACTTAGAAACTGGGCTGCTTACTATAACGCCATCCGTTTGCGCCGCTATCCTGGCGAAAAATGGTGGCCACCAGTCTCGGGCCCTCCTCTGGCGCGGGACTCAGCAGTCGCCATTTTGGTGAGGGCCTTGGCGCTGCCGATAGCAGCGCTGGCCCTGGAGATGCAAATATGGAGAGCGTGACATCAGTCGGCATGCAATGCCAACTTGATGCTATGTCTGCAAACTTCAACCTTAGCGCTGAGTTCAGCGCTGGGTCCGAAGCTCGCTCTGAAAAGCGAGCGTGCAGCAGACTGACAGATGCTGTCAGCGCTTCTTAAAGTAAAGGGACACACACATCTGTATTTAAGCTTTTGGACTGGATTTTAAAAAAATTTATTGAAGTAGTGGCTTGATGGCAATACATGTTTAAAAAAATTTAAGTGTTCAGGACGTGCTGCTGGACACTTGCAAGGCCTCGGATGGTAAAGGAAGGCCTCTGAGAAGACAGAAAATGCTGGAAATGCTCAGCAGGTCAGGCAGCATCTGTGGATAGAGAAACAGAGTTCATGTCTCAGGTTGAGATGCTGCCTGACCTGCTGAGTATTTCCAGAATTTTATGTTTTTATTTCAGATTTCCAGCATCCACTCGCAGAGGGAAGAGGGAGACGCAGAAGAGGAAGAAGTGGAAGGAAGGATGCAACCCAGGCAGCCCCTTTCTGGCTGGGATATCCGAGATGGAATCATCCATCCGTAGTACAGGTAGACTACCCTTTATCCGAACTTCCGAAAACCGAAACCCTCTAAAAACCGAAGGTTTTTTCGTTCAGCGTAAGTCGTGCGCACGACTTACGCTGAACGAAAAAACCTTCGGTTTTTAGAGGGTTCCGGTTTCGGAAGTTCGGATAAAGGGTAAGTCGTGCGCACGACCCCCCGCGGACCCCCCCGCCGACCCCCGCCGACCCCCCCGCCGACCCCGACCCCCGCCGACCCCGACCCCCACCGACTTACGCTGAGCGTCAGCATAAGTCGTGCGCACGACCCCCCGCCGACCCCCCCGCGGACCCCCGCCGACCCACCTTCCGAAATCCGAAATTCTCTGAAAACCGAAACACAGCTGGTCCCGAGGTTTTCGGATAAAGGATAGTCTACCTGTATCAGTGACCCCCTGAGCACAACCCCAATTCCCCTTTCAACATTAGTCCCACACCTTAGCTTCCCTCTGTTACTAGCCATCACAGCGTCCTCTTGACCACGATGCTGAAATAAAAGCCACCACAAAGCAAACTTTCCAATCCAACTTTTATACATCTATCCATCCAAGATAACATCAAGAAATCAACTCATCACCCTTATGCATTCCCTTAGTGACTGTCTTGTGTGTGCCTTTGCCAATCCTACCGATGTCACGCAGTGCTACCCCAGTGGCTGCAGCATGGCTGGTGGAAGGCTGCTGACTTTCAGTGGGGGACACTGCAAATGGCCTTGCTGGTTGACCTTGAGGAGCTGGTGGCTGGGAGTGTGAAATCGAGTGACTGTGCTTCATCTTCTTCTACTTCTTCACTCTCCTCTCCCTCTTCTTGGCCAACTGCTGGCTGGGCAGGCTGCATTTCTTGGGTGTGTGAAATGAGGAAGACACAAGGGTGAAGCTGTGGTGAGGGGAGGGCGGAAAAGCAAGAGGTGCAAGCGAGAAGGAGGATAACGTATGAAGATACCAGCATCTTGTATCCTTTCAGTCCCGCCGCTGGCCAAGGGCTCAGGCATGCCCCTGCCAAGAATGACCTGCACCGTCTCCTCCAAGGGGGTGAGGTGAAGCTAGGAATGGGAGGTATACCTTGTGTTTGGTAAAGATTGTTGGTAGGTGAGTGATGGCGCAGGGGGGTGCGGGCGGGGGGGAGTTGTGCATTGAGAAGTGAGCAAGGCTAGTGGTGCAGTTGGTAGGGGACGGCTTTTGAAGATGCAATCACTGACCTTGACCACTTGGTCTGAGGTCATGAAGCTTCTTTGGGCACTGGAGCCAGGTGGTGGGAGTGACGCTGCTGGCAGTGATGGCCTCAGTGATCTGGTCCCACATCCTTCTTTCTGGAGGGCCTTCTGGCCCCTGTGGGTCGAGGACCTCTCTTGCAGTGTTGACCCCCTGCACAAAGCTGGACTGCTGCGTGCGAGACCCTGGGTGCCCCTCCCTGGCTTGCTGAGCCAGTGTTGAGGCACTTTTCTCATTTTTTTTGGTGTGGAAGGGAATTCAGCTTTAAGAGCTGAAGACTCCCCCATTTGGGAATTCTTTTTAATGCTAATTTATTTTTCAGAAGGCAGTTGAGCTGTAAGGGCTAAAGACTGCCGATTTTTACATGATTTTTATTTTTTTTCATTTCGGTCGGCTTTCAGAGCAGGGCAGGCTGCTCCTGCGGCAGTGCCACTGCAGCCACGCTACATTGGGGCCTCCCGCCGGGACGAATGCCACCGGGATGGCATTACACGGTGAGTTCAGCGCTGGGCTTATGTTAATTAGTCCCCAGCGCCAATTTACCCGTCCCACCGGTGCCAAGATTTTCGACGGCTCTTCACATCGTTAGCGTTGTTGAATCTTTAGCCCCAAAGCTACTCAGATAGGCTTAACTCTCCAAAGCCTTCCCACCATCTACAAGGCACAAGTCAGGGGTGTGATGGAATACTCTCCACTTGCCTGGATGACTGCAGCTCCAACAACACTCAAGAAGCTCGACACCATCCAGGACAAAGCTGCCCACTTGATTGGCACCCCATCCACCACCTTAAACATTCACTCCCTCCACCACTGGCGCACCGTGGCTGCAGTGTGTACCATCTGATGATGTAACTGGTAAAATAGATAAGGGAGAACCAGTGGATGTGGTGTATTTGGACTTTCAAAAGGCTTTCGATAAGGTCCCGCAAAGGAGATTAGCGTGTAAAGTTAAGGCACATGGGATTGGGGGCAAGGTATTGACTTGGATAGAGAACTGGTTGGCAGACAGAAAGCAAAGAGTTGGAATAAATGGGTCTTTTTCCGAGTGGCAGGCAGTGACTAGTGGGGTACCGCAGGGATCGGTCCTTGGACCTCAGCTATTCACAATATATATTAATGATCTAGACGAGGGAACTAGATGTAATATCTCTAAGTTTGCAGATGACACAAAGCTGTGTGTGCTGTGAGGAGGATGCCGAGAAACTCCAGGATGATTTGGACAGTTTGGGTGATTGGACAGAAGCATGGCAGATGCAATATAATGTGGATAAATGCAAGGTTATCCACTTTGGTGTCAAAAACAGGAAGGCAGATTATTATCTGAATGGCAATAGATTGGGAGAAGGGGAAGTGCAACGAGACCTGGGTGTCCTTGTGCACCAGTCGCTGAAGGTAAGCATGCAGATGCAGCAGGTGGTTAAGAAGGCAAATGGTATGTTGGCCTTCGTAGCGAGAGGGTTTGAGTACAGGAACAAGGATGTCTTGCTGCAGTTGTACAGGGCCTTGGTGAGACCACATCTTGAGTACTGTGTGCAGTTTTGGTTGCCTTATCTGAGGAAGGATGTTCTTGCCATGGAGGGAGTGCAGCGAAGATTCACCAGGCTGATACCTGGGATGGCAGGAATGACGTATGAGGAAAGATTGGGTCGATTGGGCTTATACTCGCTGGAGTTTAGAAGAATGAGAGGGGATCTCATTGAAACTTATAAAATTCTGACAGGACTAGACAGACTAGATGCAGAAAGGATGTTCCCGATGGTCGGGGAGTCCAGAACCAGGGGTCACAGTCTAAGGATAAGGGGTAAGCCATTTAGGACAGAGATGAGGAGGAATTTCTTCACCCAGAGAGTGGTGAACCTGTGGAATTCTCTACCACAGAAGGCAGTAGAGGCCAATTCATTAAATATATTCAAGAAGGAGTTGGATATATTTCTTAAGGCTAAAGGGATCAAGGGATATGGAGAGAAAGCAGGGACAGGGTACTGAATTTGGATGATCAGCCATGATCTCATTGAATGGTGGAGCAGGCTCGAGGGGCCGAATGGCCTACTCCTGCTCCTATCTTCTATGTTTCTATGTTTCTAGCTACAAGATGCACTGCAGCAACTTGCCAAGGCTTCTTCGGCAGCACCTCCCAAATCCGCGACCTCTTCCACCTAGAAGGACAAGGGCAGCAGGCGCATGGCAACACCACCACCTCCAAGTTCCCCTCCAAGATTCCTACACTGGCTTTGTTAACGTTTCAGTTTCCAGCACATGTCCTCCCTGGGCGGGACTGCTCATTTTGTGCCAAACTGTGGCCACCTTTTTGTTCTTGTAGCCAAATGCCATCCTGGCTTGGAAATATATCGGCCGTGCCTTCAGCGTCACTGGGTCAAAATCCTGGAACTCCCTCCCTAACAGCACTATGGGAGCACCTTCACCACACGGACTGCAGCGGTTCAAGAAGGCGGCTCACCACCACCTTCTCAAGGGGCGACTAGGGATGGGCAATAAATACTGGCCTTGCCAGCGATGCCCAGAGCCCAGGAATGAATAATAAAAGAAACCGAGCTGGGTCTGTGTAACTCAGCGAAGTGTAGACTTTGGGGCAATTTGGTTCAGCTCTTTAAAATAACAAAGGGACGCAGATCATGTGCAGGCTGAAAATTATTTTTAATTAATTAGGTTGGGCTGAAGGAGGAGTCGTGCGTATGAATTAGGCAAGGGAAGGAATAGGTCAGACATTAGGCAGTTCTTCTCTTCCCAGAGAACAGTATGCCTCGGGAACGAGCTGCCGGTTGCTGCAGCGAGTGCTGATTCGCCCTGTACCTTCACGAGAAGGCTGTGCCGGTTCTGGAGCGGAGATCCCATCATACCAGAGATAGCTGCCACGCGTAATATACGTCGTGGTCAGTGTTCCCGTTAAGCTGCGAGGCCACGCAGCCGCACAGCGATCGGGAGGTCCCGTGCAGGCCGGTCAACAGCTTTTAAATAGATAAACCGCGCATGCAGAGAAATTTGAATGGGCTGGGCAGCCCGTTAAAGGGGCAGCGCACCCAAAAAAAAATTAGAGGGAACAAAGGTCATGGTCCATGTGGTCTCCCAGACTAGTTCCAGTCGCCTAGAGGGGATTGGAGAGGAATTTTCCAGATTTTCTTTCCCTAAGCAGGAGGGAGAAAGGAATAGAAGGAGATGCTGATAGGGTGAAGTAGGGCGGTAAGGAGGCTCGTGTGGAGCATAAACACCGACATGGACCAGTTGGGCCGAATGGCCTGTTTCTGTGCTGTAGATTCTGTGATGACGATGATGTAATGGGCCGCGGGTTTTAGATGTTTTTTCTCTTCTCCAGGGATACTGCATGGCCCCGAGGAGACAGGGAGTCTCTTGTTGTGCTGCGTAAGGCATCACGATTATATGGAACAGGCCAGATGGACCAATTGGTCTTTTCCTGTCCAACATTTTTTATGTTCGTATCAAATTTGTCATGGGAAAAGAAACATTGCTTCTTTGTTGTGGGAGCTTGCAACACCTAACAAAAGAAAGAAAGAACTTGCATTTCTATAGCGCCTTTCACAAACTCAGGACGTCCCAAAGCGCTTTACAGCCAATGAAGTACTTTTTGAACTGTAGTCACTGTTGTAATGTGGGAAACGCGGCTGTCAATTTGCGCACAGCAAGCTCCCACAAACAGCAATGTGATAATGACCAGATAATCTGTTTTAGTGATGTTGGTTGAGGGATAAATATTGGCCCAGGACACCGGGGAGAACTCCCCTGCTCTTCTTCAAAATAGTGCCATGGGATCTTTTACATCTATTGCATCTTGACCGAACAGTAATGAATAGAGGAGACGGAATGAACCTTTTACTATTTACTGAGTAAATGGCTGGACATTACAGCACATTGTCTGCATGGCAGAACCCGAAACTGAAAGTGAAAGACAAAGTAAAACCGAGCCCCCCAGCACCCCCTTCAGGTAACACCCGGGAACTGGGACAAACTTAATTGAAGCAAAACTCAAAACACAACACTCCTTTCCCCCAGATAAAACCCCTTAGTCCTCCAGGCGTCTGGGACGGAATCTAACCCAACTTGAGCGCCGCTGGACAGGCATAGTCGGGGTGCCACTGCTAGCCACAGGGAAACCTTCCTCTGTGGCTGATGACTCCATGACACCTTCTGTCAATGTGGCTTCCGTCGTTGTTGCAGGAAGCAGGCCGTCACTGCCTGGCAGAGGTGGCGGAGACAATGGCCTAGCCTGTGACGTCTCTGTTACTCTCACTGGAGTATGACCCCGTAGCTGGTCTACGTGGCATCTGTGTAGCTGGCCATCAGGTGTACGGACGCTGTACGACAGGGGACCCGTGGCCTGCTCCACCACGGCAGGCATCCATTTGTCTCCTCCTGCATAGCAACGGGCAAACACAGTCTCTGACGGCTCGAACTGCCTGGCGGTGCCCTGGTGCTTCTTAGCCAGCTCCTCTTGCTTTGTGTGCATCTCATCCCTGTAGTCCGGGTGTAGCCGGTCCAGTACAGTCACCAGCCGGCGACCCATCAGCATCTCGGCAGGACTCTTCCCCGTTGCTGAGTTTGGTGTGGTATGCTGTGATAACAGGAACCTGGCCAATCTGGTTTGCCAGTCCCCCACCGATATCCTCACCAGTGCCTCTTTTGTGGTTTGCACCATCCTCTCTGCCTGCCCGTTAGAGGAGGGGTGATAGGGCGCTGTGGTCACGTGGTGGATCCAGTTTCTGCCTGCAAAAGCCTTGAACTCCGCTGACGTGAAGGCACCCCAGCACGTCAGGGACCCCATGTGTGGCAAACAGCAAACGCAACGCGTTGATCACTGCACTGGATGTCATGGAGCTCAAGATAGCCACCTCCAGCCATTTCGAATGAGAATCCACCACTATCAAAAAGACCTTCCCCTGAAATGGCCCTGCAAAGTCAATGTGGAGTCTTGACCATTTACGAGTGGTCCACTCCCAGGGGTGAAGGGGAGCCTTGGATGGGCTATGGCGAGTCAGCTGACATGTCTCACAGCTCTTTACCACCTCCTCCACGTCTTGGTCCAACCCCGGCCACCAGACGTAGCTTCTCGCCAACGCCTTCATGTGCACAATCCCAGGGTGTGAGTCATGCAGCATTTTCAGCACCTCCTCTCTTGCGGCGGCAGGAACCACCACACGGCTTCCCCAGAGCACGCAGTTCTTGTGTGCAGACATTTCATGGCACCTCTGAACGAAGGGCTTGAAATGCTCCTCCTGGACCTCGGAGGGCCAGCCATGCAGCAGCCAGCGTAGCACCCGTGATAAGACTGGATCTTTCTGTGTGAGGCTGCCAATCCGCTGGGCATGGAGTGGGGCCTCTGGAACCTCCTCCAGTAGCAGCACCTCCAGGGGTGGTGGCGTCTCAGCCATCGGCCGGTTCAAAGGCAAGCGACTCAGAGCATCAGCATTAGCCAGCATCTTCCCAGGCCTGTAGCAAAGTTCATAACTGTAGGCCCCCAACATCAGACTCCACCGAAGCATACGCGGTGATATGATCTGGGGCATGGGCTTGGAGTGATGCAGGAGCCCCAAGAGTGGCTTGTGGTCTGTGTAGATGATGAACTGTCTCCCTAACAGGTACTGGCTGAACTTCTTTACCCCAAATATGATGGCTAGGGCCTCCTTGTCAATCTGGGCGTAATTACGTTCTGTTGTTGAGAGTGTTCTTGAGGTAAAACTGATAGGCGCTTCCTGGCCATCTGGCTCTATGTGACCCAACAGAGCTCCCAGCCCGTATGGTGAGGCATCACACACCAACACCAATGGCTTGTTTTCATCATAGTGTGCCAGAACCTTATCTGCTTGTAGCAGTTCCTTTGCCTGTCTGTAGGCTGTTTCATGAGCTGAGGTCCAGTTCCACACTGTTGCTTGGTCTAACAGCCTGTGCAGTGGCTCTAAGATTGTGGCTTTGCCCTTGAGAAAACAACTGTAGAAGTTTAACAGTCCGAGGAATGCCTGCAGTTCGGTCTTGTTCTTGGGGGTGGGAGCGCTCCTGATAGCCTCCACCTTCTCTGTAGTCGGATGCACACCATCTTTGTCCACTCGGAATCCCAAGAACTCCACCCCATTGGCAGCGAACACACATTTCCCCTTCTGAAGGCGTAGTCCTACCTCAGCCAGCCGGCGTAGTACTTCCTGCAGCCGCTCATCATGGGCTTCCTGTGTCTTGCCTGTAATCAGTATGTCATCCAAGTAAGGCTGAACTCCCGGAACACCAGCCAACAGGGTGTCCATGAACCTCTGAAAGATTGCCACAGCCGTAGACACCCCAAACTGCAGCCTTGTGGCTCGGAAAAGTCCTCTGTGGGTGTTGATTGTCAACAGCTCGGCTGACTCTTCATCCAGGACCAGTTGCTGGTATGCTTGCTTGAGATCCAGCTTGGTGAACAGAGTGCCTCCAGCCAGTGTTGAAAACAGCTCTGTAACTGTTGGTAAGGGATACACATCTGGTAACACAGCAGTATTAACCGTACATCTGTAATCTCCACAGATTCGCAGGCCCCCATCCTTCTTTGCAATGGGCACGATAGGGGTGGCCCAACGGGAGTTCTTCACTGGCAAGAGAACCCCTTGGTTCACCAGCTTATCCAGGGCCTCATCCACCTTCTTGCGCAACGCAAAAGGAACTGGTCGCGCCTTGAAGAACTTAGACGCTACCCCTGGGTCCACTTCGATTGAGACTGGCGGTCCCCGACAGGCCCCGAACTCACCAAAAACCTCTTCATAGTTCTCCAACATAGGCATTATGGGCTGTCGCTGTACCATGTGTACTCCTGTCACTTCAATACCGAGGTGCTCAAACCAATCTCTGCCCAGCAGGCTTGTGCCCTGCCCCGCCACCACATAAAGTGGAAGTGTGTCCTTGACTGCCTGATACTTAACTTCCACATGAATCATACCCAGTACCTGGAGTTGAGCTTGGGACCACTGCCGTAGCACGCCACTGACCTGAGCCATCGCCGGGGGTTCACTTGGCCACAGCCTATTGTAAGTCTCTTCACTTATCAACGAACACGCTGAGCCTGAATCCACCTCCATGCAGAGTGGTGCCCCATTCATGATCACATTTGCCGTGTATCCCCACCGTCTGTGGGGTAGCTGCTCAGCTTCCGTGGTATACACTGTGTACTCATCGTTGTCCTCCAGTGTCAGGGTGTGTGTCTGCGATGCTTGTGCTTGCTGCAGCAGCCTGAGCTTTCTTCATGCAGACACGAGTTATGTGTCCTCTTTTCTTACAGAAATGACATACCGCTGACACAAATTTGCATGTAGTGGAACCATGGAGAGCCCCACAGTGGAAACATTTTCTTCCTGTCTCTTTAGTTGCCTCCATGTCTCTCGCAGCAGCAGCTACGTGTGTGGTCTTGTGCACCTCCTCGGCGGCCTGAGATGGTGCTGCCTCTGTACGGAGCATACGTGTGTTCATCGATGCAGCCTCTGCTGCTAAAGCCTTCTCCTCGGCCAGTCGGAACGTCAGGGCTTTCTCCGCTAACAGCTGTCTCTGCAATGCCGAGTCCAGCACTCCACACACAATCCGATCACGGAGCATATTGTCTAAATGGTCACCAAAATGACAATGTAATGAGCATTTCCTCAACTCAGCAATGTAACTTGAAATAGATTGTCCAGGCTGTTGTTTACAATTGTGAAAATGGAAACGCTGCACAATCTCTGAGGGTTTTGGGTTAAAATGTTTCTGCAGCTTCTCAATCAAATCTGCATAGCCCACCTCACTAGGTTTACGAGGAGCCACCAATGAACGCAGGACGGAGTAAGTAGCAGCTCCGCATACACTTAGCAACACTGAGCGCTTCTTCTCTTCTTTGTCAATATTATTGGCCTCAAAGAAACACCCCCGTCTTTCTGCGTATTCCTCCCATGAACTGTCCTTATCCCCAGAGAACTCTTCAATACGTCCCAAGGTCGTCATAGTTTTAATGTGCACTGTCCCTTTAAGATCCACGGACTTTTTTCTTTTTAAAAAAAAAATTATTTTTCTCCTCCGGCCAGAGTTACGGCAGCTATACTCACGGTAGTTGCCTGGCCCGCACAGTACTCTGTCCGCCATCTACGTCGCAGCTAGCCAAATATCAAAATGCCGTTGATGTTGCTAGCTGAGTGGCCCGCTCGTCGCGATTTCCAATATCACGGCTGTAGGTTCGCATGTCTATCTCCGTCCTTCTAGAGAGTTCAACAGCTGCCTCGTCGCCAGTATTGCATCTTGACCGAACAGTAATGAATAAAGGAGACGGAATGAACCTTTTACTATTTACTGAGTAAGTGGGTGGACATTACAGCACATTGTCTGCATGGCAGAACCCCAAACTGAAAGTGAAAGACAAAGTAAAACCGAGCCCCCCAGCACCCCCTTCAGGTAACACCCGGGAACTGGGACAAACTTCATTGAAGCAAAACTCAAAACACAACAACATCCACCTGAGAGGACAGATGGGGCCTCGGTTTAACATCTCATCCGAAAGATGGCACCTCCGATAGTGCTGCGCTCCCTCAGCACTGCACTGGAGTGGTCAGCCTAGATTTTTGAGCTCAAGTCTCTGGAGTGGGACTATGAACACACGACCTTCTGACTCAGAGGCGAGAGTGCTGCCCACTGAGCCATGACTAAGCATTAATGTAAGGCATAACACAGCCATAAAATGGAGGAGCAATGTCCTGGCTATTTATGGTCAAATCTCAATACAAATGACCTTTACCATGATGCACCCACCCATTCGGTAATGTTAGTTGAAGATTGCACGACAACTTTGAGTTTGTGTCGATAAACTGCCAACTACTAATTGATCTTACCCATGTTTTATGTCCTGGGTCAAGGTCTAAGGAAATTAGTTATCTGTTATTCCGAGGGCTTTGATTGGGCAACAAATTGCCATTGATACTGGGAGCATTGGATCCAAGTCAATGATCTAGACGAGGGAACTAGATGTAATATCTCCAAGTTTGCAGACAACACAAAGCTGGGTGGACATGTGTGCTGTGAAGAGGATGCCGAGAAACTCCAGGATGATTTGGACAGTTTGGGTGATTGGGCAGAAGCATGGCAGATGCAATATAACGTGGATAAATGCGAGGTTATCCACTTTGGCGTCAAAAACAGGAAGGCAGATTATTATCTGAATGGCAATAGATTGGGAGAAGGGGAAGTGCAACGAGACCTGGGTGTCCTTATGCACCAGTCGCTGAAGGTAAGCATGCAGGTGCAGCAGGCGGTTAAGAAGGCAAATGGTATGTTGGCCTTCGTAGCGAGAGGGTTTGAGTACAGGAACAAGGATGTCTTGCTGCAGTTGTACAGGGCCTTGGTGAGACCACATCTTGAGTATTGTGTGCAGTTTTGGTCGCCTTATCTGAGGAAGGATGTTCTTGCCATGGAGGGAGTGCAGCGAAGATTCACCAGGCTGATACCTGGGATGGCAGGAATGGCGTATGAGGAGAGATTGGGTTGATTAGGCTTGTACTCGCTGGAGTTTAGAAGAATGAGAGGGGATCTCATTGAAACTTATAAAATTCTAACAGGACTAGACAGACTAGATGCAGGAAGGATGTTCCCGATGGTCGGGGAGTCCAGAACCAGGGGTCACAGTCTAAAGATAAGGGGTAGGCCATTTAGGACAGAGATGAGGAGGAATTTCTTAACCCAGAGAGTGGTGAACCTGTGGAATTAACTATCACACAAGGCAATAGAGGCCAATTCATTAAATATATTCAAGAAGGAGTTGGATATATTTCTTAAGGCTAAAGGGATCAAGGGGTATGGGGAGAAAGCAGGGACAGGGTACTGAACTTGGATGATCAGCCATGATCTCATTGAATGGCGGAGCAGGCTCGAGGGGCCGAATGGCCGACTCCTGCTCCTATCTTCTATGTTTCTATGTTTCTAATGCGATTCTTGGTGGGTAGAGACTCTGCAAAGAAAACAGAAAAGGAGCAATGGCGTGGCAGGGGGGATAACAGACACAGATAAAATGATCAGAAATCTATACATTAAAAGTCTTGCGTATAGAGCACATTTCCTGCATGTGTCACACTTACTTTCCGTGACACTTCAGCATCACCCTTTTTACTAACACCCCTAGCTCATCACATGATAAGCGCCATCTTGAACAAAGAAGGCTGAGGGGTGACCTAATAGAGGTCTTTAAAATTATGAAAGGTTTTGATAGACTGGATACAGAGAGAATGTTTCCACTTGTGGGGAAGAGAATAACTAGAGGCCGTCAACAACAACAACAACTTGTATTTATATAGCACCTTTAACGCAGTAAAACATCCCAAGGCTCTTCACAGGAACGTTATCAGACAAAATTTGACACCGAGCCACATAAGGAGATATTAGGGCAGGAAGTAGGTTTTAAGGAGCATCTTAAAGGAGGAAAGAGAAGTAGAGAGAGGCGGAGAGGTTTAGGCAGGGAATTCCAGT
Organism: Somniosus microcephalus; assembly: GCF_052327205.1. Classification (NCBI taxonomy): domain Eukaryota; kingdom Metazoa; phylum Chordata; class Chondrichthyes; order Squaliformes; family Somniosidae; genus Somniosus; species Somniosus microcephalus. The sequence goes on from NC_141004.1 coordinate 7,595,206, forward strand.
GCATAGGGCCCAGGCAGCTGAAGGCACGGCCACCAATGGAGTTCTCCCCGGTGTCCTGGGCCAATATTTATCCCTCAATGAACATCACTAAAACAGATGATCTGGTCATTATCACATTGCTGTTTGTGGGAGCTTGCTGTGCGCAAATTGACCGCTGCGTTTCCTACATTACAACAATGACTACACTTCAAAAAGTACTTCATTGGCTGTAAAGCGCTTTGGGATGTCCGGTGATCGTGAAAGGCGCTGTAGAAACGCAAGTCTTTCTTTTTTTTCACTTCCCATCTGTCATTTTGAGGCACTCCACACTCACATCAATATTTTGTCCAACGGCTAGTGGCAGGAGGCTCTTGCACAATCAGAGCGGCCCTCTGGAGCTCTGGCTCCCAACACTAAGAATGCCAGCTGGAAACAGGTATAATGATGCTTCTGCCAGTCCTTCTACCTCTCTCCTGTGCCTGCAACCAGTCTGCCTTCATCTACGGTGCCTTAACTCTCCCCACTCATCTCCTAGACTTACTATTCATGATGCCAAACCTTACAGAGCGACTCTGCACTTAGACCAAGTGCAGTGCAGCCAGCGTTTTTATTACCCGATATATGTGAGTGCCTTCTAGAAAGTGCTACTACTTAGCTGACAAAATTTGACACGGAGCCACAAAAGGAGATAATAGGACAGGTGACCAAAAGCTTGGTCAAAGAGGTCGGTTTTAAGGAGCGTCTTAAAGGGGGAGAGAGAGATAGAGAAGCGGAGAGATTAAGGGAGGGAATTCCAGAGCTTGGGGCACAGGCAACAGAAGGCACAGTCCGCAATGGTGGGGCGATTAAAATCAGGGATGTGCAAGAGGGCAGAATTAGAGGAGCGCAGAGATCTCAGAGAGTTGTGGGGCTGGAGGAAGCTACAGATATAGAGAGGGGCGAGGCCGTGGAGGGATTTGAAAACAAGGATGAGAATTTTAAAATCGAGGCGCTGCTTAACCGGGAGCCAATGTAGGTCAGCGAGCACAGGGGTGATGGGCGAACGGGACTTGGTGCGAGTTAGGACACGGGCAGCAGAGTTTTGGATGACCTCAAGTTTACAGAGGGTAGAATGTGGGAGGCCAGCCAGGAGTGCGTTGGAATAGTCAAGTCTAAAGGTAAGAAAGGCATGGATGAGACAGGGATATTAACCAGAAATGTATATAACATGTATAGAGATGCTTATATAACATATAATTCTGGTCACCACATTACAGGAAAGATGTGATTGCACTAGAGAGGGTACAGAGAGATTTATGAGGATGTTGCCAGGACTGGAGAATTTTAGCTATGAGGAAAGACTGGATAGGCTGGGGTTGTTTTCTTTGGAACAGAGGAGGCTGAGGGGAGACTTAATTGAGGTGTATAAAATTATGAGGGGCCTGGATAGAGTGGATAGGAAGGACCTGTTTAGCAGAGAGATCAATAACCAGGGGGCAGAGATTTAAAGTAATTGGTAGAAGGATTAGAGGGGAGTTGAGGAGAACTTTTTTCACCCAGAGGGTGGTGGGGGTCTGGAACTCACTGCCTGAAAGGGTGGTAGAGGCAGAAACCCTCACCACATTTAAAAAGCACTTGGATATTCACTTGAAGTGCCGTAACCGACAGGGCTAGGGACCAAGAGCTGGAAAGTGGGATTAGGCTGGATAGCTCTTATTCGACCAGCACAGACACGATGGGCCGAATGGCCTCCTTCCGTGCGATAAATTTCTATGATTCTATGATTGTGTATGGAACATGCAGAAATGTATCTCAGTCTGTTGGATGTTGGTTGGGGTTGTACAACAGTGTGGCACTGTCCAAAGCTGCTACACCGTTGATTGTGGATGATCTTTCACACCATAAACAGACTTTCACCATTAATTTAATAACCTCAGCACCTATTCACTGCTGCTGGTACTTCTGAGTGTGGCAGTACACCAGGCTGCGTGCTGGCGGTTAGTGATACAAGTTCACACAGTGTGATAGGAAACAAAAACACTGAATGTGGAATAGCATGTACTGTACTGGACTTGAGCACATAAAGTTAGGCTGACACTCCAGTGCAGTGCTGAGGGAGTGCTGCACTGTCAGAGGGGCAGTACTGAGGGAGTGCTACACTGTCGGAGGTGCCGTCTTTCGGATGAGATGTTAATCCGAGGCCCCGTCTGCCCTCTCTGGTGGGTGTAAAAGATCTCATGGCACTATTTTGAAGAAGAGCAGGGGAGTTCTCCCCGGTGTCCTGGGGCCAATATTTATCCCTCAATCAACATCACTAAAACAGATGACCTGGTCATTATCACATTGCTGTTTATGGGAGCTTGCTGTGCACAAATTGGCTGCTGCATTTCCCACATTACAACAGTGACTACACTTCAACAGTACTTCATTGGCTGTAAAGCGCTTTGAGACGTCCAGTGGTCGTGAAAGGCGCTATAGAAATGTAAGTCTTTCTTTCTTTGACTATAATCCACAACACTGCGTGTGGGGCAGCACGCACGGTAAAAGAGAGTCTCGCATTTCCATAGCGCCTTTCACCACCTCAGAACGTCCCAAAGCTCTTTACAGCCAATGAAGTACTTTTTGAAGTGTGGTCACTGTTGTAATGTGGGAAACGCGGCAGCCAATTTGCGCACAGCAAGCTCCCACAAACAGCAATGTGATAATGATCAGATCATCTGTTTTAGTGATGTTGGTTGAGGGATAAATATTGGCCCCAGGACACTGGGGAGAACTCCCCTGCTCTGCTTCGAAATAGTGCCGCGGGATCTTTTACATCCACCTGAGAGAGCAGACGGGGCCTCGGCTCAACGTCCCTCCGACAGTGCAGCACTCCCTCAGCACTGCACTGGGAGTGTCGGCCTGGGTTTAACGCCCCTCCGACAGTGCGGCACTCCCTCAGCACTGCACTGGGAGTGTCGGCCTGGGTTTAACGCCCCTCCGACAGTGCGGCACTCCCTCAGCACTGCACTGGAAGTGTCGGCCTGGGTTTAACGCCCCTCCGACAGTGCGGCACTCCCTCAGCACTGCACTGGGAGTGTCGGCCTGGGTTTAACGCCCCTCCGACAGTGCGGCACTCCCTCAGCACTGCACTGGGAGTGTCGGCCTGGGTTTAACGCCCCTCCGACAGTGCGGCACTCCCTCAGCACTGCACTGGGAGTGTCGGCCTGGGTTTAACGCCCCTCCGACAGTGCGGCACTCCCTCAGCACTGCACTGGGAGTGTCGGCCTGGGTTTAACGCCCCTCCGACAGTGCGGCACTCCCTCAGCACTGCACCGGGAGTGTCGGTCTGGGTTTTTGTGCTCAAGTCTCTGGAGTGGGACGTGAATATAATTCACAACACTCAGCCGTCAGGATATAATTGATGTAATTCTTTGATCTTAATATTTATATTTACTATTCAGGAAATCATAGATTACAGAAACACAGTAGCCGGACAGCAGGAGCTGGTGTGCGAGTTGCTTTCCTGTTTGATAGTGCGGAGCACAAAGCCAAGGTTAATAATTAGTGAATAGGACATACTTTACAATGAACAGGTTGTTCCCTATTGCACTCCACTTTTTATACGCTATGTTCTGATTTGCTGGGCGGAATACTTTATCCTTGTTACAATGTAAGAAACATGTCTAAACAACAATTGTAGTTTGAAAGTTGAATGACTAACTTCTCCCAGCCGCAGTTACTGTGTGTTCTGTTGTTGGTGACAGGATCAATTATCTGATTCACTCAGGTGAGGCAGGTGATCTACACACCGACTCCATTGTAAATATTTGACAGGTATTTACACATTGTGCAATCTAGGTCAACCGTTAGAATAGAAATATAATGAAGCCAATTGATGCAGTGCATTAGCGCCGTGTGACAGTGCAGTGTGACAGCGCCGTGTGACAGCGCAGTGTGACAGCGCAGTGTGACAGTGCAGTGTGACAGCGCAGTGTGACAGTGCAGTGACAGCGCAGTGTGACAGTGCAGTGACAGCGCAGTGTGACAGCGCAGTGTGACAGCGCCGTGTGACAGCGCAGTGTGACAGCGCAGTGTGACAGCGCCGTGTGACAGCGCAGTGTGACAGTGCAGTGTGACAGTGCCGTGTGACAGCGTAGTGTGACAGCGCAGTGTGACAGCGCAGCGTGACAGCGCCGTGTGACAGCGCAGTGTGACAGCGCAGTGTGACAGCGCAGTGCATTAGCGCAGTGTGACAGCGCAGTGTGACAGCGCAGTGTGACAGTGCAGTGACAGCGCCGTGTGACAGCGCCGTGTGACAGCGCAGTGTGACAGCGCAGTGTGACAGCGCAGTGTGACAGCGCAGTGTGACAGTGCAGTGTGACAGCGCAGTGTGACAGTGCAGTGCGATAGCGCAGTGTGACAGCGCAGTGCGACAGCGCAGTGTGACAGCGCAGTGTGACAGCGCAGTGACAGCGCAGTGTGACAGCGCAGTGTGACAGCGCAGTGTACAATAGATCCCACGGCACTATTTCGAAGAAGAGCAGGGGAGTTCTCCCCAATGTCCTGCCCAATATTTATCCCTCAACCAACATTACTAAAAACAGATTATCTGGTCATTATCTCATTGCTGTTTGTGAAGTCTTGCTGTGCATAAATTGGCTGCCACATTTCCTACATTACAACAGTGACCACACTTCAAAAATACTCCATTTACTGTAAAGCACTTTGGGACGTCCTGAGGTTGTGAAAGGCGCGATACAAATGCAAGTCTGTCTTAGATGTGGAAAGAGTGTGTCGTGAGAGCAACTGCACAGAAGTTCTAATTCTTCAACAATTCTTGACTCTTGTCTTTTTGATCACCTATTTTTCTTTACATGACTCTTTGGCAGCTGGGAATCTCTTCAATCTCCTGAGTTCGATCGTAACCTTTAGAGGATTAATGTGGTCATTTGTTCTCGGATTGTGGGCATCGTTGGCAAGGCCAGCATTTACTGCCCATTCCTAATTGCCCTCGAGAAGGTGGTGGTGAGCCGCCTTCTTGAACCGCTGCAGTCCGTGTGGTGAAGGTGCTCCCACAGCGCTGTTAGGGAGGGAGTTTCAGGATTTTGACCCAGCGACAATGAAGGAACGGCCGATATATTTCCAAATCGGGATGGTGTGTGACTTGGAGGTGGTGGTGTTCCCATGCGCCTGCTGCCCTTGTCCTTCTAGGTGGAAGAGGTCGCGGGTTTGGGAGGTGCTGCCGAAGAAGCCTTGGCGAGTTGCTGTAGTGCATCTTGTAGATGGTACACACTGCAGCCACGGTACGCCGCTAGTGGTGGAGGGAGTGAATGTTTAAGGTGGTGAATGGGGTTCCGATCAAGCGGGCTGCTTTGTCTTCGAGCTTCTTGAGTGTTGTTGGAGCTGCACTCAGGCAAGTGGAGAGAATTCCATCACAATCCTGACTTGTGTCTTGTAGATGGTGGAGAGCTTTGGGGGCTATGCAGATGATGCCTGTGATTTTCAGATTTCCTCTCCCACGTAATGGCTTCTGTTGGGTGCGATGTCTGTGCTGAGGGAGAAGACTAGTTATATCTGGGATATATCCGGACCACATTCCCATTCGAAGGGAGCACGGGTCAGAGGTTGGATCACAACTCTATCCCTGATCCTTAACTCAACTTGGCTTCCCTGGCTTAGGACTGGAGCGTTTATTGCTCCAGTTCCTGTTTCCCTACGGAATAGTAAAAAAAAAAGCGGCCAGAGTGTGTTCATTTACCGGGGAAAATGACACAGGATTCTCATTCCACAGTTTTAAAATAAACAAAGGGAGCCAGGCACACCTCGATTCATACATCATCTTATCACAGCTCTGAGGGGCAGTGAGCGTTGCACTGAAGGGAAATGCTGCAGCCAATGTGCGCACAGAAAGATCTCACAAACAGCAGTGAGATGATTGAGCGATTACTTTGTGTGTCATGCGTGGCCCAGCGGGCAGCACCATCGCCTCGGAGTCAGAAGGCTGTGGGTTCAAGCCCCAACTCCGGAAACATGATAATCCAGGCCGATACTCCCGGTGCGGTTCTGAGGGAGCGCTGCACTGTCGAAAGGTCAGTACTGAGGGAGCGCTGCACTGTCGGAGGGGCAGTACTGAGGGAGCGCTGCATTGTCGGAGAGACAGTACTGAGGGAGCGCTGCACTGTCGGAGGGGCGGTTCTGAGGGAGCGCTGCACTGTCGCAGGGGCAGTACTGAGGGAGTGCTGCACTGTCGGAGGGGCAGTAATGAGGGAGTGCAGCACTGTCGGAGGGGCAGTACTGAGGGAGTGCTGCACTGTCGGAGGGGCCGTACTGAGGGAATGCTGCACTGTCGGAGGGGCGGTTCTGAGGGAGCATTGCATTGTCAGAGGTGCAGTACTGAGGGAGTGCTGCACTGTCGGAGGGGCAGTACTGAGGGAGCGCTGCACTGTCGCAGGGGCAGTACTGAGAGAGCGCCGCACTGTCGGAGGGGCAATACTGAGGGAACGCTGCACTGTCGGAGGGGCAGTACTGAGGGAGTGCAGCACTGTCGGAGGGGCAGTACTGAGGGAGTGCCGCACTGTCAGAGGGGCAGTACTGAGGGAGTGCTGCACTGTCGGAGGGGCAGTACTGAGGGAGTGCTGCACTGTCGGAGGGGCAGTACTGAGGGAGTGCTGCACTGTCGGAGGGGCCGTACTGAGGGAACGCTGCACTGTCGGAGGGGCGGTTCTGAGGGAGTGTTGCACTGTCAGAGGTGCAGTACTGAGGGAGCGCTGCACTGTCGGAGGGGCAGTACTGAGGGCGCTCTGCACTGTTGGATGGGCAGTACTGAGGGCACTCTGCACTGTCAGCGGGGCACAACTGAGGGAGTGCTGCACTGTCAGAGGGGCAGTACTGAGGGAGCGCTGCACTGTCGGAGGGGCAGTACTGAGGGAGCGCTGCACTGTCTGGGGGCGGTTCTGAGGGAGCGCTGCACTGTCTGAGGGGCGGTACTGAGGGAGTGCTGCACTGTCGGAGGGGCAGTACTGTGGGAGTGCTGCACAGTCGGAGGGGCCGTACTGAGGGAACGCTGCACTGTCAGAGGTGCAGTACTGAGGGAGTGCTGCACTGTCGGAGGGGCAGTAATGAGGGAGCGCCGCACTGTCGGAGGGGCAGTACTGAGGGAGCGCCGCACTGTCGGAGGGGCAGTACTGAGGGAGCACCGCACTGTCGGAGGGGCAGTACTGAGGGAGTGCCGCACTGTCAGAGGTGTCGTCTTCCGGATGAGATGTTAAACCGAGGTCCTGTCAAGTGGATGTAAATGATCCCGTGGCCCTTTTTGAAGAAGAGCAGGTGAGTTCTCCCCTGTGTCCTGGGCCAACATTTATTCCTCATTCAACATCACTAAAAAAAGATTATCCGGTCATTATCCCATTGCTGTTTGTGGGAGCTTGCTGTGCGCAAATTGGCTGCCGCGTTTCCTACATTACAACAGTGACTACACTTTAAAAAGTACTTCATTGGCTGTGAAGCACTTTGGGACGTCCTGAGGTCGTGAAAGGCGCTGGAGAAATGCAAGTCTGTCTTTTTAGTTACTGGTGTTGGCTGCGGGGCACCAGGGAGAACTCTTCTTCCAGTAGTGGCCACGGGATCACTTACGTCCACCTGAGCATGTAGACGGGACGTCGGTTTGACCTGTCATCCAAAGGACGGCACCTCCGACAGTGCGGCACTCCCTCTCCCGGTACTGCGCTGGATTCTGCAGACGTTGCATGATCATGAATGGGTGGTTTCTCACAGACAGCAGAGATGTTTGGCTCTGTTTTGGTTTGAGAGTGGGCTCCAGGCTCCCCAGCTCGCTCTGCGAGAGGTAATTGGCTTGTCGGCTGAGGGTCCTGTCGAGCCAATCTGTCTTCAGTCCTTCAAATCCGATCAATTCACCAGCTGCCACTTCCAAAATTCTTGCCGTATCCCTTAAGCACACTTCAGTGAACTCTGTCCCACTCAGCTGCCTGTCCCAGTCTTGGTCCCTCACGTCCCTGGCATTCCCTGGCGCCGAGTATTGCTTCCTTCTGAATTCCACAGATGCCACAGACTGGGCTGACAGAGACCCCCACCCCGTCGACCCTCCCTGCACCACCAGCTGCTCTGCTCCTCGGTGCGAGGATCGGACTCACTTGGTTCCTCTGGAGTCTGGGACTCAGGTTGCTGGAGCTTCGCTCTGCTGCGCTCCCGAGCAGCTTCGGGAGGCCCGTGGGAGGTCCAGAAATGAAGCATTTCAATTCAATTATACAAGTGCACCCAGAAGTAAGCCGCTCAACCATTTATACGCAGGCCGAGAGTTCTTTGATCTCGAGAGCTCGTTCTTTCGGGTGAGACGTTAAACCGAGGCCCCGTCTGCTCTCTCAGGTGAATGATCCTGTGGCCACTGTTTCGAGGAAGAGCAGGGGAGTTCTCCCCAGTGTCCTGGGGCCAATATTTATCCCTCAACCAACATCTAAAACAGATTATCTGCTCATTATCACATTGCTGTCTGTGGGAGCTTGCTGTGCGCAAACTGGCTGCCGTGTTTCCTACATTACAACAGTGACTACACTTCAAAAGTACTTAATTGGCTGTAAAGCGCTTTGAGACGTCCGGTGGTCATAAAAGGCGCTATAGAAATGCAAGTCTTTCTTTTTGCTAAAACTGTGTTGGTCCTGCATCTAAACTTGCATTTATATAGCGCCTTTCACAGCATCCCAAAGCGTTTTACAGCCAATGAAGTGCTTGCGAGTCAGAGCTCCCACCCTCCTGATGCTGCACAAGGAGTGGGAGGAAATTCGGGGTCTTTGTGACGGGCACACTTTGCCCATCTACCAGGCGGTGTGAGGTGCTGGCTGGGCCGTTCTGTTGTCCACGGGTCTGAAGGTTTTCTGTGGATTTGCCGCCAGTGTTTCTGGGTGTTGCAGTCTGAGCTGATGTATTGTGGATCGTCTCTTGGTCAGGTCCTGTGACCGGTCGTCTCCTTGGCTGGGAAATCCGATAAGGCCGAAAACGTGCGCGGGCGCCGCGCGGCGAGGTGTGCTCGCGCCCGTTTAAAAATGCTGGCAGCTTGTCAATTTGGTGCTAATTTAAATGATTTTAGCGCACAGCCCAGCGACTATCGTGCTGCTGACAGGCCGTACGCCCAGCAGGAGGCCCAAGGTCGCGGTGCTGGAGCGATGCTGCCTTTCCTCGAAGCTAGGTTGTTAGTTTTCAAGGCAGTCTCTAGCCCTTGAAGCTGAACTGCCTTCCGTAGGAAAAAAATATATAAAAATCATTCCAAACTCGGCAGTCTGCGGCTCTTAAAGCTGAACTGCCTTCTTCACCCAGGTCTCGGACGCAGCACTCGAGCTTTGTGCAGGGGGTCAGTTTGTTCAGCAAAACCGGCCTTAATGGCCGGCGCTGCACCCCCGAAATTCACGGCCCTCGAATGAATAATGAGGCAGTGAACAGTGTAGGGCTGACAAAGCTCCCTGCACACAATCCACATCACTGCTGCACAGACATTCATTCATTCATTGATTCTTTCTTTCGCTCTCTCTCTCTCTCTTTCTTTCTCTCTCTTTCTCCTTTCTTTCTTTCTCCGCTGATGAGAATCTTTGTGTGTGTGTGCAAAACCGTTTCAACAATTGGGGCAAAGCGAGTGTAATAGATTGTTCTGCGATCAATTGCATTCCTTTCTGGGCATTTAACATTTTAAGCCCCTCCTTCTGCTGTAGCATCGCCGGGAACGCTCGCACGCCGAGCAGCCAATGTTTCCGTGTTGTGAAAGACGTTGTATGTAATATTCCTGTAAGTTGCATGTCGTTACAATAACCCCGGCCATAGCTGAGCAGGCGACTATACTGCAGCCCTTGAACACTTACCCTAAACGCAAGGCACAAATTACAGCTGCAACTTATCATTGGAACTGCTAAACTGCCAAAACCGACAGGGCAACGGACCAAGAGCTGGGCAGTGGGATTTGGCTGGATCGCTCTATTTCAGCCGGCACAGACACGATGGGCCATAAATCTCTATGATTCTATGATCACCTCCAAGTTCCCCTCCGAGTCACACACCATCCCGACTTGGAAATATATCGGCCGATCCTGCATCGTCGCTGGGTCAATATCCTGGAACTCCCTCCCTAACAGCGCTGTGGGAGCACCTTCACCACACGGACTGCAGCGGTTCAAGGCGGCGGCTCACCCACCACCTTCTCAAGGGCAACTAGGGACGTGTCCAGCTGGGTGATGACCCATCCCCAGCTTTCAAATAACTTACTGACGTTCCCTTCCAGGCGGCAGTGTGGTGATGGAACTGAACCCCAGCAACAGTCAGCACTGCCGGGGCGGCGGTGGGCGGGTGTTTGGGGAAATCTGTTGAAACCTTTCACAGAGAACACAAGATGCAGAATGAAGCTCTGGTGGGGGCGACTCAATAGCACCACCTGGTGTTTAATACAAAGATCTTCACAAAGCCCAGAATCAGAGCTCATTTTTACTCACCATTCACCAGGAACGGTGGGTTATATTAGTGAACCAGTAATCCAGAGACCTGGGCGAATAATCCAGTAGAACGTGAGTTCAACTCCTAACATAAGAACATAAGAAATAGGTGCACGAGTCGGCCATTTGGCCCCTTGAGCCTGCTCCGCCATTCAATAAGATCATGGCCTGATCTAATCTTGGCTTCAACTCCACTTTCCTGCCCACTCCCCATAATAATTGATTAGAACATAACATAAGAAAGATCTTCACAAAGCCCAGAATCAGAGCTCATTTTTACTCACCATTCACCAGGAACGGTCGGTTGTATTAGTGAACCAGTAATTACCAAGGCAGTTTGAGAATTTGAATTCAGTTTTTTAAATCGGGAAATAGAAAGTTGGGTCTCAGTAAACGTGACCCTGAAGCTGTTGACTTGTCGTAAAAACCCAACGGGTTCACTGATGTCCCTTTAGGGAAGGAAGCCTGCCATCCTTACCCGGTCTGGGCCTATACGTGACTCCAGTCCCACACCAACATGGTTGACACCGAACTGCCCCCTGAAGTGGCCGAGCGAGACACTCAGGCGGATCAAAGTCCGCTACGGGCCACTGTAAATCCAACACACAGTGCTGGCATCTAATGCGGTGTACGCACTCGCCTCTGCCCTGCTGCCTGCTGCAAAGGTCATGGTGTCACAGTTACTTTGAGCAAGCTTGCTTCACAATGTGGTTCTCAAAATATAAAGAACAATCTTGCATTTCTACAGCGCCTTTCACAAACTCGAGACGTCCCAACACGCTTTACGGCCAATGAAGTACTTTTTAAAGTGTAGTCACTGTTGTAATGTAGGAAATGTGGCAGCCAATTTGCGCACAGCAAGCTCCCGCAAACAGCAACGTGATAATGACCAGATCATCTGTTTTTAAGTGATGTTAATTGAGGGATAAATATTGGCCCAGGACACCAGGGAGAACTGCCCTACTCTTCAAATAGTGCCCTGGGATCTTTCACGTCCACCTGAGAGGGCAGACGGGGCCTCGGTTTAAAGTCTCATCTGAAAGACGGCATCTCCAACAGTGCAGCACTCCCTCAATACTGCACTGGAGTGTCAGCCTAGATTTCTGTGCTCAAGTCACTGGAGCGGGACTTGAACCTGTTGACTCAGAGGCGAGAGTAAAATGATATAAGGTAATATTAAACATGGATCTGCAACTGTTATTTACAGGAAACTCTCTTTTATCCGGCACCGACAGGACCGGCGTGGTGCCGGTTTATCAAAAAGTCCGGATTACAGAGAGGTATAGTTAAAAGGTACGAGAGCTCCGTACACAGCAACAAATCCAGGCTTCCTAGCAACATGTGCAGGAACCCCGGCCACAGACCAAGCGTCCCTGTTGCTTAGGAACAGGTGCAGGAACCCCAGTTACACAGCCACAGTTCCAGGAACGGCCACTAATATGAAGTAAAACTTACCTGAACCTACTCCTGAATTTTGCCGGTTAACCGAGATTTCCGATATTTAGGTGCTGGTAAATCGAGAGTTTCCTGTCAATTCGTTCATGGGATGTGGGCGTCGCTGGTAAGGCCGGCATTTATTGCCCATACCTAGTTGCCCTTGAGAAGGTGGTGGTGAGCTGCCTTCTTGAACCGCTGCAGTCCGTGTTGTGAAGGTGCTCCCACAGTGGTGTTAGGGAGGGAGTTCCAGGATTTTCACCCAGCGACGATGAAGGAACGGCCGATATATTTCCAAGTCAGGATGGTGTGTGACTTGGGGGGAACTTGGAGGTGGTGGTGTTCCCATGCGCCTGCTGCCCTTGTCCTTCTAGGTGGAAGAGGTCGCGGGTTTGGGAGGTGCTGCCGAAGAAGCCTTAGCGAGTTGCTGCAGTGCATCTTGTAGATGGTACACACTGCAGCCACGGTGCGCCGGTGGTGGAGGGAGTGAATGTTTAAGGTGGTGGATGGGGTGCCAATCAAACAGGCTGCTTTGTCCTGGATGGTGTCGAGCTTCTTGAGTGTTGTTGGAGCTGCACTCATCCAGGCAAGTGGAGAGTATTCCATCACACTCCTGACTTGTGCCTTGTAGATGGTGGAAAGGCCTTGGGGAGTCAGGAGGTGAGACACTCGCCGCAGAATATCCAGCCTCTGACCTGCTCTTGTTGCCACAGTATTTATGTGGCTGTCCAGTTAAGTTTCTGATCAATGGTGACCCCCAGGATGTTGATGGTGGGGGATTCGGCAATGGTAATGCTGTTGAATGTCAAGGGGAGGTGGTTAGACTCTCGCTTGTTGGAGATAGTCATTGCCTGGCACTTCTGTGGCACGAATGTTACCTGCCACTTATCAGCCCAAGCCTGAACGTCGTCCAGGTCTTGTTGCATGCGGGCATAGACTGCTTCATTATCTGAGGAGTTGTGAATGGCGCTGAACACTGTGCAGTCATCAGCGAACATTCCCATTTCTGACCTTATGTTGGAGGGAAGGTCATTGATGAAGCAGCTGAAGATAGTTGGGCCTAGGACACTGCCCTGAGGAACTCCTTCAGCGATGTCCTGGGGCTGTAATAATTGACCTTCAATCACCACAACCATCTTCCTTTGTGCTAGGTATGACTCCAGCCAGTGGAGAGTTTTCCCCCCTGATTCCCATTGACTTCAGTTTTATTAACATAAGAACATAAGAAGTAGGAGCAGGAGTAGGCCATACGGCTCCTTGGGCCTGCTCCACCATTCAATAGGATCATGGCTGATCCGAATCTAGACTCACGTCCACTTCCCTGCCCTCTCCCCGTAACCCCTAATTCCCTTATCTGCTAGGAAACTGTCTATCTCCATTTTAAATTTATTTAATGTTGCAGCTGCCACAGCTCTCTGAGGTAGCAAATTCCATAGATTTACTACCCCCTGAGTGAAGAAGTTTCTCCTCATCTCAGTTTTGAAAGGGCAGCCCCTTATTCTTAGATTATGCCCCCTAGTTCTAGTCTCACCCATCAGTGGAAACATCCTCCCCGCATCCACCCGATCAAGCCCCCTCACAATCTTATATGTTTCGATAAGATCGCCTCTCATTCTTCTGAACTCCAATGAGTAGAGTCCCAACCTACTCAACCTTTCCTCATACGTCAACCCCCTCATCTCCGGAATCAACCGAGTGAACCTTCTCTGAACCGCCTCGAGAGCAAGTATATCTTTTCTTAAATATGGAAACCAAAACTGCACGCAGTATTCCAGGTGTGGCCTCACCAATACCCTGTAAAACTGCAGCAAGACTTCCCTGTTTTTATACTCCATCCCCCTTGCAATAAAAGCCAAGATTCCATTGGCCTTGCTGATCACCTGCTGCACCTGCATACTAACTTTTTGTGTTTCATGTACCAGGACCCCCAGATCCCTTTGTACTGTAGCACTTTGCAGTTTCTCTCCATTTAGATAATAACTTGCTCTTTGATTTTTTCTGCCAAAGTGCATAACCTCACACTTTCCAACATTATATTGCATCTGCCAAATCTCTGCCCACTCACTTAGCCTGTCTATGTCCCTTTGCAGGTTTTTTATGTCATCCTCACTCATTGCTTTCCCTCCCATCTTTGTATCGTCGGCAAACTTGGATATGTTGCACTCGGTCCCTTCCTCCAAATCGTTAATATAGATTGTAAAGAGTTGGGGTCCCAGCACTGACCCCTGCGGAACACCACTAGTTACTGATTGCCAGCCCGAGAATGAACCATTTATCCCAACACTTTGTTTTCTGTTAGATAGCCAATCTTCCACCCATGCCAGTATATTACCCGCAATCCCGTGATTTCTTATCTTGATCAGTAATCTTTTGTGTGGAACCTTGTCAAATGCCTTTTGGAAGTCCAAATACACTACATCCACTGGTTCCCCTTTATCCACCCTGTATGTTACATCCTCAAAGAATTCGAGCAAATTTGTCAAACATGACTTCCCCTTCATAAAACCATGCTGACTCTGTCCTATTAAATTATGTTTATCCAAATGCTCTGTTACTGTTTCCTTAATAATGGACTCCAACATTTTGCCAAACACAGATGTTAGGCTAACTGGTCTATAGTTTCCAGCTTTTTGTCTACTTCCCTTCTTAAATAAGGGTGTTACATTAGCAGTTTTCCAATCTGCCGGGACCTTTCCTGAGTCCAGGGAGTTCTGGAAAATAATCACCAATGCATCCACAATCCCTACCGCTACTTCTCTCAAGACCCTAGGATGTAGGCCATCAGGTCCGGGGGATTTATCCGCCTTAAGTCCCATTATTTTACCGAGTACCATCTCCTTAGTGATTTTAATCATGTTTAGCTCCTCCCCCCCATTGCCCCCTGTTTGTCCAGTGTTGGGATATTTTTAGTGTCCTCTACTGTAAAGACTGATACAAAATATTTGTTCAGCGTCTTTGCCATCTCCATGTTCCCCACCACTAGTTTCCCGGTCCCATCCTCTAAGGGACCAACGTTCACTTTAGCCACCCTTTTTCTTTTTATATAGCTGTAGAAACTCTTGCTATCTGTTTTTATATTTTTTGCTAGTTTACTTTCATATATCTTCCCTTTCTTAATTAATCTTTTAGTTATTGTTTGCTGGCTTTTAAATGCTTCCCAATCTTCTATCCTCCCACTAGATTTGGCTACTTTATATGCCCTTATTTTCAGTCGGATACTATCCTTTATTACTTTACTAAGCCACGGATGGCTGTCTTTTCTTTTACTCCCCTTTTTCCTCAGTGGAATATATTTTTCTTGAAAGATGTGAAATATCTCCTTGAATGTAGACCACTGCTCTTGTACCGTCTTACACTTTAATCTGTTTTCCCAGTCCACTTTAGTCAATTCTACTCTCATACCTTCATAGTCTCCTTTATTTAAGCTCAGTACGCTGGTTTGAGATCCAACTCTCTTACCCTCAAACTGAATTTGGAATTCAACCATATTATGGTCACTCATTACAAGGGGATCCTTTACTAGGACATTTTTTATTAATCCTGTCTCATTACACAGGACCAGATCTAAGATTGCCTGCCCCCTGGTTGGTTCAGTTGCATACTGCTCAAGGAACCCGTCCCTAATACACTCTATGAACTCTTCCTCAAGGCTGCCATGCCCAATTTGATTAGTCCAGTCAATATGAAAGTTAAAATCCCCCATGATTATAGCTGTTCCCTTATTACAAGCCCCAACTATTTCCTGATTTATACACCGACCAACAGAGTTGCAACTGTTAGGAGGCCTATAGACTACGCCCACTAGTGACTTTTTCCCCTTATTATTCCTTATCTCCACCCAAACTGTTTCACTATCCTGATCCTTTGACCCAATATCATTTCTGACTATTGCAGTGATTCCATCCTTGATTAACATAGCAACCCCACCTCCCTTTCCTTCCTGTCTGTCCTTCCTAATTGTCAAATACCCTTGTATGTTTAGTTCCCAGTCATGATTATCTTGCAGCCATGTTTCCGTAATGGCCACCAGATCATACCCATGTGTAGTTATTTGTACTGTCAACTCGTCAATTTTGTTACGAATGCTGCGTGCATTCAGATAAAGAACTTTCAAATATGTTTCTGACAATTTATTCCTGCTTTTACCCCTTTTACTACTTTACCTCTATCATTATACATTCTGTCCCTTCCTGACACGCTCTGGTTTTTAATTCCCCCACTGCTACCTTGCTCTATTGCCTTCTCCGGTCATTTTTATTTTTCGCTCTCTTAAAACCTCCCCCCCACTAATTAGTTTAAAGCCCTCTCTACAGCCCTAGTTATTCGATTCGCCAGGATTCTAGTCCCAGCACTGGCCAAGTGAAGTCCGTCCCAACGGAACAGCTCTCTCCTGTCCCAGTACTGATGCCAGTGTCCCAAGAAGCAAAACCCATTTCTCCCACACCAGGCTTTGAGCCACGCATTTAACTCTCTAATTTTATTTACCCTAGCCAAATTTGCACATGGCTCAGGTAGTAATCCAGAGATTATTACCCTTGTGGTTCTGCTTTTTAATTTGGCCCCCAGCTGCTCAAACTCCCTCAGCAGAACCTCCTTCCTTGTCCTATCTATGTCGTTGGTACCAACATGGACCACGACAACTGGATCCTCCCCCTCCCACTCCAAGTTTCTCTCCAGCCCAGAGGAGATGTCCTTAACCCTGGCACCGGGCAGGCAACACAGCCTTTGGGACTCTCGCTCTCGGCTGCAAAGAACTCTATCTATCCCCCTAACGAAACTATCCCCTACCACTACAACATTTCTTTTATCTCCCCCCACTTGAATGGCCCCCCGCTCCACGGTGCTGTGGCCGGGTTGCTCATCCTCCCCGCAGTCCCCGTTCCCATCCTCACAGGGAGTAAGAGCCTCAAACCTGTTGGACAAGAGCAAGGGCTGCGGCTCCTCCAACACTACCTCCTGGATCCCCGTACCTGCCTCACTTCTAGTCACACCATCCTGTCCCTGGCCACGGACTACATCTGAATTAATTAATCTAATTGGTGTGACTACCTCCTGATACACAGAGTCCAGGTAACTCTCCCCCTCCCTGATGTGTCTCAGTGTTTGAAGCTCGGACTCCAGCTCTTCAACACGGAGCCGGAATTCCTCGAGCAGCCAACACTTACTGCAAATGTGATCACTGTGAGCATCAATGGTGTCCACCAGCTCCCACATATTGCAGCAGCAACACATCACCTGATCTCCCATTCTATGTAATTAATTACCCTCTGCCCCGATTCTAGATGATGAATATCGCACCTTAGAAACTATAAACCACAGAGTTTAAGCTTCAAAAGAGAGAAATACTCACCAACCAATCACTTACCCGCTTTCTAGTGACGTCACACTTGGATTACTTTTTACCTCTCTCCTTCCCTTTGAGGTCCAAGACTGGAGACTGGTACGCCTTACCTGGGTCTCTGAAGCTTTTTCAAGCTTCCCGCTCGCGCCTCCCGCCGACACCCGCGGTCTGAAGCCTTACCTGGGTCTCTGAAGCTTTTTCAAGCTTCCCGCTCGCGCCTCCCGCCGACACCCGCGGTCTGAGGCCTTACCTGGGTCTCTGAAGCTTTTTCAAGCTTCCCGCTCGCGCCTCCCGCCGACACCCGCGGTCTGAGGCCTTACCTGGGTCTCTGAAGCTTTTTCAAGCTTCCCGCTCGCGCCTCCCGCCGACACCCGCGGTCTGAAGCCTTACCTGGGTCTCTGAAGCTTTTTCAAGCTTCCCGCTCGCGCCTCCCGCTGACACCCGCGGTCTGAGGCCTTACCTGGGTCTCTGAAGCTTTTTCAAGTTTCCCGCTCGCGCCTCCCGCCGACACCCGCGGTCTGAGGCCTTACCTGGGTCTCTGAAGCTTTTTCAAGCTTCCCGCTCGCGCCTCCCGCCGACACCCGCGGTCTGAGGCCTTACCTGGGTCTCTGAAGCTTTTTCAAGCTTCCCGCTCGCGCCTCCCGCCGACACCCGCGGTCTGAGGCCTTACCTGGGTCTCTGAAGCTTTTTCAAGCTTCCCGCTCGGGCCTCCCGCCGACACCCGCAGTCTGAGCTCCTTGATGCCACACTCAGTCAAATGCTGCCTTGACGTCAAGGGCAATCACTCTCACCTCACCTCTGGAATTCAGCTCCTTTGTCCATGTTTGGACCAAGGCTGTAATGAGGACGGGAGTCAAGCGGTCCTGGCGGAACCCAAACTGGGCATCGGTGAGCAGGCTAGAGGTGAGTAAGTGCCGCTTGATAGCACTGTCGATGACACCTTCCATCACTTTGCTGATGATTGAGAGTAGACTGATGGGGCGGTAATTGGACGGATTGGATTTGTCCTGCTTTTAACGGCACTTCTGGCTGAAGATAGTTGCAAACGCTTCAGCCTTGCCTTTTGCACTCACGTGCTGGGCTCCACCATCATTGAGGTTGGGGATATTCACGGAGCCTCCTCCTCCCGCAGGACTGCAGGGCTTTGATCTGATCCGTTGATTGGGGGATCGCTTAGCCCTGTCTATAGCATGCTGCTTCCGCTTTTTAGCATGCATGTAGTCCTGTGTTGCAGCTTCCCCAGGCTGGCACCTCATCACTCAGAACTCCTGACCAGTTCCTGTGACCTGGGAGACCATTTGAGAGAGAAACTCTAACGATTAAGATTTCTCTTTGTTAATTTGACTCCTGAGCCTATTGGTTCTGCCTGTGTCTCTGGGGGGAATTTTCCCAGCCCTGAGGAGGCGGGTTTGGAGGCGGGACTGCCGGAGAAATGGCAGAAACTGGGAGCGGGTACCAACCCCGCTCTCAACCCGCCTCTGTGCTATCCTCCCGGGAGGCGGGTCCCCGAGTCGCGCAGGGACCCGTCTCCTCGAGGCAGGAAGGGGATTAGAGCCAATTAACTGCCTGTTAACAGGCAGTTTTGAGGCTTTGCCCCATTTTACCCCTGCAAGTGCGGGCTTCCCGACGGCTGCGAATCTCGCCAGGGTCAGCGAGGTGAGCAGTGGGTCTGCGGGGGTGAGAGGGGTCGAAAGCTCCGCTGTGGAGGTGAGTGATGGGTGCAAGTGTGGGGAGGTAAGTATGAGAGGTGAGTGTAAAGTGTTAGAAAAAGTTTACTTACCTTTGCTTCTTCCTGCAGGCTTCAACCCTTGGGGATCCGGAGGCTCCTCATCTCCACGGTACAGATGACAGAATGGCTGCTACATTTTCAGATGCAGCAGCCATCTGATTTCTGCTGAGGAGAGAGGTTTTGGTGAGTCTTCAGTGCAAGGGCTCACCTTAGAACAGAGATTGTCAGTGTTTGAGTGACAGCTTCGCTAAGCTGTCAAACACTGACAATTCATCTGTCAGAATATTTTAGACAGATGAAACGTCATACGCTGACATCCTCTGTCACCGGCTTTCCCTTAATTGGCCGGCTAAGCCCGCAGGGCGAGCTTAACAAAGTCAATCAAGGGAAAAGAGCGTGGGTTGGCCGTATGTCGTTGGGGGCAGGACTGAAACTTGACAACCAGTAGTCCCGCCCTCAACACGCCCCCATTGATAAAATCCAGCCCGATGTGTCGGCATCACTGACTTTTTATTAAGGGCCAAAGGCAGAGCATCACCAAGGTTGAAAGGAGCAACAGTATCGAGGGGTAAATCAGAAAGTAATGATCAGGTGACGCCAAGTTTCGGTTAAATTAAATAAAGGTGCTTGGATCATAAGTGGGCGGGAGTAAAGCTGAGCGACTTTCTGTCATTCACTGTTCCAGTGATTGCAGTTTTCACAAGCAGCTGCAGGGGGCGATCTTGCTCTCTCAGTGGCTGGAGCTCTTCACACAAGTTGCTGCTGCAGCCAGAGCCAGGGGTGACATTCCCCACCTCTGAGTCCGGAGGCCCCGGCTTCAAACCCCACTCCAGACAGTCCCAGCGAGCAGCGAGCAGAGACTGGAGCACCGGCTCTGAATTCCGGGCGGGATCCTCGCGTCTGGTGGGTGTGGGTGGCCTCAACATGCGCACTCCTGGCTGGACTCCCACGTTCTACCCTGTGTAAACTTGAGGTCATCCAAAACTCGGCTGCCCGTGTCCTAACTCGCACCAAGTCCCGTTCACCCATCACCCCTGTGCTCGCTGACCTACATTGGCTCCCAGTTAAGCAATGCCTCGATTTCAAAATTCTCATCCTTGTTTTCAAATCCCTCCATGGCCTCGCCCCTCCCTATCTCTGTAATCTCCTCCAGTCCCACAACCCCCCGAGATCTCTGCGCTCCTCTAATTCTGGCCTCTTGAGCATCCCTGATTATAATCGCTCCACCATTGGTGGCCGTGCCTTCTGTTGTCTGGGCCCTAAGGTCTGGAACTCCCTGCCTAAACCTCTCCGCCTCTTTCCTCCTTTAAGACGCTCCTTAAAACCGACCTCTTTCACCTGTCCTAATTTATCCTTAAGTGGCTCGGTGTCAAATTTTTTTTCTTAAAATACTCGTGTGAAGCGGCTTGGGACGTTTTACTACGTTAAAGGTGCTATATAAATACAAGTTGTTGTTGTTGTGGTTGCGGCGAGCCCATATGGGCTGGGATAAAGATGCCACGATTTACTAGAATGATACCAGGGACTTCAGAAAGGTTTCAAATTTATCTGTGTGAGGGACCCCCCTGTAAATACTGACCCACTCCCGGGGACCCCCTGTAAATACTGACCCACTCCCGGGGAGCCCCCTGTAAATACTGACCCACTCCCGGGGAGCCCCCTGTAAATACTGACCCACTCCCGGGGAGCCCCCTGTAAATACTGACCCACTCCCGGGGAGCCCCCTGTAAATACTGACCCACTCCCGGGGAGCCCCCTGTAAATACTGACCCACTCCCGGGGAGCCCCCTGTAAATACTGACCCACTCCCGGGGAGCCCCCTGTAAATACTGACCCACTCCCGGGGAGCCCCCTGTAAATACTGACCCACTCCCGGGGAGCCCCCTGTAAATACTGACCCACTCCCGGGGAGCCCCCTGTAAATACTGACCCACTCCCGGGGAGCCCCCTGTAAATACTGACCCACTCCCGGGGAGCCCCCTGTAAATACTGACCCACTCCCGGGGAGCCCCCTGTAAATACTGACCCACTCCCGGGGAGCCCCCTGTAAATACTGACCCACTCCCGGGGAGCCCCCTGTAAATACTGACCCACTCCCGGGGAGCCCCCTGTAAATACTGACCCACTCCCGGGGAGCCCCCTGTAAATACTGACCCACTCCCGGGGAGCCCCCTGTAAATACTGACCCACTCCCGGGGAGCCCCCTGTAAATACTGACCCACTCCCGGGGAGCCCCCTGTAAATACTGACCCACTCCCGGGGAGCCCCCTGTAAATACTGACCCACTCCCGGGGAGCCCCCTGTAAATACTGACCCACTCCCGGGGAGCCCCCTGTAAATACTGACCCACTCCCGGGGAGCCCCCTGTAAATACTGACCCACTCCCGGGGAGCCCCCTGTAAATACTGACCCACTCCCGGGGAGCCCCCTGTAAATACTGACCCACTCCCGGGGAGCCCCCTGTAAATACTGACCCACTCCCGGGGAGCCCCCTGTAAATACTGACCCACTCCCGGGGAGCCCCCTGTAAATACTGACCCACTCCCGGGGAGCCCCCTGTAAATACTGACCCACTCCCGGGGAGCCCCCTGTAAATACTGACCCACTCCCGGGGAGCCCCCTGTAAATACTGACCCACTCCCGGGGAGCCCCCTGTAAATACTGACCCACTCCCGGGGAGCCCCCTGTAAATACTGACCCACTCCCGGGGAGCCCCCTGTAAATACTGACCCACTCCCGGGGAGCCCCCTGTAAATACTGACCCACTCCCGGGGAGCCCCCTGTAAATACTGACCCACTCCCGGGGAGCCCCCTGTAAATACTGACCCACTCCCGGGGAGCCCCCTGTAAATACTGACCCACTCCCGGGGAGCCCCCTGTAAATACTGACCCACTCCCGGGGAGCCCCCTGTAAATACTGACCCACTCCCGGGGAGCCCCCTGTAAATACTGACCCACTCCCGGGGAGCCCCCTGTAAATACTGACCCACTCCCGGGGAGCCCCCTGTAAATACTGACCCACTCCCGGGGAGCCCCCTGTAAATACTGACCCACTCCCGGGGAGCCCCCTGTAAATACTGACCCACTCCCGGGGAGCCCCCTGTAAATACTGACCCACTCCCGGGGAGCCCCCTGTAAATACTGACCCACTCCCGGGGAGCCCCCTGTAAATACTGACCCACTCCCGGGGAGCCCCCTGTAAATACTGACCCACTCCCGGGGAGCCCCCTGTAAATACTGACCCACTCCCGGGGAGCCCCCTGTAAATACTGACCCACTCCCGGGGAGCCCCCTGTAAATACTGACCCACTCCCGGGGAGCCCCCTGTAAATACTGACCCACTCCCGGGGAGCCCCCTGTAAATACTGACCCACTCCCGGGGAGCCCCCTGTAAATACTGACCCACTCCCGGGGAGCCCCCTGTAAATACTGACCCACTCCCGGGGAGCCCCCTGTAAATACTGACCCACTCCCGGGGAGCCCCCTGTAAATACTGACACACTCCCGGGACCCCCTGTAAATACTGACACACTCCCGGGGACCCCCTGTAAATACTGACACATTCCCGGGGACCCCCTGTAAATACTGACACACTCCCGGGACCCCCTGTAAATACTGACACACTCCCGGGACCCCCTGTAAATACTGACACACTCCCGGGACCCCCTGTAAATACTGACACACTCCCGGGACCCCCTGTAAATACTGACACATTCCCGGGGACCCCCTGTAAATACTGACACACTCCCGTGGACCCCCTGTAAATACTGACACAATCCCCGGGACCCCCTGTAAATACTGACACACTCCCGGGGACACCCCTGTAAATACCGACACACTCCCGGGGACCCCCCTGTAAATACCGACACACTCCCGGGGACCCCCCTGTAAATACTGACACACTCCCGGGGGCCTCCTGTAAATACCGACACACTCCCGGGGACCCCTTGTAAATACCGACACACTCCCGGGGACCCCCTGTAAATACCGACACACTCCCGGGGAGCCCCCTGTAAATACCGACACACTCCCGGGGAGCCCCCTGTAAATACCGACCCACTCCCGGGGAGCCCCCTGTAAATACCGACACACTCCCGGGGACCCCCTGTAAATACTGACACACTCCCGGGGACCCGCTGTAAATACCGACACACTCCCGGGGACCCCCCTGTAAATACCGACACACTCCCGGGGACCCCCCTGTAAATACCGACCCACTCCCGGGGAGCCCCCTGTAAATACTGACCCACTCCCGGGGAGCCCCCTGTAAATACTGACCCACTCCCGGGGAGCCCCCTGTAAATACTGACCCACTCCCGGGGACCCCCTGTAAATACTGACACACTCCCGGGGACCCCCCTGTAAATACTGACACACTCCCGGGGACCCCCCTGTAAATACTGATACACTCCCGGGGACCCCCCTGTAAATACTGACACACTCCCGGGGAGCCCCCTGTAAATACCGACACACTCCCGGGGACCCCCCTGTAAATACCGACACACTCCCGGGGACCCCCCTGTAAATACTGACACACTCCCGGGGACCTCCTGTAAATATTGACACACTCCCGGGGACCCCCTGTAAATACCGACACACTCCCGGGGATTCCCCTGTAAATACTGACACTCTCCCAGGGCCCCCCTGTAAATACTGACACACACCCGGGGACCCCTGTAAATACTGACACACTCCCGGGGACCCCCTGTAAATATCGACACACTCCTGGGGACCCCCTGTAAATACTGACACACACCCGGGGACCCCCTGTAAATACCGACACACTCCCGGGGACCTCCTGTAAATACCGACACACTCCCGGGGACCCCCTGTAAATACTGACACACTCCCGGGGACCCCCTGTAAATACTGACACACTCCCGGGGTCCCCCTGTAAATACTGACACACTCTGGGACCCAAGGTTCTTTGAATTATTGTTATACAGCAACAGGAATAACTTACAGAAAGCTGACATTTCGCAGACGGCCCAAAAATCCCCTTCCGAGCTCCCGGGGTCGGGGAATCTGGTTTTAGGGTTCCAGAATCCCGCTAAAGACACAAGGTGAGTCAGAGTCCATCCAAATCAGTGAATATACTTTCAGCCTCAAACTTAATGACTGAATCACTTGCAACATTCCTACAATTTAGCAGCACTTCTGGGAGCCGGAAACAGCCTGTAGTTGGAGACGGTAAAATTATATCTCGGTTAACGAGGTGTCCAACACTCCCCAGCGCAGGACTGAGCATTTGACATTTGTCTATGGTCACTGTCAGTCCCAGCTCCAGGAGTGTTTATTACACATTTCGGATGTGCATCAGGAACTGATTCCCCAATCAGCATCAGATGCAGGAAAATACCACAAGCTTCCCAAATGGGGGGAATGGCCACTGAGTGAGAGTACAGAGAGCGCAGACTGACCTGATGATTGAAGAGATTATTTCACTGGCATTGATTTTAAAATTCTTGTGTTCAAATCCCCTCCCTATCTCTGTAACCTCCTCCAGCCCTACAACCCTCCGAGATCTCTGCGCTCCTCCAATTCTGGCCTCTTGTCCATCTCCCACTCCCTTCGCTCTACCATTGGCGGCTGTGCCTTCAGCTGCCTGGGCCCTAAGCTCTGGAATTCCCTCCCTAAACCTCTTTACCTCTCCTCCGTTAAGACGCTCCTTAAAACCTACCTCTTTGACCAAGCTTTTGGTCACCTGCCCTAATATCTCCTTATGTGGCTTGATGTCAAATGTTGTTTGATAATCGCTCCTGTGAAGTACCGTGGGATGTTTTACTACGTTAAAGGTGCTGTATAAATGCAAGTTGTTGTTGCTTCCAGTCCGAAGCACTCTGGGTGCTGTAGGTTTTTGCTGTCGGACGCGAGGGGCTCGGGGGAATGTGAAGTTAGTGTGAATGGATGAGCCCTGTCCACCTGAGCTGGGTTATTGCGGGTGGGGTTTGTGGCCAGTGCTCTCGCTCTCCTAGTGCTCGCTCTCCCTCCCCCAGTGCTCGCTCTCCCTCTCCCAGTGCTCGCTCCCTCCCCCAGTGCTCGCTCTCCCTCTCCCAGTGCTCACTCTCGCTCTCCAAGTGCTCGCTCTCCCTCTCCCAGTGCTCGCTCCCTCCCCCAGTGCTCGCTCCCTCCCCCAGTGCTTGCTCTCCCTCCCCCAGTGCTCGCTCTCGCTCTCCTAGTGCTCGCTCTCCCTCTCCCAGTGTAATGGGGCTAAAAATAAACTTACCTTTCTTTAAAGTATTTTAAAATGATAAATCAGTGGGAAAAAAATTTATTTTACTTTCTTCACCTCTAACCTTGTTAAGAGCAGGCCCTGCGCCTGCTTTTCCAGGCGCAGCTGTTTCAGACTTACCTGGACTGAAGCAACTGCTGAAAAAAGCGGAGGTTCCTGCCGTACACGCTGCGTCTCCGGCACAGGTGTTTGACCAATGAAGCCCTTTCTTCTCAGAACGGAAGTTCCGGTTTCCAGTGCATGCCTAAAACCGGCACTTCCGCTGGCCCTACGGGTGAGTACACAGCGCGTAGTCACCTGTAGGGAACGGAATTTATGGGCCTATGGGTTCAAGCCTCACTCGAGGATTTAAATATAAAGAGGTGCATGGCAGTTACAACAGGGAAACAGGCCGTCGGCCCATTCAGTCCGTGTCGGTGTTTACCCTCCACATGAGCAAATAGCCCCGATCGCATTCACCCGCCCGGCTCCCATGACCCTTCAACGCTTCACCTTCACCCTCCGCTCCAATCAAATCCTGATTGTTGATGCAGTCTCTGCCCCAACCACTGACCCCGGGAGTGAATCCCACAACCTCACAACTCTCCGCACTGTCGGAGGGGCCGCACTGAGGGAGTGCTGCACTGTCGGAGGGGCCGCACTGAGGGAGCGCTGCACTGTCGGAGGGGCCGCACTGAGGGAGCGCTGCACTGTCGGAGGGGCCGCACTGAGGGAGCGCTGCACTGTCGGAGGGGCAGTACTGAGGGAGCGCTGCACTGTCGGAGGGGCCGTACTGAGGGAGCGCTGCACTGTCGGAGGGGCAGTACTGAGGGAGCGCTGCACTGTCGGAGGGGCAGTACTGAGGGAGCGCTGCACTGTCGGAGGGGCCGCACTGAGGGAGCGCTGCACTGTCGGAGGGGCCGCACTGAGGGAGCGCTGCACTGTCGGAGGGGCAGTACTGAGGGAGCGCTGCACTGTCGGAGGGGCCGTACTGAGGGAGCGCTGCACTGTCGGAGGGGCCGCACTGAGGGAGCGCTGCACTGTCGGAGGGGCAGTATTGAGGGAGCGCTGCACTGTCGGAGGGGCCGCACTGAGGGAGCGCTGCACTGTCGGAGGGGCCGTACTGAGGGAGCGCTGCACTGTCGGAGGGGCCGTACTGAGGGAGCGCCGCACTGTCGGAGGGGCCGCACTGAGGGAGCGCTGCACTGTCGGAGGGGCCGCACTGAGGGAGCGCTGCACTGTCGGAGGGGCCGCACTGAGGGAGCGCTGCACTGTCGGAGGGGCCGCACTGAGGGAGCGCTGCACTGTTGGAGGGGCAGTACTGAGGGAGCGCCGCACTGTCGGAGGGGCCGCACTGAGGGAGCGCCGCACTGTCGGAGGGGCAGTACTGAGGGAGTGCTGCACTGTCGGAGGGACAGTACTGAGGGAGTGCTGCACTGTCGGAGGGACAGTACTGAGGGAGCGCTGCACTGTCGGAGGGGCCGCACTGAGGGAGCGCTGCACTGTCGGAGGGGCAGTACTGAAGGAGCGCCGCACTGTCGGAGGGGCCGCACTGAGGGAGCGCCGCACTGTCGGAGGGGCAGTACTGAGGGAGCGCCGCACTGTCGGAGGGGCAGTACTGAAGGAGCGCCGCACTGTCGGAGGGGCCGCACTGAGGGAGCGCCGCACTGTCGGAGGGGCAGTACTGAGGGAGCGCCGCACTGTCGGAGGGGCAGTACTGAGGGAGTGCTGCACTGTCGGAGGGGCAGTACTGAGGGAGTGCTGCACTGTCGGAGGGGCAGTACTGAGGGAGCGCCGCACTGTCGGAGGGGCCACACTGAGGGAGCGCCGCACTGTCGGAGGGGCCGCACTGAGGGAGCGCCGCACTGTCGGAGGGGCAGTACTGAGGGAGCGCCGCACTGTCGGAGGGGCCGCACTGAGGGAGCGCCGCACTGTCGGAGGGGCAGTACTGAGGGAGTGCTGCACTGTCGGAGGGACAGTACTGAGGGAGTGCTGCACTGTCGGAGGGGCAGTACTGAGGGAGTGCTGCACTGTCGGAGGGACAGTACTGAGGGAGTGCTGCACTGTCGGAGGGGCAGTACTGAGGGAGAGCTGCACTGTCAGAGGGGCAGTACTGAGGGAGCGCCGCACTGTCGGAGGGGCAGTACTGAGGGAGTGCCGCACTGTCGGAGGACCAGTACTGAGGGAGCGCCGCACTGTCGGAGGGGCAGTACTGAGGGAGCGCCGCACTGTCGGAGGGACAGTACTGAGGGTGTGCTGCACTGTCGGAGGACCAGTACTGAGGGAGCGCCGCACTGTCGGAGGGGCAGTACTGAGGGAGCGCCGCACTGTCGGAGGGGCCGCACTGAGGGAGCGCCGCACTGTCGGAGGGGCAGTACTGAGGGAGTGCTGCACTGTCGGAGGGGCAGTACTGAGGGAGTGCTGCACTGTCGGAGGGGCAGTACTGAGGGAGTGCTGCACTGTCGGAGGGGCAGTACTGAGGGAGTGCTGCACTGTCGGAACGGCCGCACTGAGGGAGAGCTGCACTGTCAGAGGGGCAGTACTGAGGGAGCGCCGCACTGTCGGAGGGGCAGTACTGAGGGAGTGCTGCACTGTCGGAGGGGCAGTACTGAGGGAGTGCCGCACTGTTGGAGGGGCCGCACTGAGGGAGTGCCGCACTGTTGGAGGGGCCGCACTGAGGGAGCGCTGCACTGTCGGAGGGGCCGTACTGAGGGAGCGCTGCACTGTCGGAGGGGCCGTACTGAGGGAGCGCCGCACTGTCGGAGGGGCCGTACTGAGGGAGCGCCGCACTGTCGGAGGGGCCGTACTGAGGGAGCGCCGCACTGTCGGAGGGGCCGTACTGAGGGAGTGCTGCACTGTCGGAGGGGCAGTACTGAGGGAGCGCTGCACTGTCGGAGGGTCAGTACTGAGGGAGTGCTGCAGTGTCAGAGGGGCAGTACTGAGGGAGCGCCGCACTGTCGGAGGGGCAGTACTGAGGGAGTGCCGCACTGTCGGAGGGTCAGTACTGAGGGAGTGCAGCACTGTCGGAGGGGCAGTACTGAGGGAGCGCCGCACTGTTGGAGGGGCAGTACTGAGGGTGCGCTGCACTGTTGGAGGGGCAGTACTGAGGGAGTGCTGCACTGTTGGAGGGGCAGTACTGAGGGAGTGCTGCACTGTTGGTGGGGCAGTACTGAGGGAGTGCTGCAGTGTCGGAGGGGCCGCACTGAGGGAGTGCTGCACTGTCGGAGGGACAGTACTGAGGGAGTGCTGCACTGTCGGAGGGGCCGCACTGAGGGAGTGCTGCACTGTCAGAGGGGCAGTACTGAGGGAGTGCTGCACTGTCGGAGGGGCAGTACTGAGGGAGTGCTGCACTGTCGGAGGGGCAGTACTGAGGGAGCGCTGCACTGTCAGAGGGGCAGTACTGAGGGAGCGCTGCACTGTCGGAGGGGCAGTACTGAGGGAGTGCTGCACTGTCAGAGGGGCAGTACTGAGAGAGCGCTGCACTGTCGGAGGGGCAGTACTGAGGGAGTGCTGCACTGTCACAGGGGCAGTACTGAGGGAGTGCTGCACTGTCGGAGGGGCAGTACTGAGGGAGCGCCGCACTGTCGGAGGGGCAGTACTGAGGGAGCCCCGCACTGTCGGAGGGGCAGTACTGAGGGAGCGCCGCACTGTCGGAGGGGCAGTACTGAGGGAGCGCCGCACTGTTGGAGGGGCAGTACTGAGGGAGCACTGCACTGTCGGAGGGGCAGTACTGTGGGAGCGCTGCACTGTCGGATGTGGTATCTTATGGGTGGATGTACATAATCCTGTGGCACTATTTATATGAAGGGCAGAGACTTTCTCCCCGGTGTCATGGCCAATATTTATTCCTCAGCCAACACCTAAAAACCCCAGAGAATGCTGGAAACACTCAGCAGGTCAGGCAGCATCTGCGGAGAGAGAAACAGAGTTAACGTTTCAGGTCGATGACCCTTCGTCAGGACTGGATAAAGTTGGCGATGTAAAAGGTTTTTAAGCAAGTGCAGGGGCAGGGAAAGGGGGGAGGGGAGAACAAAAGGGAAGGTCTGTGATTGGATAGAAGGCAGGAGAGATTAAGAGACAAAAGGGATGATGGCGCAAGGCGAAAGGAGATGGTAATGGAAACAAAAGATGATTCTAGATTACGTGTAAATGGCAATGGCAGAAACATCAACAGCTGCCATTTGAAAAAAAATAGGGGCCGAGGTTATGATCTGAAATTGTTGAACTTGATGTTGAGTCCGGCAGGCTGTAAAGTGCCTAATCGAAAGGTGAGGTGCTGTTCCTCGAGCTTACGTTGAGCTTCATTGGAACAGTGTAAGAGGCCGAGGACAGAGACGACAGAGTGGGAGTGGAGCGGAGAATTAAAGTGACAGGCGACCGGAAGCTCAGGGTCATCCTTACGGACTGAACGGAGGTGTTCCGCAAAGCGGTCACCCAATCTGCGTTTGGGCTCCCCAATGTAGAGGAGACCGCATCGTGAGCAGCGAATACAGTATACTAGATTGCAAGAAGTACAAGTA
Source organism: Somniosus microcephalus (assembly GCF_052327205.1). NCBI lineage: Eukaryota > Metazoa > Chordata > Chondrichthyes > Squaliformes > Somniosidae > Somniosus > Somniosus microcephalus. Next base: position 7,624,868 of record NC_141004.1, read on the forward strand.
AATCGCTGTTTCACCTGGAAGGAGTGTTTGGGGCCCTGGACAGTGGGAAGGGAGGAGGTAAAAGGGCAAAAGGAATCTCCAACTTTTTTCCAGTTCTGACGAAAGGTCATTGACCTGGAACGTTAACTCTGTTTCTCTCCACAGATGCTGCCTGACCTGCTGAGTGTTTCCAGCATTGTCTGTCTTTATTTCAGATTTCCAGCATCAGCAGCATTTTGCTTTTGTATTAGACCTAAAAACTGCTGAACTGATCATTTATCTCATTGCTGTTTGTGGGAAGTTGCTGTGCGTGAAATAACTGCTGCGTTTCCTACAACAGTGACTACACTTCAAAAAGTTTATTGGCTGTAAAGCGCTTTGGAATGCCTCAGGGTAATATATAATTGCAAGTTCCCTCTTGCATTAACACACATCTTTTACAGTAATGTCATCCCTCCTGCCGGAGAAGTTAATTGAAATAATTGACAGCGTAGAGGGAGCTTTACTCAATATCTAACCCGTGCTGTACCTGCCCTGGGAGTGTTTGATGGGACAGTGTAGAGGGAACTTTACTCTGTATCTAACCCGTGCTGTACCTGCCCTGGGAGTGTTTGATGGGACAGTGTAGAGGGAGCTTTACTCTGTATCTAACCCGTGCTGTACCCTGCCCTGGGAGTGTTTGATGGGACAGTGTAGAGGGAGCTTTACTCTGTATCTAACCCCGTGCTGTACCTGCCCTGGGAGTGTTTGATGGGACAGTATAGAGGGAGCTTTACTTTGTATCTAACCTGTGCTGCACCTGCCCTGGGAGTGTTTGATGGGGCAGTGTAGAGGGAGCTTTACTCTGTATCTAACCCGTGCTGTACCTGCCCTGGAAGTGTTTGAGGGAACAGTGTAGAGGGAGCTTTACTCTGTATCTAACCCGTGCTGGTTACGATTCTCTATGTAGAGGTAGCTGTTGTTAAGTCCGTGAATGATTGAGACACCCACCAGCAGGAGTGAAAACAAACAAGTCTTTACTGGTGGTAGTCAATAGCGAAACTAACAAACAGAGGCTCTCTAGCGCCTTTTATACAGGGGTGGTCACTGCCGGTACTGCAGTCTGAGACCAGTTATTCTCTTCAAAGTACATACACAACAATTCCTCCCCTTTTAGATAAACAGTACATAACATTCATTGAACAACTAAATGATAACTAATTACAATCACAATTACGGTTGCTAGATACATTGGTTAAGTTTAAGCAATTATAAGTTCAGTCTTTGAGGAGGCTTCCTGATTCTGACTGGATAACGCCTCTTTGGGGTATCAGGTTCTTCTGGCAATGTTGAGTCGAGATCAATGTCGTTGTTTGGTTCACCTGCTTCCAATATCACCGATTCTGCGGTAGCTGCAATTGGTACGTCGATTTCATTGCCAGGTGTATCAGATCGTGGTGTGGAGTTGACGTTTTCCAGTGACTCTAGAATCTGGTCAGCATGGCGTCTTACAATGCTCTCTCCAACGTCCACGGTATAGATGAGAGGTCCTTGCCGTGTACAAATCGTTCCTGGCTGCCATTTCTCAGTGCGGTAGTCCCGGGCCAAAACTGGTTGACCTATCTTAAAACTCCTGGTCGGCCTTTCATTCATATTCTGAAACTGCCTGTTCTCCACATCTCTTCGGACGTTTGGCTTAACCAAATCCAAGCGGCATCGTAGTCTTCAATTGAAGAACATCATGGCTGGGGTTTGGTTGGTAACCGCATGTGTCGCATTCCGGTAGGCAAACAAGAAGTTGTCCACCTTGTGTTGTAGGGGTTTTTCTTCATTACACATTGCCTCGATCGCCTTCTTGAATGTTTGGACAAGCCTCTCGGCCAATCCATTAGTGGCTGGATGATATGGGGCAGATGTGTAATGCTTAACGCCATTGTTCTTTAAGAACCTCCGGAACTCTTCAGACACAAACTGTGGTCCATTGTCAGAGCAAATCTGTTCAGGCAGCCCATTCCTGGCGAATACGGTTCGCAAAACTGTGATAGTTTTTTCTGTGGTGGTTGAGGACATTTTTATTACCTCTGGCCACTTTGAATGTGCATCCACCGCAATTAAAAACATCGAGTCCATGAAGGGACCAGCAAAATCAATGTGCACCCTTTGCCATGGAGATGAGGGCCACTCCCATGGATGCAGAGGAGTTTGTGGTGGGGCGTTTTGGACCTTCTGGCATCCTGCACAGCTCTTGGTCATCTCTTCGATTTCTCTATCGATTCCCGGCCACCACACAAACGCTCTGGCTAAGTTCTTCATTTTTACCCCTCCCAGATGACCCTCATGAAGCCCATTGAGCACTCTATCCTTCAATTTGGGTGGAATTACTACTCTGGATCCACACATCAAGGTTCCTCTGCACACTGACAGCTGTTCTCTTCTCGGCGAGAATGCTGGCAGCAGTGGTTCGCCATGTGCTGGCCATCCCTTCACCGTTAAATCATAGACCCGTGATAGTGTCGGGTCATTCCGTGTTTCCTTTTCTATGTTTGCATTCGTCACAGGGAGACATTCGACTATGGTCGAGTGGAATAACTCCATTGGATCCACTGCAAGGTCTTCTTCTTCCACCGTCGGCAACGGTAGGCGTGACAATCCATCAGCATTTCCACGCTGTTTGGTTCCTTTGTACTCGATGTCATATTGGTGTGCCCCTAGGAAAAGGGACCATCTCTGCAGCCATTGTGCCGTCATTATCGGTAGGCCCTTCTGAGGGTTGAAAATGGAGACAAGAGGTTGATGATCGGTTAGTAGAGTAAATTTTTGACCGTGCAGATAGTAGAAACATAGAAGATAGGAGCAGGAGTAGGCCATTCGGCCCTTCGAGCCTGCTCCGCCATTCAACGAGATCATGGCTGATCATCCAAACCCTAGCACCCGGTCCCTACACCGACAGCCATCCCACCCAAGCCCTATCCCCGTAACCCCGTAACCCCATGTATTTAATCCCCCCTAACACTAAGGGCCAATTTTTTTTATCATGGCCAATCAACCTAACCCGCACATCTTTGGACTGTGGGAGGAAACCGGAGCACCCGGAGGAAACCCATGCAAACACGGGGAGAATGTGCAAACTCCACACAGACAGTCACCTGAGGCTGGATTTGAACCCGGGTCCCTGGCGCTGTGAGGCAACAGTGCTAACCACAATGCCACCGTGCATACTACTTCTTCACCCCCCACACTAGGCTGAGGGCCTCTCTGTCAATCTGGGCGTAGTTACGCTCGGCAGAAGTTAACGAGCGTGACGCAAAAGCTATCGGCCTCTCTAAACCATCAAGGAATTTGTGTGACAGTACCGCCCCAATGCCGTAGGGAGACGCATCACATGCCAGCCTGATTGGCAGTGCTGGGTTGTAGTGAGCCAATACTTCCTTTGAAGTGATTAAGTCCTTACTCTTCTGAAAAGCACGCTTACAATCATCGTTCCATTTCCATGCTACCCCCGTTCGTAGCAGGGCGTTCAGTGGGTGCAGAATTGTCGACAAATTCGCAAAAACTTATGATAGCAATTCACCAATCCGAGGAATGACCTCAGTTGCGACACATTTTCAGGCGCTGGGGCCTTAACAACCGCTTCAATTTTGTCAGGGGACTTATGTAACCCCTCTTCATCAATCACGTGGCCACAATACGATATCTGTTTCTTAAAAAATTCGCACTTGGGGCGGTTGGCTCGCAGCCCATGTTCCCGTAGTCTAGTGAGCACCTGTTCTAGGTTGTTAAGGTGTTCACTGTCATCTTCACCTGTCACAAGGATGTCGTCCAAGTAACACTGAGTCCCCGGAATCCCTTGCAGGACTTGTTCCATCGCTCTTTGCCATATCGCCGGAGCCGATGCTACTCCGAATACCAATCGATGATACTGGTAAAGACCTTTGAGAGTGTTTATCGTGAGATACTTCCGAGAGGACTCCTCAACCTCCATCTGCAAATATGCTTGAGCTAGGTGAATTTTTGTAAAACGCTTCCCTCCAGACAGTGAGGCGAATATGTCTTCTATCCTTGGAAGAGGATATTGTACTGTGTGAAGGACCGGGTTCACCGTCACCTTGAAATCCCCACAGATGCGAATCTTCCTTGGCTCTCCGGACTTATTGCTTAACGTTTTCTTCATGACAGGAATGATGGGTGTCGCCCACTTGCTCCAGTCAACCTTAGACAACACGCCAGCCTTCTCCAGCTCTGCCTCGACGGCTGGGCGAATTGCATATGGTACCGGTCTTGCTTTGAAAAACTTGGGAACTGCATTCTCTTCTATTTTTATCGAGGCGGTTACGCCTTTAAGCGTGCCCAGTTCTTGTTGAAATACCTCTTTGGCGTTAGCTAAGATTGTTGACAATCGTCCAGGAGTGACGTCTTCATCTTTTTTACCGTCCACCGTCATTGCATGAATGGAATGCCAATCTAAGTTTATCTTCCTGATCCATTCCCGTCCCAATAACGGTGGTCCACCATTTGGCAGTATGTAGAGATACAATTTCTGAATTTTCTCGCCATTGTATTCGACAGGCACCCTTATTTTTCCTCTGGGGTATACTTTTTGCCCCGTATACGTCGTCAAGACGATGGATGTCTCTCTCAAGGGTATGTGTGAAAATAGCCGCTCGTAGTCTCGTCGATTCATGACAGTTAGCGCTGATCCTATATCCAATTCCATTTTAACTTGGGACCCTGCTATCGTGAGGGTGACCCAAATGGTTCGGTGATCCTCTTTTGCGATTACATTGTGAAGTTTGAGACAGCTTAGTCTCCTGTTTCCGGATTCACTATCGCTCATCTGGTCTTCGGAACTACTGTCCGTCATCTCTTGTACTTTCTTGTACGGTTCCTTAGTAGCCTTTTTGTTGTCGCTGGTCTTCTTCCCAGACCTGCAAACATGTGCAATGTGTCCAATCTTCCCGCATTGTCTGCATATTTTGTCTTTGGACCAGCAGTCCTTCTGGTCATGGTTAGTTCTGCCGCAGCGATAACATTTTGCAAATCCCCGTGTCATTTCGTGGGTGCCGTATTCCTGTGGTTTTTGTTGAATTTCTGCAGCTCCCCTGGCTGCTGCTTCATACGATACTGCCACGCTGAAAGCCTTATCTAGCGTCAGCTCTTTTTCTGAGAGTAACTTCTTCTGTGTTCCTTCACTCAGGAGTCCAGACAAATTTGTCCCGTAGGGTATCTGCCAGTCCTGCTCCGAACTGGCAGTGCTTTGATAGCTTGCGTAGTTCCGTAAGATACTCAGCATTGCTCTCATCTTTGTGCTGAGTTCTCCTGTGGAATTTAAATCTTTCTGCTATCAACAGCGGTGCAGGGTTTAAGTGATCCTGTGGAACAGCAACAATTTCATTAAAACTCTTCGCCTTCGGTTTGGCTGGAGTAATCAGGTCCCGCAATAGGCCGTACGTTCTAGCGCCCATTAAGTTTAGCAATATCGATGCCTTTTTCCCCTCCGCTATTTCGTTTGCCTCGAACTATACCTCGACTCTTTCCACATACGTGGTCCAGTCCTCTATTGTATTATCAAAAGCAGTGATACAGCCAGTCTTCGGCATCTTGCAAATCTAAAATGGCGCCTCCCGCGCATTGCCTTCTTCCCCGATTTAACAAAATGGCGCCTCCCGCGCTTTGCCTTCTTCCCCGCTGTTGTTAGCGCCGCTTTCCACGGTTTCTTGCACGTTAAATATTGATTCTTTTTCTTTTATTATTTTCCCGTCGTGGAGCGGACCCTCTGGGACACTTCCCTCCCTCCGAACGCTGCCCGGCTTCGAAGCACCGGCCGTGCCCGGTGTGCTCCACCCTCTCTCTCTCTTTGCTTCCCGACTCGCTGCCCGGCCCCGTTGAAAAGCCACCCGATCAAGCTTCAGTCCGCCGCAGCCCAGGAAGGATCAGAGCACTACCTGCCACCAGCCCGATTAGCTGGGAAACCACAGACCGAGGAACCCAGCCTGGCTCTGGACAGTCTCTCCTGCAAGTTTTCAAACCGATGATCGACGGTCGACGCCCGTTTCCCGAGTTTCTTTGGACTCTTTTTTTTCTGGCTCCGACCTTCAACAACGTCGTCTGAGGTGCTGCCGAGTTGCAGGTAAGTTCGTTTCTTACTCGTCGCCAGTGTTAAGTCCGTGAATGATTGAGACACGGACCAGCAGGAGTGAAAACAAACAAGTCTTTACTGGTGGTAGTCAATAGCGAAACTAACAGAGGCTCTCTAGCGCCTTTTATACAGGGGTGGTCACTGCCGGTACTGCAGTCTGAGACCAGTTATTCTCTTCAAAGTGCATACACAACAGCTGTGACAATTATACCTGGAGTATTCAGCACCAACACAGGACACACTCTCACTCACTGTCTGCTTGTTACCACAGCTCCTGGGTGTTCTGCAAAGTCATTACCCTTACAAACCTCAAATTGCAGGTTGGAAAGTACAGTATGGCCAGATTATTGCGTCTAATCACAGGTCGCACTGATCTATTAGCCACACCCCTCGATGTAATGGTGCAATGAATGAACCAGATTTCAGAGAAAATAAAATGACAAATTCCTTAATTAAAAAAACAATTCTTGTCATTTGATAACCAGGGGGCAGAGATTTAAAGTAATTGGTAGAAGGATTAGAGGGGAGTGGAGGAGAACTTTTTTCACCCAGAGGGTGGTGGGGGTCTGGAACTCACTGCCTGAAAGGGTGGTGGAGGCAGAGACCCTCATCGCATTTAAACAGTACTTGGATATGCACTTGAAGTGCCGTAACCTACAGGGCTACGGACCGAGTGCTGGAAAGTGGGATTAGGGTGGAGAGCTCTTATTCGACCAGCACAGACACGATGGGTCGAATGACCTCCTTCTGTGCCGTAAATGTCTATGGTTCTAAGGAAAGTAAATGTACACAGTTCGGAATGTTTGACTTGGCAGACGGAGGGATTCGGAATACTCAATGTCTGTATTTTGGGCCGTGATTTCGAAGATGAAATCTATGATGCGAATCAATATCCAGCTGAATCTAATAGATTAATTACTGGGACTTGGACTGGAGATCCCTGCAGATCGGAGAATGGAACTGATTTTGGAAGGGGAAATTCTACTGTAGGAGCATTCAATTAATGTGTCCTGTTCAGTTCTACCCCAGAGTCAAGGGCAAAGGTTAATTCCATGTCCCATTAAGTTCATTAAAAAAATATACAGTATTTGTTCTTTGGCTGCGAGCTGGCATTTATTTCACATTCCTAGTTGCCAATTGGCGAGAAAGCCTTCTCCTGGAACTTCATTTTAATTTGTTCACGGTATGTGGGCACCGCTGGCAAGGCCGGCATTTATTGCCCTTGCCTAGTTGCCCTCGAGAAGGTGGTGGTGAGCTGCCTTCTTGAACCGCTGCAGTCCGTGTGGTGAAGGTGCTCCCGCAGTGCTGTTAGGGAGGGAGTTCCAGGATTTTTGACCCAAAACTACTGGGGATAAAAGGGTTAAATTCCAAGGACAGGTTGCATGTATTCCTTTGTGTATGGAAGTGTTCTCATTGTTATACACCATCGCAGTGTGTGTAGCTGGGAGCATAAAATTACAAAGAGGCATTGATAGATTAAGTGAGTGGGCAAAACTGTGGCAGATGGATTTCAACACAAGCAATTGTGAGGTCATCCACTTTGGACCAAATAAGGATAGATCAGAGTATTTTTAAATGGTGAAAAGCTCGGATCTGTGGTCCAAAGAGATTTAGGGGTCCATGTACACAGATCACTAAAATGTAGACGACAGGAACCAAAAATAATCAAATAGGCTAATGGAATGTTAGTCTTTATAACTAGAGGGCTGGAATATAAAAGGGAAGTTTTGCTGCAGCTATACAAAGCCCCGGTTAGACCACACCTGGAGCACGGTGTACAGTTCTGGGCACCACACCTTAGAAAGGATATACTGGCCCTGGAAGGAGCGCAGCGCAGATTCACCAGGGCTCCAAGGGTTAGATTATGAGGAGATTTTACATAAACTAGGCTTGTATTCACTGAATATAGAAGGTTAAGGGGCAATTTGATTGAGGTGTTTAGGATTTTGAAAGGAATAGGGTAGAGACAGAGAGAAACCTTTCCCGCTGGTGGGGGAGTCTAGGACAAGGGGGCAGAACCTTAAAATCAGAGCCAGGCCATTCAGGAGAGAAGTTAGGAAACACTTCTTCACACAAAGGGTGGTGGAAGTGTGGACCTCTCTCCCACAAAGAGCAGTAGATGCTGGGGCTCAGTTAATAATTTTAAATCGGAGATTGATATTTTCTAGCCACAGATATAAAAGGTTATGGAGCCAAGGCGAGTTGATGGAGTTAAGATACAGATCAGCCATGATCTCATTAAATGGCGGAACAAGATCGAGGGGCTGAATGGCCTCCTCCTGTTCCTATGTTCCAAAGTATTTCACTGGGTATGAAGTGCTTTTAGACATCCGGAGGTTGTGAAATACAAATGCAAGCTTTCTTTCTTTGCAGACACTTTGAAATAATAAGATGTAGTTTGAAAATTCATGCAGGTATTTTAGAGCAATCTGCCCTTTCAGGTGGACGCAAGCGATCCCACGGCACTGTTCCAAGAGCAGGGGAGTTCTCCCGGGGTCCTGGGCCAATATTTATCCTACAACCAACGCCTAAGACAGATTATCTGGTCATTATTTCATTGCTGTTTGTGGGAGCTTGCTGTGCGCAACTTGGCTGCTGCTTTTCCTACATTACAACAGTGACTGCACTTCAACAACTACTTCATTGGCATTTCAGGACATCCTGATGTCATGAAAGGCACTCCAGAAGTGCAAGCTCATTCTTTTCCTTCCAACATGTTCAGTTATGCAGATGGTGTGATTTAGGGGTATGCGCTGGTAGGCACTGGAGACTGGGAGCCATCTGCCAAAACACACGACTATAATGCAGAGATTTACTAGACTGGTACCCGGGATAACGGACTTCAGTTAGGTGGAGAGACTGGAGAAGCTGGGGTTGTTCTCCTTAGAAGGCCAAGAGGAGATTTAATAGAGGTGTTCAAAATTATAAGGGGTTTTGATAAGAGTAAATAAGGAGAAACTGTTTCCAGTGACAGATGACACAGATTTATGATAGTTGGCAAAAGAACCAGAGGGGAGATGAGAAATATTTTTACGCAGCGAGTTGTTGTGATCTGGAATGTGCTGCCTGAAAGGGCGGTGGAAGTAGATTCAATGGCAACTTTCAAAATGGAATTGGAGAAATACTTGAAGAGGAAAAATCTGCAGGGCTCTGGGGAAAGAGCAGGGGGGAGTGGGACTTATTGGAGAGCTCTTTCAAAGAGCCGGCACAGGCACGATGGGCAGAATGGCCTCTTTCTGTGCTGTAAGATTCTATGAATTGCAGTAAATTTATTTAATGGGTATGAAATGTGAATCACAGCACATTCTAAAGCTGCACATTGGCAGGCATCACGACCCAGCCCCGAGTCAGTGGCCATCGCCGGGGGAGAGCGCGGTACAGAATACGGTGCAGTGGGGGGAAACCACGCTTGTGATTGGGATTTCCTGTTTTCCCGTCAAATTTCCTCTCCCCTAAAACAGTCGATTTTTGTCGTCAGGCAACAGCTCAAGTATCCATTCTTGACGCAAGTGCCAGCAGGCTATCAGACCATGGAGGGAACCACAGCCGAGCCTGTGGCCCCCATTTCTCAACAGACATCCACAGACACACTTTCCAGCAGGGACCACTGGGGGCAGTTGTACAGGGCCTTGGTGAGACCACACCTAACTTAAATAGCGGGGTTACATTCGCTATCCTCCAATCTGCAGGAACCATTCCAGAATCTCTAGAATTTTGGAAGATGACAACCAATGGCCACCTCTCTCAAAACCCTCGGATGTAGGTCATCCGGTCCTTGGGATTTATCGACTTTTAGTCCCATTAGAGGAAATAGTTTCCCTCTATCTACCCAATCAAATCCGTCATTTTAAACACCTCAATTGGATCACCCCTCAACGTTCTAAACTCAAGGGAATACAAGCCCAAGTTTATGCTGTTTAATTATAAATAATATAAAACCAAAGTATTATATAAATAATGCCAGAATGTATGGCGTTAGAATGTAAACTAAAATATATCTTGTGCGCCCTGGGCCAATTATTTCCCACCTTCTAACCCTACTTCACCTGAAACCTTCATCTGGCCACCTGCCGTGCCACGAGATTGATTAAACACTCCAAACACCCATAGCTCAGTTTTCCTACTTTTTATTGTATGCAGAAATACAAGATATTTTACAGAAACATGTTTATTTTACACATGCTTTACAGAATGTACACATGACTGAGGTGAAACAAATATACACAAGGACAGACACTGGTCAAAAAAGGCTGCACACAGCAACTGCAGACGGTTCACAGCACAGTACCTGCACATAGCGGGTTCAAAGAACATTCACAGCACAGTACCTGTAGAGGGTTCAGAGCACAGTCCCTGTACAGAGGGTTCAGAGCACAGTCCCTGTACAGAGGGTTCAGAGCACAGTCCCTGTACAGAGGGTTCAGAGAACAGTCCCTGTACAGAGCGGGTTCAGAGCACAGTCCCTATACAGAGGGTTCAGAGCACAGGCCCTGTACAGAGCGGGTTCAGAGCACAGTCCCTGTACAGAGAGGGTTCAGAGCACAGTCCCTGTACAGAGGGGGTTCAGAGCACAGTCCCTGTAGAGGGGGTGTGGTAAACCACTTTTATCGTTCACTATCGTTACACTATGGTTATCACTGTTTATATCGTTACAACAGTGTAAACAGCGATAACCAGTGTATCACTACACAAGGTTACCTCTTGCCATGCTGTTATACCTGGGCTGACCACAGCTGACTCCGCCCATGGCTCCGCCTGCTTGCCCAGGTATAAAAGTGGTTGACTGGCTGGTATTCCTCCTTGTTGGATCCGATCACCCACGAGGGTGGGCTGTGTTATTTAGCCAATAAAAACCTATAGTTACTAACTTAACTCGGCGCTTTTCATGAACTGAATTGATAGGTATATCAGGGGGTTCAGAGCACAGTCCCTGTACAGAGAGGGTTCAGAGCACAGTCCCTGTACAGAGAGGGTTCAGAGCACAGTCCCTGTACAAAGGGGGTTCAGAGCACAGTCCCTGTACAGAGGGTTCAGAGCACAGTCCCTGTCGAGAGAGGGTTCAGAGCACAGTCCCTGTAGAGAGAGGGTTCAGAGCACAGTCCCTGTAGAGAGAGGGTTCAGAGCACAGTCCCTGTACAGAGGGTTCAGAGCACAGTCCCTGTAGAGAGGGTTCAGAGCACAGTCCCTGTACAGAGAGGGTTCAGAGTACAGTCCCTGTACAAAGGGGGTTCAGAGCACAGTCCCTGTACAAAGGGGGTTCAGAGCACAGTCCCTGTACAGAGGGTTCAGAGCACAGTCCCTGTCGAGAGAGGGTTCAGAGCACAGTCCCTGTAGAGAGAGGGTTCAGAGCACAGTCCCTGTAGAGAGAGGGTTCAGAGCACAGTCCCTGTACAGAGGGTTCAGAGCACAGTCCCTGTACAGAGAGGGTTCAGAGTACAGTCCCTGTACAGAGAGGGTTCAGAGTACAGTCCCTGTAGAGAGGGTTCAGAGCACAGTCCCTGTAGAGGGGAGGTTCAGAGCACAGTCCCTGTACAGAGGGTTCAGAGCACAGTCCCTGTACAGAGAGGGTTCAGAGCACAGTCCCTGTAGAGGGGGGGGGGGGGGTTCAGAGCACAGTCCCTGTAGAGAGAGGGTTCAGAGCACAGTCCCTGTAGAGGGGGGGTTCAGAGCAGTCCCTGTAGAGGGGGTTCAGAGCACAGTCCCTGTACAGAGAGGGTTCAGAGCACAGTCCCTGTAGAGGGGGGGTTCAGAGCAGTCCCTGTAGAGGGGGTTCAGAGCACAGTCCCTGTACAGAGAGGGTTCAGAGCACAGTCCCTGTACAGAGAGGGTTCAGAGCACAGTCCCTGTACAGAGAGGGTTCAGAGCACAGTCCCTGTACAGAGAGGGTTCAGAGCACAGTCCCTGTAGAGAGGGTTCAGAGCACAGTCCCTGTAGAGAGGGTTCAGAGCACAGTCCCTGTACAGAGGGTTCAGAGCACAGTCCCTGTACAGGGGGTTCAGGGCACAGTCCCTGTACAGAGGGTTCAGAGCACAGTCCCTGTACAGAGGGTTCAGAGCACAGTCCCTGTACAGAGGGTTCAGAGCACAGTCCCTGTAGAGTGTTCAGAGCAGTCCCTGTACAGAGAGGGTTCAGAGCACAGTCCCTGTAGAGAGAGGGTTCAGAGCACAGTCCCTGTACAGAGGGTTCAGAGCACAGTCCCTGTACAGAGAGGGTTCAGAGCACAGTCCCTGTAGAGAGGGTTCAGAGCACAGTCCCTGTAGAGTGTTCAGAGCACAGTCCCTGTAGAGAGTGTTCAGAGCACAGTCCCTGTAGAGAGGGTTCAGAGCACAGTCCCTGTACAGAGGGTTCAGAGCACAGTCCCTGTACAGAGAGGGTTCAGAGCACAGTCCCTGTAGAGAGGGTTCAGAGCACAGTCCCTGTAGAGGTTCATAGAACAGTACCAGATGCCTCAATACCAACAAGGTTCCATGCCTAAAACGTTAACTCACCATTTCCCTTCACAAACCTTGTGTTTCTTTCAGATTCCTTGCATTTGTAGTGCCGCGCCCCCACTCCCCCACCACATTTCTATTTTGCAATGAGAACCAGACTCAAGAAAATTAGCCTTAATCAGTGAGGATCGACTGGAACTAAAGGCAGACAGCGAGGGTGTGGACGGTCGATGCTTTAATGGGCTGTTCTCCTTAGAGCAGAGAAGACCAAGAGGAGATTTGAGAGGTGTTTAAAATCACGACGGGTTTAGATAGAGTAAATAGAGTAACGGTTTCCAATGGCTGAAGGGTCGATAACCAGAGGACACAGATTTAAGGTGATTGCCAAAAGAACCAGAGGCGACATGAGGAAAAACGTTATGCAACGAGTGGCTAGGATTTGGAATGCGCTGCCTGATAGGGTGGTGGGTGGAGGCAGATTCAATAGGGAATTGGATAAGTGTCTTGATAAAAAATTGCATGGATATGGGAAAGAGCAGGGGAGCGGGACTAAGTGGATTGCTCGTTGAAAGAACCGGCAGACTCGATGGGCCGAATGGTCTCCTCCTGTGCTGTACAATTCTATGAACCTCTGCCGTCTAGGTGCAATTGCTCGCTTGTTTGTGCCCAATTACAGTACTGGGAAGAGCACAGGACCTGTCGTTGAGCGAGAGGAGCACCTTCCGACATCCAGAACTCAGTGTAGGAAACTGCAGTGTGAACGTACATCCAATCAATCTGCAATGAGGCTCGCTGGCTTCCATTAAATAACTTGCGTTTCTCTGGGGGGGGGGGGGGGGGGGGCACCAAGCTTGGGTTCTGAAAGCCTGAACATCGGGAAGAGAAGACGACGCATCGTCTAGGGATGGGGAATGGCCATTTGGGACTGGGATGGGAGGAATTTCTTCAGAGGGTTGAGTGTCTTCTCGGCCCCAGAGGGCTGTGGAGGCTGAATCGTTGGGTGTATTCGAGGTCGAGATAGATTTTTGGGATCAAGGGATATGGCGATCAGGTGGGAAAGTGGAGTTGAGGCCGAAGATCAGCCATGACCTTATTGAATGGTGGAGCCTTTCTGCATGGAGTCACAGTTGGAAGTTGGAGTCACGTTCAGGTAAATGTGACCACGCTCCGTCCCAAGCGTGTTGGACATGACGCAGGTGTATTTCCCAACATCCTCTGGGCCAGCGTCCACAATGATCAGAAGCTGGTTGGCAGCAGCAAAGAAGTGCCTCTCCGTTACGGTTAGCGGGCCGTCGTCCTTGGTCCAGTTGAGGCGCGGAGTGGGGCTGCCGCCAGCTATACACTGCAGAACAGCAGTCTCGCCTCTGGCAACAGTCCGGTCTTCTAATGGCCGTACAAACGAGGGAGTTTCTGCAGGGTGGGGGGGGTGAAAGGAGTGCAAATTAAACAAGATTAGTCCAGCCGGCTGACAAAACTGCTTTAAAATTCTCAAACTCCTCAGCTGCAAGCAATTCCACAGCCTCAAAGCTCTGGGCAGCACTCGGCAGCCGACATGAACATCAGTGCTGTGGTCACAGAGGGCAACTTCCGTCCACAAGTGAGTGAAATTATCACTGCTGTGAACAGATGATGAAATAGACACTTGGAACCAGAGCTAAACCGTAGCGCTGTAGGAGTAGGGCAGGGAGAAAGACTCCACAAGTTTTATTATAAAGCCAGCTGGAAAAATAAAGAACATTACTGTTCTCTGCAGCCAAGAGCGTGAGTCCCAAAGGCTGTGTTGCCTACCCGGTGCCAGGGTAAAGGACATCTCCTCTGGGTTGGAGAAGAACTTGGAGTGGGAGGGGGAGGATCCAGTTGTCGTGGTCCACGTATGTACCAATGACATAGGTAGGACAAAGAGAGGTTCTGCTGAGAGAGTTTGAGTAGCTAGGGACTAAATTAAAAAGCAGAACCACAAAGGTAATAATCTCTGGATTATTACCTGAGCCACGAGCAACTTGGCATAGGTTCAATAGGATCAGGGAGATGAATGCGTGGCTCAAAGATTGGTGTGGGAGAAGTGGGTTTCGATTCGTGGGGCACTGGCATCAGTACTGGGGAAAGAGAGCTGTTCCGTTGGGACAGACTACACCTGAACCATGCTGGGACCAGAGTTCTATCGAATTGAATTAACTAGGGAGGTAGATAGGGCTTTAAACTAAATAAGGGGGGGGGGGGGGGGTGGGGGAGGAGGGTTCCAGTGGAGGGAAATCTAGAATGATAGAGAAAAGACAAGGAAGCAGTGCAGGAAAGTGATTGGGGTAAGGATAACCAGATTGTGTCAGGAAGGGACAGAGCGTACAAACAAAGGAGTGCACTAACAAATAGGGTCCGGGTAAGAAAACATGGTAGTAAGACAAATAGGAGCACAGTACAAAAAAATGTTAAGATGTCGAAAAATGCTTTAAAAGACAAATCTAAAGGCACTGTATCTGAACGCACGAAGCATTCGTAATAAGGTAGATGAATTAACAGCGCAAATAGATGTAAACGGATACGATATAATTGCAATTACGGAGACGTGGCTGCAGGGTGACCAAGGCTGGGAGCTGACTATCCAAGGATATTCGATATTTAGGAAGGACAGGCGAAAAGGAAAAGGAGGTGGGGTGGCCTTGTTAGTAAAGATGAAATTCAGAGCAATAGTGAGAAAGGATATTGGCTCAGAAAATCAAGATGTAGAATCAGTCTGGGTGGAGCTAAGAAGCACCAAGGGGCAGAAAACATTGGTGGGAGTTGTCTATAGGCCTCCAAACAGTAGTGGTAATGTAGGGGGATGGCATCAAACAGGAAATTAGAGATGCATGTAACAAGGGTACTACAGTAATCAATTAAAAGACTTTAATCTACATATAGACTGGCCAAACCAAATTAGCAATAATACTGTGGAGGATGAATTCCTGGAGTGTGTACGAGATGGTTTTTTAGACCAGTACGTTGAGGAGCCAACTAGGGAACAGGCTATCCTAGATTGGGTATTGTGCAATGAGAAGGGGTTAATTAATAATCTTGTTGTGCGGGGTCCTTTAGGGAAGAGTGACCATAACATGACAGAATTCTTCATTAAGATGGAAAGTGAAGTCCAATCCGAAACTAGGGTCCTAAATCTAAACAAAGGAAACTACGAAGGTACGACGAGTGAGTTGGCTATGATAGATTGGGGAGCTTCATTAAAAGGCATGACGGTGGATCAGCAATGGCTAACATTTAAGGAACGAATGCATGAATTGCAAGAGTTATACATTCCTTTCTGGCGCAAAAACACAAAAGGAAACGCGGCCCAACCATGGCTAACAAAAGAAATTAAGGATAGTATTAGATCCAAAGAGGAGTCATATAAAGTTGCCAGAAAAAGGAGCAAGCCTGAGGATTGGGAGCATTTTGGGGTTCAGCAAAAAAGGATCAAGAGATTGATCAAGAGGGGAAAAATAGAGTACGAGAGTAAACTTGCAAGGAACATAAAAGTGGACTGTAAAAGCTTCTACAAGTATGTAAAAAGAAAAAGATTAGTGAAGACAAATGTAGGTCCCTTACAGTCAGAAATGGGAGAATTTATAATGGGGAACAAGGAAATGGCTGAGCAATTAAACAAATACTTTGGTTCTGTCTTCACGGAAGGGGACACAAATAACTTCCCAGAAATGCGAGAGAACCAAGGGTCTAGTGAGAAGGAGGAATTAAAGGAAATTAGTATTAGTAATAAAATAGTGCTGGAGAAATTAATGGGACTGAAAGCTGATAAATCCCCAGGGCCTGATAATCAGCATCCCAGAGTACTAAAAGAGGTAGCCATGGAAAGAGTGGATGCATTGGTTGTCATCTTCCAAAATTCTATAGATTATGGAACAGTTCCTGCAGATTGCAGGGTGGCAAATGTAACCCCACTATTTAAGAAAGGAGGGAGAGAGAAAACAGGGAACTACAGACCGGTTAGCCTAACATCAGTAGTAGGGAAAATGCTAGAGTCTATTATAAAGGATGTGATAACAGGACACTTAGAAAATATCAACGGGATTAGACAAAGTCAACATGGATTTATGGAAGGGAAATCCTGTTTGACAAACCTACTGGAGTTTTTTGAGGATGTAACTGGTAGAATAGATAAAGGAGAACCAGTGGATGTGGTGTATTTGGATTTTCAGAAGGCCTTTGATAAAGTCCCACATAAGAGGTTAGTGTGCAAAATTAAAGCACATGGGATTAGGGGTAAAATACTGGCATGGATTGAAAATGAGTTAACAGACAGGAAACAGAGAGTAGGAATAAATGGGTCTTTTTCGGAGTGGCAGGCGGTGACTAGTGGGGTACCGCAGGGATCAGTACTTGGGCTCCAGCTATTTAAAATGGAGATAGATAGATTTCTAGACACAAAAGGCATCAAGGGGTATGGGGAGAGAGCGGGAATATGGTATTGAGATAGAGGATCAGCCATGATCATACTGAATGACGGCGCAGGCTCGAAGGGCCGAATGGCCGACTCCTGCTTCTATTTTTCTATGTTTCTATATTAAATTTGGTCAAGGAATTTCAGTTCAATTTGTCGTATTCAGCAAAATCCAATCACAACCTTGGTTGCAGCTACAAGAAACCTAATATGCAAAGAGAAAATGAGTCTTCTCTCCACCCCCCTACAGTACAGAATCAGTGCTAATCTAGGATTATCCTGCACAGTAAGTACCGTATCAACAGTATTCTAAGGTTTTACCCATTAAACTCACGGCGCATTACGCATTACATAGTATTTACAGCACACACAGGCCATTCGGCCCAACTGGTCTATGCTCCACACGAGCCTCCTCCCACCCTACTTCATTTCAGCCCATTATATCCTTCTATTCCTTTCTCCCTCATGTTTATCCAGCTGCTCCTTAAATGCATCAATGCTATTCGCCTCAACCACTCCCTGTGGCAGCGAGTTCCACATTCTCACCACTCTCTGGGTAAAGAGGTTTCTCCTGAATTCCCCATTGGATTTATCAGTGACTCTCTTATATTGATGGCCTCTAGTTCTGGTCTCTCCCACAAGTGGAAACATCTTCTCGATGTCGACCTTCTCATAATCTGAAAGACCTCGATCAGGTCATCCCTCAGTCTTCTCTTTTCTAGAGAAAAGAGCCCCAGCCTGTTCAATCCTTCCTGATCGGTATAATCCTTCAGATCTGGAATCATCCTAGTAAATCTTTGTTGCACGTTCTCCAGTGCCGCTATATCCTTTTTATAATACGGAGACCAAAACTGTGCACAGTGCTCCAAGTGTGGTCTAACTATGGTTCTATACAAGTTTAACATAACTTCTCTACTTTTCAATTCTATCCCTCTAGAAATGAATCCCAGTGCTTTGTTTGCCTTTTTTATGGCCTTATTAACCTGCGTTGCTACTTATAGTGATTCATGTATCTGTACCCACTTTGCTCCTCTACCCCATTCAGACGCTTATTTTCCCAAGTGGCCTCCAGTTAACAGCAAGTTTCACTAACTCACCTAGGATGGTTAGTGTGGCGTTTGCAGAAATGACCCCTGCCGTGTTTTGGGCCATACAGCTGTACATGCCCATGTCCTCGATCTTCACGTTGGCAATGAAGAAGACATCATCCTCTGGCATGACGTGCATACGCCGCTCCCGTGCTGCCGGGAAGTCCGTACCACCATCTTTCTGCCAAGCAATCTGCGGCATCGGATGACCTCCTGCGGCACACTCCAGCCGTGCCATTGCGCCCGTCCGGATCGTTAAATCCATGGGGGTTTTCATAAACGAGGGGAGTTCTAATAGGAAAACAAGAAGCAAACGATTATGAAAACAAACAACTTGCATTTATACTGCGCCTTTAATATAATAAAACATCCCAACACCTTTAACATAGTAAATCGTCCCAAGGCGCTTCACAGAAGCGCAATCAGACAAAATTGGACACATGAGGAGATATTAGGACAGGTTGGTCACAGAGGTGGGTTTTAAGGGGCATCTTAAAAGGAGGAGAGGTAGAGGGGCGGAGAGGTTTAGGGTGGGAATTCCAGAGCTTGGGGACTAGGCAGCTGAAGGCATGGTCGCCACTGGTGAAGCAAAGAAAATCGGGAATGCGCAAGAAGCCAGAATTGGAGGAGCGCAGAGATCTTGGAGGGTTGTAGAGCTGGAGGAGGTTATCGAGAGAGGGAGGCTGAAAAAACTTTACTACTGTAACATAGACTATGAAGGGACATCAAAATAATCTGCACAAGCCCAATTAATGTAAAACATTGGTGGTTGCACAAATAGGTACCACGTTGACCGGAATATTAGGGCAATTATCTGTTCGCTATTCAATTTAAAGTTTATCAGGGAAAACAAACTATTTACATATAATATTCTACTTGTTCGATCTCCGATGGCATTGCACTTGGGGAGACAAGACCAAGTGTAGTCTGCAGGGGAGGACCCAAAGCGAAACCTAGAATCCATTAACCTGGGTTTCAAGGAGGCAACTAAGTGCATAATTTCTGAAAACTAGGAAGAACTGCTCAGACAGCTGAACATTATCCAGGTCCGCATAAAATCGAAGCAGAATGTTGATCTGTGTTAACGGTTTTTGTTCTTAGTTGGAGAGAGCAGGGATCAGGGCGAGACCGTATTTATTCCTCCATTTTAAAAGCATATATTCTATCTTTATTTTTATATTTCCATTATAAAATCCTATCATTTATCAAAATGAAAACTGCCCAAGTAAATGTGTCAGACTGCAACTACATCCTCTGGTCAGTGATGATGGGGCAGCACCTCCAGCGAGGGAGGAAGGATGGAATTATTGTGCGAAGTTTACACACAGTTTCCATTAAAAATGTGGACATAGGAATTTATAACAGGAAAAAGTTGAAGGGAAGTGCATGCGAATGCACTATTAATATATTAATGATTATTAAATTTTTAGAAATGCACAATTTTTAAGAATGAATCCATCTGTATTTTTGTTAAAAATGAGGCCAGAAAGAAGCTAATCGCTTAGAGTGCACGGAAGCGGGCTTTATTTAATACACGGCAGATGCACAATGCCACAAGTCCTATTAATACCCCTAATTAAACTGACCATACCTTTTTATTTAAGCTGGTTTGGCATTCAGCTTATCATCTATTCTTGTCCTGTCACATTTATACATTTTGTAAATGTACCAATGGATAAATGATTAACAACAGAGCCATGGTATGAAATTCACATCACAACAGCTCGTTGACACCGTGCGTTGGTGTTCCAACAAGCTGTGCGTGATGGGGAGGGAGGGAGGGCCTTCGTAGCGAGAGGGTTTGAGTACAGGAACAAGGCTGTCTTGCTGCAGTTGTACAGGGCTTTGGTGAGACCACATCTTGAGTATTGTGTGCAGTTTTGGTCACCTTATCTGAGGAAGGATGTTCTTGCCATGGAAGGAGTGCAGCGAAGATTCACCAGGCTGATACCTGGGATGGCAGGAATGACGTACGAGGACAGATTGGGTCGATTGGTCTTATACTCGCTGGAGTTTAGAAGAATGAGGGGGGATCTCATCGAAACTTATAAAATTCTAACAGGACTAGACAGAGTAGATGCTGGAAGGATGTTCCCGATGGTCGGGGAGTCCAGAACCAGGGGTCACAGTCTAAGGATAAGGGGTAAGCCATTTAGGACAGAGATGAGGAGGAGTTTCTTCACCCAGAGAGTGGAATTCTCTACCACAGAAGGCAGTAGAGGCCAATTCATTAAATATATTCAAGAAGGAGTTAGATATATTTCTTAAGGCTAAAGGGATCAAGAGATATGGGGAGAAAGCAGGGACAGGGTACTGAGTTTGGATGATCAGCCATGATTGCATTGAATGGCGGAGCAGGCTCGAGGGGCCGAATGGCCTACTCCTGCCTTCTATGTTTCTATCCACGATTTCTTGTGTTCAAAGTATTTCCGGGGGGGGGGGGGGGGGGGGGGGGGGGGGGGGCGGTCAGTAGAGAAAGAGAAGCAGTTAGGAAGCAAGGGTGGTGGGGGGAGGGAAGGGGAGGGGGGTTTAAAGGAAAACAAAGTGAGATTGAGAATCAGTTCACCTATTCTGCTCTCACACCCTTGGGGACTTAGGGGGAGGAACCAGGTTTAAACCGGGAGAGGAAAGGATGATACAGGAGAATCAGTGAAGAGAGAAAATAATTTAAAGTGAGGAGAGAGAGAAAAGATTAAGTTGCTTAGGTACAACAGAGACTTCTGAGCAACATAAGAATTAGGAGCAGGAGTCGGCCATGCGGCCCCTGGAGCCTGCTCCGCCATTCAATAAGGTAATGGCTGATCTTCGACCTCAACTCCACTTTCCCGCGCCCTGTCCCCATAACCCTTGATGAGTTGCTGGCAGCAGCGTCCAGGAGATGAATCATTAATTCAGGAGACTCCAAGACAATCCTGGAGGGCTGGCAAACCTACAGCAAGATGGAGTTCCACCAAATGGCAGGAGAGATAGATAGAGAGATGTCGAGGCTCTGGGCTGCTGTACGCGAGAGAGATAATAAGTATCTGAAAAATACTATTTAAAACAAAATCACTATAAACTGACTGCATGGCTACCAGTTATAGATTTTATTTAAATCGCACTTGTAAAGCTGACCGACACAGGGACGTAAATTATGGTCAGATTCACTCGGGGCATTAATATAATTCACACTACTGACAATAGACATCTGTATTTACGTGCAGGATTATAGAGCAAAATGAAAATAGAAACATAGAAGATAGGAGCAGGAGTAGGCCATTCGGCCCCTCGAGCCTGCTCCGCCATTCAATGAGATCATGGCTGATCATCCAAATTCAGTACCCTGTCCCTGCTTTCTCCCCATATCCCTTGATCCCCTTAGCCTTAAGAAATATATCCAACTCCTTCTTGAATATATTTAATGAATTGGCCTCAACTGTCTTCTGTGGTAGAGAATTCCACAGGTTCACCATTCTCTGGGTGAAGAAATTCCTCCTCATTTCTGTCCTAAATGGCTTACCCCTTATCCTTAGACTGTGACCTCTGGTTCTGGACTCCCAGACCACCGGGAACATCCTTCCTGCATCTAGTCTGTCTAGTCCTGTTAGAATTTTATAAGTTTCAATGAGATCCCCTCTCATTCTTCTAAACTCGAGCAAATATAAGCCTAATCGACCCAATCTCTCCTCATACGTCATTCCTGCCATCCCAGGTATCAGTCTGGTGAAAATAAGTGGATTAAGTACAGACAGACTGCACACCCCCCTGCAAGCAAACCCACATACCATTGACAGTGAGCTTTGCCTTGTTGGAGTAATTGGAGCCAAGGTAATTTGCGACGGCACACCGGTAGCGCCCCTCATCCGTGAAGCTGACGTTGCGCAGCTGCAGCACGCTGGTGTGTTCGATGTACTCGCCGTCCTGCTCGCGCAGGCTGGAGTAGTTTTGGATCTCGGCGTCGTACAGTAACTCGCCGTCCTTCCTCCACGCAGCGACCATGGGTGAGTCGCTGCTGCTCCCGGCTGTGCAAGTAAAGCTGACGTTCGTCCCCCGCAGTGCCACGGTGGTCTCGGGGTGGGTGGTGATCACAGGCTTTGGGAAAGCATCTGCAGAGTAAAAAAAAATATCCCAAGAGCTCGGCAACGATGCGAAAAACTGAAATCGCAGCAACAGTTTTGTGTTTTACACAATCGGACTGCTCTACTGGTCAACAAGTCTTATATCTTCTGATTTACGGTCTGTCCCTGGTAACAAAGTCGCTTTTTGTGCTAAAAAATTGAATGTTCCAATAGTACAAGTAAAGCCACATAAACAAGTGGGAATCCAGTGCTAAGACCTGCAGTATTAGATCATTTGAATTAAACAGTAGACTATAAAAGTAAATTCACCCACACATCAAATTTCAGCCCCATTATATTTTGTTAAATTTAACATATTGCCATACCCATTCACTGCTCTATATTTTAATGATCTTGGGCTGATCGGGACCAGGTCATGCCTGAATCAAACAGTCTAAGCTTGCTTGGTTAGTAGCATTTGCCAGGTATAGGCAGCTGCCAAGTCGTGGGGACTCGGAACATAGGAGCAGGAGGAGGCCATTCAGCCCCTCGAGCCTGTTCCGCCATTCAATTAGATCAAAGCTGATCTGTATCTTACCTCCATCTACCCACCTTGGTTCCGTAACCCTGAATACCCTTACCTAACATCAATCTCAGTTTTGAAATTTTCAATTGACCCCCAGCTTCAACAGCTTTTTTTTTTTGGGGGGTGGTGGTGGGGAAATAGGGGATCTCCAGATTTCCACTACCCTTTGTGTGAAGAAGTGCTTAACATAAAGCCTGAATGACACCTCTCTAATTTTACAGTTCTGCCCCCTTGTTCTGGACTCCGCCCCCACCAGAGTAAATAGTTTCTCTATCTACCCTAACTATTCCTTTAACAATCTCAAAAGCCGTGATTAGATCACCCCTGAATCTTCTATACGTAAGTGAATACGAGCCTAGTCTGTGCAACCGACCTCATAATTTAGTGTATGACTGCATAACGTCTTCATCAATTAATTCTAGGAATTAAAGTTCACAGAAGGGAATCCGCTGAAACTCAGTAGAGTGACACCAGTAACATTAACCCTGGTACACAGATAATAGTCCTGCAAGTCAGTGACGATATAGGCCCCGATTTTCCGGGGCCTATGACAGCATATGCACAGCGTACGCGGTCTTAAGTGCCCCGCAAATTCCGCATGCGCGAAAACCATGAACTTGCGATGTCAAGTTTCAGTTTGACAGATCGTACCAATCCGCAGGAAATGGACATTCGCGGAGAGTTGGGTTATTTGTCCAACTACTGCCCATAAAACTCTTATGCCTGGTAAAAGCAGGTGTAGGGCCTTCTTTTAGAAGCATAAGGGTTTGAATAAAATACTAAAATTAATTTTTAAAAATCATTTAAACTTTCAAAAACCTTTAAAATTAGTTATTTGGCCCCTTTATAAATGTTTACATTTATTTTTCAAAACATAAAATTTTTGTTTTAAATGTTTAAATTGTATTTTAATTAATTTTAAACATGTGATATTTATTTTTTATTTAGGTTGTGAATTTTTTTTTTTTTTTTTTTTTTTTTTATAAATGTGATTCCTATTAAGCTTATTGGGATTCCGTACATAAATGGAATCCCCATAGCATAATGGGAATCCCCCTTTTTGATTGGTTGGGCCGGCCCACGTGATCCCTGGGACGCTTACGAACCACATGCGCCTCCGGGATGCGTGACTCTTTACGCAGGCGTACGCCTGCAGCCCCAGGAGCGCGAGTCTTCGTAGGTCCGGGGCCATCAGGTGAGTATGGATTTTACTTGCGGTTTGGAAGCCTCCGACCGCAATGTCAGGTCCATAAAGTTATCTGTACACCCTCAAAAGTTTAATCAACTGTATACAGTTAACAAGTTCCCCATATACAGTAAAATCAAATGAACAACTGACCTCCAATCCCTTTTATCTTCAGGCTCCAAATGTTTGCAACAAGTTACATCATATGCACAAGCTGTTATTAAGCCCAGTTTTCATTTTCCACTTACTGATGCCTTCATTTAACTTTGCAGGTTCAGCAGAAAACAGTGAGAAAAATAAACCATCACACAACAAGACGAGGCAGACAGGCATCTGCCAGGCACGGCACCCATGAATTAAGTCACAATAAACACAAATTATACAAACCACAAATGTAGTCCTCTGTGTCAATGTTAAAGATGCTTTTCCCTGCCAGCCCCACAGGGTGCGCACAGCCAGCAGTGACCATGTGCTGAAACCGTTTCTCCACCAGAAACCGAGGCAACCACTTCAGCTGACAGTCGCACAGAAGACTGGACGTGTTCAGACCCCTGGGGATAGCAAATAAAAATGAACACCCTTCAGAAACATGTAACTGTGCAGAAGAATAAGATGCGCGGCCGTGAATTACAGGAAGCTTTTCAAACTGCATTTAGCTTAGAAGCATGACCGTTACATGAAGGGGATGCTGAGCGCAGTACAGGTAGCATGACTCAGATGAGACAGTATGCAACATAAAGGGCAGAGAGGGGGGAAGAATTTCTGAACTGTGTTCAGGAGAACTTTCTTGATCAGTATGTTTCCAGCCCAACGCGGAAGGAGGCATTGCTGGATCTGGTTCTGGGGAATGAGGTGGGTCAATTGGAGTAAGGTGTCAGTAGGTGAACATTTAGGAAACAGTGATCATAGTATCATAAGGTTTAGATTAGCTATGGAAAAGGACAGGGAGCAATCTAGAGTAAAAATACTTAATTGGAGGAAGGCCAATTTCAGTGGGATGAGAACAGATCTGGCCCGGGTAAATGGGAATCAAAGATTGGCAGGCAAAACTGTAATGGAACAATGGACTTCCTTTAAAGAGGAAATAGTTCAGGTACAGTTGAAGTACATTCCCACTAGGGGGAAAGGTAGGGCAACTGAAGTCAGAGCTCCCTGGATGACGAAAGAGATAGAGAGAACGATGAAGCAGAAAGAGCGCGTATGACAGATGTCAGGTCGTGAATACATCTGAGAATCAGGCTAAATATAGAAAGTTCAGAGGAGAAGTGAAAAAGAGGGACAAAGAGGGTATGAGAATAGAATGGCAGCAAAAAGGTGATGCAAAAGTCTTCTATAGGCATATAAATAGTAAATGGGTAGTAAGAGAAGGGGTGGGGCCGACTAGGGACCAAAAAGGAGACCTACGCATGGAGGCAGAGGGCATGGCTGAGGGGCTAAACGAGTACTTTGCCTCGGTCTTCACCAAGGAAGATGCTGACATAGACGTAGTGAAGGAGGAGGTAGAGGAGATACTGGATGGGATAAAAATTGATAGAGAAGGTACTAGAAAGGCTGGCTGTACTTAAAGTAGATAAGTCACCAGGACCAGATGGGATGCATCCTAGAACGCTGAGGGAAGTGAAGGAAGAAATTGTAGAGGTACTGGCCATAATTCTCCAATCCTCCTTAGAAATGGGAGGTGCCAGAGAACTGAAGAATTGCAAATGTTACAGCCTTGTTCAAAAAAGGGTGTAAAGGTAAACCCAGCAACTACAGGCCAGTTAGTTTAACCTCAGTAGTGGGGAAGCTTTTAGAAACAATAATCAGAGACAAAATTAAGTGTCACTTGGACAAGTGTGGATTAATTAAGGAAAGCCAGCATGGATTTGTTAAAGGCAAATCGTGTTTAACCAACTTGATCGAGTTTTTTGATGAGGTAACAGAGAGGGTTGATGAGGTGTACATAGATTTCCAAAAGGTGTTCGACAAAGAGCTACATAATAGGCTCGCCAGCAAAGTTCAAGCCCATGGAATAAAAGGGACAGTGGCAGCATGGATACGAAATTGGGTAAACGGAGTCAAGATCTAATTGAATGGCGGAACAGGCTCTACGGGCTGAATGGCCTCCTCCTGTTCCTATGTGCATGGAGCTGACCAAACCTCATCTGTGACTCCAGCAAAATGACCAAAGCCTTGAAATAATCTGC
Organism: Somniosus microcephalus; assembly: GCF_052327205.1. Classification (NCBI taxonomy): domain Eukaryota; kingdom Metazoa; phylum Chordata; class Chondrichthyes; order Squaliformes; family Somniosidae; genus Somniosus; species Somniosus microcephalus. The sequence goes on from NC_141004.1 coordinate 7,650,902, forward strand.
TACCTAGCGGAGACCGTAGCCCGCTTAAAATTAATTGATGTTTCCACAAAGATAACAGAGAGGAATTACAGACGAGCATATTAAGCATTCATAATAGATAGATTGTATAGGAAGGACCTATTCCCCTTAGCAGAGGGGTCAATAACCAGGAGGCATCGATTTAAAGTAATTGGTAGAAGGATCAGAGGGGAGTTGAGCAGAACTCTTTTCACCCAGAGGGTGGTGGGGGTCTGGAACTCGCTGCCTGAAAGGGTGGTAGAGGCCGAATCCCTCACCACATTTAAAAAGTACTTGGATGTGCACCTACAAGGCTACAGACCAAGAGCTGGAAAGTGGGATTAAGCTGGATAACTCTTTTTCGGCCGGCACAGCCACGATGGGCCGAATGGGCTCCTTCTGTGTTGTAAATTTCTATGATTCTATGATAAGCTCGGATCCCACTGCCGAATTTCAGGGCGCAGGATTTGCTCATCCTTCTTGACACAGACTCCAACAGTGTCGTTTGACGTTTAACAAGTTAAATTTCACAGCTGCCCTTTTTTCTAAAGCTTGCCAATTACAGGGTTCATATTACCGGAGCGACAGGGTGCCCCTTGCTAACGACAACCCCCCCCGCCCCAGCCCTCAACCCCAGCCACCTTTACCGCTGAATGTGAAGACTGCAATTATACCACTTGAACCTCAGGGTGTGGTGGACTGCACAAAGAGGAAGCTGAAGCATTTCCTTTCATTTACCTGCTCACCATTTCTCATTACAGCACTCGCGACTCACGTACTCACCCAAAAGCCTCCTGGGTTGTTGACATTACTCCAGATTTCTCATTTGTATGTAGAGCGGCCCCCAGACAACACTCAATAAACAATGAGCAGGCGTCACGGAGGAATCAGTGGAGAGGGCTTTACACATGAATGAGAAGTGCATTCATCCAGGAAAAGGCTTTCTAATTAAATTACCTCATGCAGTACTGATTAATTTACTAGAATATTTTAAATACTTACAGCTCCTTGAGGCTCATTTGGGCAAAAGAATTTTCTTGAATAGACATGATAGCATTGTTGCTCAAATCCCTAAAAGAAATATGTAAAATTGTTTAAAAACTAGACGGTAAAAGGAATACTAGCGTTTGTACAGCATATTAACATATCAAAGCACTTCACACACAATGATTCATTTTTGAAGTGCAGTGACTTATGCAGGAAAGTTCAGCGACCATTTTACACACAGCAAGACCCCCAGAAACAGTAATGAACTGAAAGACTGATTAATATTTTGTTTTTGTTGCTGTTGCTTGAGGGAAGGCGGTTTGGGCAGCAACACTGGGAGGACTCGCACCCCCTCTTTGAATAGGGCCTGTGGGATCTGTTCATCCGAACAGGTGGATATTTCACCTGAATGAACAGCCAGTCACTTTTTAAAAATCAGAAAAATGTAACACATTTGAGTCAAATCTGCATCTAAATTCTGATGGTAAAAACCAGAGAGACACACACACACAAAAAGAGAGCATAACTCAAAGGTGCCAATTGCGTTCTCTGCTCGATAAACAAAGCCGTTACAGGGCCACCCTGTTAGTCAAATGATTGGTACACCACAGAGCCCAGACTGCAACCACGAGGAATTAAAATCCGGCACAGAAATCTTTCACTTACAGAATTATTTAGCAAATGGCAATTAAAAATGTGGGACTTCCAACACTCATTTATAATACTCTCGATCTAATTCGTGTTGTATTTTATTTGGGTGCGAGGTGATGGGATTCATGCACGATTGAGGAGTGATTCGAGGTAGATACTCACAGGTATTCAAGTGTTTCCAGCCCAGAAAATGCTTTCTTTGTGATGGATGTTATTTTGCTTCCCTGCAGGATCCTACAGAGAACGAAAGAGTAATTACTAAATTATACTCCTTCACTCAGAGAGAGTGCTCAAAGAGCAGGCTGCTAGACACTCTTCTACGCTAGCTGCTTTTTAAAAAAATTGTTCTAGTTCGGATTCTGGGAGTTGCCTCGTGCAGTTTATGCTATTAAACAAGTCTTCCTTAGTACACCTCCTGACAAATACATCCATAATACTGTAATGAGTCTAACAGAAACACTAGGAACTGGGTCTTGCACCCGCAGAAAAGCAGCTACTGCAGCCAAATCAAAGAGGCAAAAAACATGCTCTGAGAGAAACAGACACTGCAGTAACATCGAACATGCCGGCAGAAGGCAAGTTTCACACTTCAATGTTTGGCCTCCTCAGTCAACAGTCCCCATCAATGCTCCCCCCCATAATCTTTTCTTTTTGGGTGCGTGGCCCCTTTAAGGGGCAGCGCGGCCATTCACAGTTCCACGCAAGCGCAAAATTTACCATTGAAAAAGCCGGTCCCAGGCTGCGTAGCCGTGGGGCCCCAGTTCAAATGGCTCCCTCAGGACTGCACCAAAGCCTGTACTGCGCCTCAGGATGGGTCTATTTGGACCTTGCGGCCTTTAAGAGGGGCAGGTCAAATTATACACAGCTTCACCGTAGCAGCAGAGCAATATACTGCACGTTAAAAAAGTATAAAGTTCCTGCCTTTATAAAATAGTGCATCGCTCGGCTCAACGTGAGCAATGGCATGGGGGATCTGCTAGTGGCTGTATAAATATGGGTTAACTTGAAAATCATTGCAGTCTTAATTTGAGCGCCGTGGGAGCACGGTGGCAAGGGGTGAAGGCTGCGCACGAAAATACAGAATGTAAAAGCAAGTAAGGCACCAGATTGTGAGCCACAGTAGGTTTAATGGGTGAGGTACATACAACTTTCGCAGTTTGTCTAATCCAGCGAAAGCGCCATTTGAATCCTCGATCGCCCACGAGATTTCGTTATTCCTTAGGTCACTGCAGGAAGAAAGCTGCTGTTACATGTTTTTATAAATAGGATAGGTAAAGCACTCACTCCAATTATACCAATTTTCAGAGAATGCACCTTTGATACTTTTCAAGCAACAATACAGCCCAGTGTACAAATTAAAAATACACACCAGATGCCAAACTGAATACAAGGGACCCGACATATCGGTGAATTCTGACAGAAAAAATTACATAGAATTTACAGCACAGAATCAGGCCATTCGGCCCAACTGGTCCGTGCTGGTGTTTATGCTCCACACGAGCCTCCTCCCACCCCTCTTCATCTCACCCCATCAGCATATCCAGTCTTGACAAAGGGTTTGCCCCGAAACGTTGACTCTATTTTCTCTCCACGGATGTTGCCTGGCCTGCTGAGTTTTTCCAGCATTTTCTGTTGTTATTTAGCATATCCTTCTATTCCTTTCTCCAGCTTCCCCTTAAATGCATCTATACTATTCGCCTCAACCACTCCCTGTGGTAGCGTTCCACATTCTCACCACTCTCTGGGTAAAGAAGTTTCTCCTGAATTCCCGATTGGATTTATCAGTGACTCTCTTATATTGATGGCCTCTAGTTTTAGACTGTCTCCTCCCCCCACCACAAGTGGAAACACCTTCTGTCTGCTAGTGCCAGAGCAGTCTTGTGATACCACTGTTATATGCTAAAAAAGTAAAGTTTGAAATTAGTCACAATCCAAAGAGGACTGCCAATAAAAATTATATTTTTTTAAATTATACGCAAGACTGGTTAATTTTGTGGTAAATATAAACATGATACCGAGGGCATTGGCCATGCGGAGTTTAGACCAAGTGTAGGCTTGAGGGCAGCAAGCGTTAGAGGGCAGACGGATAATAACCCCATCCACCACCTTAAACATTCACTCCCTCCGCCACCGGCGCACCGTGGCGGCAGTGTGTACCATCTACAAGATGCACTGCAGCAACTCGCCAAGGCTTCTTCGGCTGCACCTCCCAAACCCGCGACCTCTTCCACCTAGAAGGACAAGGACAGCAGGCGCATGGGAACACCACCACCTCCAAGTTCCCCTCCAAGTCACACACCATCCCGACTTAGAAGTATATCGCCGTTCCTTCATCGTCGCTGGGTCAAAATCCTGGAACTCCCTCCCTAACAGCACTGTGGGAGCACCTTCACCACACGGACTGCAGCGGTTCAAGGCAGCTCACCACCACCACCTTCTCGAGGGCAATAAATGCTGCCCTTGCCCGCTACGCCCACATCCCATAAATGAATAAAATAAAATTGGACTATAAGGCACAGACATAGTCTAGGCCCCAATTTGCTTCTTTCCTGCAGTTCCTTCAATGTGTGACTTGAAACTGCAGCAGGTGTAGTATTCTAGTTGGCCAGCTGCACTGTGAGAAGATATAAAGAACCACAAATGCTGGGAGTCTGAACTAAATACACCAAACGCTGGAAACACACATTAGTTCAGATTGGAAAAGGTAAAGACAGCTGAACATTGTGGGTCTGTGCCCTTCACCAGAAGCGAGTGAACTCTCCTTTCCACATGCTGACAGACCGGCTGTACATTTGCATCATTTTCTGTTTTCACTGCAATCAGGGTCAACTTCAAAGTACAAAGCGGCCAAAGCTTTGAACAAGAACCTATGCTGCAGCTAAAGCCTTTTCTTGCAAGATGTAAACAAGGGATATTAAAAAAAATTATATTTGCTCCAAAAGACAGGTCATCATTGCAAGCGTGATGAGGTGCCAGAGAACAACTGCAGAAAGTGTAGTGAATGTTAGCTTTTAAGATGCTTGCATTGCAACAAACTCCCAGTGAAACAGTTCGTTCCTGCGCACTGTCTGATAAAATTCTCTCTGGAACTTGGAGGAGACTTTGATACATGGGTGGAGGTGTACGTTTAGTATCATCTTAGACTGTCCTACAGTCTGATCTAGGTGGGATTGGTGACTTCCAGTTTGGATACATTGCAGTGTGTGCATTATTTTCATTTCAGTTTTAAATTTCTCGGTCCTATTCTGTAAACGTTATGTATAAGATCCCTCAGCAAGTGGGTAATCCACTCTTGGCCATTTGCCAATGGCACTCTGCAACTGAGAGAAACTAATTTCCAAACTGACACGCCCATACATTTTCCCCTCCCTCAACCTGGGAAACACCTCATGCCTTAAGAGAACCTCCTTGTATTAGGAACTGTGGCCGCTGACCAATGTTCCTTATGATTTCCCCCCCCCTCCGCCCCCCCAGGTGTGCGGTCCCTTTAGGTTTGCTGCGCAGCATCTTCCAGCGGCAATAGCTTGTGAGCGACCTGCGCGGGACCTCCCGATTGATGCGCGGCCATGCGTTGCCGCTGACCTGTGCCCCATCACCTTGTGGCGTCCTGTGCAAGTCATGACCACAGATTAATAAGTCTTAGAGGAGCAAAGACATCAGCACAAGCTTTCAAATCCTTACCACAGTGAGCACTAAACTATACCCAGAGCACGTAGAACTCACCCAGATGTTTAAACAGAATTAAAACAGTTACATCAAGTATTTCTGACTTCACTTTGACTAAAGAAATTCATTCCACCCTTTCGCCCTTGCCCTGATCAGTTAGTTCTCCTATTTCCTCACAGCTGGACAGGTACAAATAGCTGGAGCCTCGCTAATCAGTAATGCCCTGGAACGTGAATACACGCGGGGACCCTGAACTGAAGCTGCTCGGCAGTTAGTTCTTTTTACACGCCTCCCCCTCAGGACCCAACAATACTATTTAATTCACTCTTCTGTTTTATGCTACATTGAACCAAAGCAGATCAGCTGCGACCACTTCACTACTAACAGGTTACACGAAGGACAGAGAATCCCATGTTACTTCATCCCCGTCAGTTTATTTTGGGGCTTTTGCACATCAGCTCAGTCGAGCAATTCAACACAGTGGAGTCTGACGGCAGGGGGGGGGGGGGGGGGAAGTCAGAGATTTACAAGGATGTTGCTAGGAGGAAAGACTGGATAGGCTGGGGTTGTTTCCTTTGGAACAGAGGAGGCCGAGGGGGAGACTTGAATGAGGTGTATAAAATGATGAGGGGCCGAGATAGAGTGGATAGGAAGGACCGATTCCCCTTAACAGAGGGGTCAATAACCAGGGGGCACAGATTTAAAGTAATTGGTAGATGGATTAGAGGGGAGTTGAGGAGAAATGCTTTCACCCAGAGGGTCTGAAACTCACTGCTTGAGGCAGAAACCCTCATCACATTTAAAGAGTGCTGTAACCTCCAGGGCTACGGACCAAGAGCTGGAAAGTGGGATTAGGCTGGATTTTCAGCCGGCACAGACATGATGGGCCGAATGGCCTCCTTCTGTGGCGTAAACTTCTATTATATGAGAAGAGGGGAGGATTCATTTACAATATGTTAACAGGCACTGCAGAGTGAAACAGCAAAAGATAGAGCCAGAGTTAAATCTGCTGCCTGCTAACTTAATCCTTTGTGCAACTCGGCACCAATTTCCACTTCCTCCATTTTTAAACACCTTCCTGTACAGTTGGCTACTTAAGATGGGTGGGAACTAATGAGTGCCGCTGTACACTTTTTAGTATCTATGGACTTGCCAACTCTTTCAGCTTTCACCATAATAGAAGCACAACTGAAAAATGTGGAGTCAGGGGACAGGTAGTGTAGTGTATGTACCTTTAAGAGCCCCTGTGTACTGTAATACCGATAGTGACCACTCAGGTATATGAGCCTGTATAGCGTCTTGTTAGTTCACCTCCAGACTTTGTTCAGTAAACACCTGTTAAACCAATTCCTGCATTCCGTGTCTCCATTAACACACGGATACAACAGTGGCGACGAATTGGAAACGGACTTACCTGCAATTCGGCAGCACCTCAAGGAGATCGATTCCTCAGATGAAGGTCGAAGAAGAAAAAAACCCCAAAAAAACTGTGGTTTCACCAGCTAGCCGGGCTGGTGGCAGGTACTGCACTAATCCTTCCTGGGCGGCGGGCTGGGGCTCGATCGGGTGGCTCTGCAGCGGGGCCGAGCAGCGAGTCGGAAGGCAGAGGCAAACAGAGACGGAGGGTGGAGCACTCGGGAGACGGCCGGCACGGCAAAGCAGGTCAGCGTTCGGACCAAGCAGAGGGAGGGAAAAGTCCCAGAGAGTCCGGCGCGAATGAGTCTCCAACTATTAAAAATATCTGTATAAATAAAAACCGCGGAGAACAGCGTTGTCAGCGGCGGGAGGCGCCATTTTTACTCGGCAGGGAAGAAAGGAAAGCGCGGGAGGCGCCATTTTTGATTTTCAGGATGCCTAAGACTGGCAATATTACTGCTTTCGATAGCGATATAGAGGAGTGGACCACATATGTGGAAAGAGTGGAGGTATATTGCACAGCGAATGAAGTAGAGGATGATAAAAAGGCATCGGTACTTCTAAATCTGATGGGCGCAAGGACATACGGGCTGTTACGAAACTTAATCACTCCAGCCAAACCGATGGACAAGAATTAAGGAGATTGTTGATACCCTACAGGAGCACTTAAACCTAACACCGCTACTGATAGCGGAACGATTCAAATTCTTCAGGAGGAATCAGCACAAGAATGAAAGTAACGCTGATTACCTCACCAAATTAAGAAAGCTGTCAAAGCACTGCCAATTCGGGGCAGGACTGGCAGATTCTCTACGAGACAAATTCGTCTGCGGTCTCCTAAGCGAAAGAACACAGAAAAGGCTACTTTCTGGAGAAAGATTTGACACTGGACAAGGCTTTCAGTGTGGCTGTATCATACAAAGCAGCAGCAAGAGGAGCTGCAGAGTTACAGCAAGCGCCACAGGACTTCGGCACCCATGAAATGACACAGGATCGAGAGAGATGTTATCGCTGTGGCAGATCCACCCATGACCAGAGGGACTGCTGGTTCAAGGACAAAGCATGCAGGCAATGCGGAAAGATGGGACACATTGCACGTGTATGCCGAGCTGGAAACAAAAAATCCACTGACAGAAAAAAAATCAATAAGGAAAAGTACAGAAAGGTACAAATGATGACGGACAGTAGCTCCGAAGACCAGAAGAGCGATAGCGACTCCGGAAACAAGAGACTAAGCAGTCTCAAATTACATAATGTAATTGCCAAAGAGGATTACCAGACCATTTGGGTTACCCTCACGATAGCGGGGTCCCCAGTTAAAATGGAGCTAGATACAGGATCAGCTCTGACCGTCATAAGTCGACGGGATTACGAGCAGCTATTTCCGCATATACCTTTGACAGACACATCCATTATCTTGAAGACATATACGGGGCAGAAAGTATACCCCAGAGGGAAAATAAAGGAAATACAGTTGTATTTATACGTTCTGCAAGATGGCGGTCCACCGTTGTTGGGACGTGAATGGATCAGGAAGATACGTTTAGACTGGCACTCCATTCAGGCACTGATGGTGACCAGTAAGAAAAAAAATGATGATGACGTCATACCTGAACGATTAAAAGACATCTTGGCTAACGCCAAAGAAGTGTTTCAACAGGAACTAGGAACCTTGAAAGGCGTCACCGCCTCAATAAAAGTGGAAGATGCTGCAATTCCCAAGTTTTTTAAGGCAAGGCCGGTGCCATACGCAATTCGTCCAGCAGTTGAGGCAGAGCTGGAGAATTTGGAAAAAGCAGGCGTGTTATCCAAGGTAGATTGGAGCGAGTGGGCAACACCCATCGTCCCGGTCATGAAGAAAACGTTGAATAATGATAAATCTGAAGAACAGAGAAAAATTCGCATCTGTGGGGACTTCAAGGTGACTGTAAACCCGGTCCTTCACACGGTACAGTATCCTCTTCCGAGGATAGAAGATATTTTCGCCTCACTATCCGGAGGGAAACGTTTCACCAAAATTGACTTGGCACAGGCATATCTACAGATGGAGGTTGAGGAGGCCTCTAAAAAGTATCTCACGATAAACACACACAAAGGCCTGTACCAGTACAATCGACTGGTTTTCGGAGTAGCATCAGCTCCAGCTATCTGGCAAAGAGCTATGGAGCAAGTCCTGCAAGGGATTCCGGGGACTCAATGCTACCTAGACGACATCCTTGTAACAGGAGAAGACGACAACGAGCACCTTGCCAATTTGGAGCAGGCGCTCACTAGGCTGAGAAAACGGGGCCTACAAGCAAATTGCCCCAAGTGCGAACTTTTCCAGAAACAAATATCATATTGTGGCCATATAATTAACGAAGACGGGTTGCATAAGTCACCTGAAAAAACTGAAGCGGTCATAAAAGCCCCAGCACCTGAAAATGTCTCACAATTAAGGTCGTTCCTGGGATTGATAAATTACTATCATAAATTTTTACCGAACTTGTCAACTGTTCTGCACCCTCTTAACAAACTGCTACAAACGGGAGTAATTTGGAAATGGAGCGAAGACTGTAAACGTGCCTTCCATAAATGCAAAGGCTTGATCACGTCCAAGGAAGTGTTGGCTCATTACAATCCATCACTGCCAATCAGACTGGCGTGCGATGCATCCCCTTACGGCGTGGGAGCGGTATTATCGCATAGATTCCCTGATGGCTCGGAGCGGCCGATAGCTTTTGCGTCATGCTCATTGAACTCAGCTGAGCGTAACTACGCCCAGATCGACAGGGAAGTGTGGTGTGGGGAGTGAAGAAATTCAACCATTACCTACACGGACAAAAATTTACCTTGTTGACTGACGATCAACCCCTCGTCTCCATATTCAACCCTAAAAAGGGCGTTCCCATTATGACAGCGCAAAGGCTACAGAGGTGGTCCCTTTTCCTAGGGGCACACCAATATGACATAGAATACAAAGGATCAAAACAGCATGGGAATGCTGACGGTTTATCGCGCCTACCATTGCCAACGGTAGAAGAGGCACCTACAGTGGACCCAGTGGAGATGTTCCACTCAACCATAGTGGAATGTCTACCAGTAACAAATTCTACCATTGAAAAAGAAACGAGAAATGACCCGACTCTCTCACGAGTCTACGATTTAATGGTGAAGGGATGGCCAGCACATGGCGAACCACTGTTGCCAGCATTTTCGCAAAGAAGAGAACAGCGGTCAGTGTGCCGAGGAACCTTGATGTGTGGATCCAGAGTGGTGATTCCACCCAAACTCCAGGATAAAGTGCTAAAGGAGCTTCACGAGGGGCATCTGGGTGGCGTGAAAATGAAGAACCTAGCCAGAGCGTTTGTGTGGTGGCCAGGTATCGATGGAGACATCGAAGAAATGACCAAGAGCTGTCTAGGATGCCAGAAGGTCCAAAACGCCCCACCACAAGCCCCTCTACATCCATGGGAGTGGCCCTCATCTCCATGGCAAAGGGTACATATCGACTTTGCTGGTCCATTTATGGACTCAATGTTCTTAATCGCGGTGGATGCACACTCCAAGTGGCTGGAGGTAATAAAGATGTCCTCCACCACCACGGAAAAAACCATCACAGTATTAAGGACCATATTTGCCAGGAATGGGCTGCCTGAACAGATCTGTTCTGATAATGGACCGCAATTTGTGTCCGAAGAATTCAGGAAGTTCTTAAAAAACAATGGGGTTAAGCACTACACGTCCGCCCCATACCATCCCGCCACCAATGGATTAGCTGAAAGGTTTGTCCAGACCTTCAAGAAGGCCATAAAGGCCATGGGTAATGAAGACATAAATCTACAACATAAGGTAGATAACTTCTTGCTTGCGTACAGGAATGCAACACATGTGGTTACAAACCAAACTCCCGCCATGATGTTTTTCAATAGAAGACTAAGATGCCGGCTGGATTTGATCAAGCCAAAATCAGAAGGGACGTAGAGAACCGGCAATTTCAAGGCATGAATGAAAGGCCAACTAGAACCTTCCAGATAGGTCAACAAGTTTTGGCCCGGGACTACCGTACCGAGAAATGGCAGCCTGGAACTATTTGCACACGACTAGGACCGCTGATGTATACCGTGGACATTGGAGAAAGCATAATAAGGCGCCATGCTGACCAGATCATAGAGTCATCCGAAAAGGGACAACCTACACCACAACTCTATACGCCTAATGATGAAGCAGAGATACCCATAGTATCTACCTCCGATCCGGTGATACTGGAACCAGATGAACCCGACACTGGCATTCAAGCCGAATCGACCTTGCCAAAAGAACCTACTACACCACCAAAAACTACTACACCACCGAGGCGTTATCCGGACCGAGTCAGGAAGCCTCCAGAGAGACTGACTTATAATTAATTAACTGCAGCAAATGTTATGTACTAATTATCTAAAAAGGGGAGGAATTGTAGTGTATGTACCTTTAAGAGCCCCTGTGTACTGTAATACCGATAGTGACCACTCGGGTATATAAGACTGTATAGCGTCTTGTATCTGTTAGTTCACCTCCAGACTTTGTTCAGTAAACACCTGTTAAACCAACTCCTGCATTCCATGTCTCCATTAACACACGGATACAACAGGTAGCAGAATGGATAGCTGGCTGGCTTCAAGACAGAAAGCAGAGAGATGGGGTAAAAGGTAGCTATTCACAGTGGCAGAAGGTGGGTAGTGGTGTTCCACAAGGGTCAGTGCTGGGACCACTGTTGGTCACAATTTATATTAATGATTTAGACTTTAGAATCAAAAACACAATTTCTAAATTTGCGGATGACACCAAATTTGGGGGGGGTGGGGAGGAGATAGTCAATACCGAGCAGGACTGCAACAGATTACAGGAAGACATTATTAATCTTGCAGAATGAGCATATACAGGAAACTTCGCGATATCCGGCACCGACGGGACCGAGCTAATGTTGAAGGATACGGAGGTTTTCATCTCCGTATCTGACAACACTGTTGCTTAGCAACAGCTTGTAAACACTCAGCCCGTACCTTGGAAGCGTCTCTGAAGCTGTTGCTAAGCTGGAGACGCTTTCCACAGCCTGAATGTTTAAAAAAAATGCTAGGGGAAGAAAAAAAACCTAACCAAAACGGCTGCTGATTTCTGCCGGTAGATCGAGGTTTCCGGACATACAACCTCCGGATAAACCAAAGTTTCCTGTAATTAGCAAATTAATTTCAACACAGATAAATGTGAGCTATTATATTTTGGTAGGACGTCACATATTACTTGGCGGGTGCGAGTCTGCGTCGGGTAGAGGAGCAAAGGCATCTCCGAGTACAAATACACAAATCACAAAGTAGCAACACAGGTTAACAAGGCCATTAAAAAGCAAACCAAGCACTGGGGTTTATTTATAGACTGATCGAATTGAAAAGTAGTTATGCTAAACTTGTATCGAACCTTGGTTAGACCACACTTGGAGTACTGCGTACAATTCTGGTCACTATATTATAAAAAGGATATTGAGGCACCGGAGAGGGTGCAGAGAAGACTTTTAAGGCCTCAGAGCGTCGGCGGGAAACTCGAGCGGCAGCAGCGGGGCTATAAAAGGCTCCAGAGACCAGGTAAGGCTTACTAATCTCCGAACTCGGACCTCAAAGGGAAAGAGAGAGGTAAAAAAAATCGAAGTGTGACGTCACCAGAAAGCAGGTAAGTGATTGGTTGGTGTGTATTTCTCTCTTTTTAAACTTAAACTCTGTGGTTTATAGTTTCTAGGGTCTCTCTGGTGTAGCGGAGACTTCTGCCATACAAGCGCCCTAGAGTATATCTTTAATTGGTGGTATTGAATTAATTTAAATTAATTAAAGGGCAAGTAATGTCAGGACAGCCCAGCCCCGTGTTATGCTCCACCTGCGCTATGTGGGAATTCAGGGACACTGCCGGTGTCCCCGATGACCATGTGTGCTGGAAATGTATCCAGCTGCAGCTTCTAGCAGACCGCATTGAGGCGCTGGAGCTGCGGATGGATGAGTTTTGGAGCATTCGCGATGCTGAGAGGGTCGTGGATAACACGTTTAGTGAGTTGGTCACACCGCAGGTAAGGGCTGCACAGGCAGAAGGGAAATGGGTGACCATCAGGCGGAGCAGTAGAAGCAGGCAGGTAGTGCAGGGGACCCCTGTGGCCATCCCCCTCTCAAACAGGTATACCGATTTGGATACTGTTGAGGGGGATGACTTACCAGGGGAAGGCGGCAGCAGCAGCCAACTTCCTGGCACCAGGGGTGCTTCTGCTGCTCAGGAAGGGAGGAAAAAGAGTGGGAGAGCAATAGTGGTAGGGGATTCTATCGTAAAGGGAACAGATAGGTGTTTCTGTGGCCGTAGACGTGACTCCAGGATGGTTTGTTGCCTCCCTAGTGCCAGGGTCAAGGATGTCACTGAACGGCTGCAGGGCATTCTGAAGGGGGAGGGTGAACAGTCAGAGGTCGTGGTTCACATTGGGACCAACGACATGGGTAGGAAGAGGGATGAGGTCCTGCAGCAAGAATTTAGGGAGCTAGGTAGCAGATTAAAGAGCAGGACCTCCAAGGTTGTAATCTCTGGATTACTCCCGGTGCCACGTGCTAGTGAGTATAGGAATAGGAGGATAGAGCAGATGAATGTGTGGCTAAAGAGTTGGTGCAGGACGGAGGGCTTTAGTTTCCTGGATCACTGGGTCTGCTTCTGGGGAAGGTGGGACTTGTACAAGTCGGACGGGTTGCACCTGAACCAGAACGGGACAAATATCCTTGCGGGGTGGTTTGCCAGCACTGTTTGGGGGGGGGGGGGGGGGGGGTTAAACTAACTTGGCAGGGGGATGGGGTACAGAGTGGAGCTATAATAGGGGGTGATGTACAGCTAAATACAGAGGAAAAAACAAGTCAGCTTGGAAGGCAGAGCAAATGTGTAATGGCACAAGGGAGTAGGGCAAGGCTGGATGGCATTTATTTTAATGCAAGGAGTCTTGCGAATAAGGTGGATGAACTGAAGGTGTTGATGAACACATGGGAGTATAATATTGTTGCTATCACGGAGACATGGTTGAGGGAGGGGCAACACTGGCAGCTCAATATTCCGGGGTATAGAATCTTCAGGCGAGACGGGGGGGTAAAAAGAGGAGGGAGTGTCGCAATATTAATTAAGGAGTCAATTACTGCTGTAAGGAGGGATGATATATTAACAGGTCCCTCTAATGAGGCCATATGGGTAGAACTTAAAAACAAAAAGGGGGCAAGCACTTTGCTGGGAGTGTACTATAGGCCCCCAGTCAGGGGGAGATCGAGGAACAGATATGTAGGCAAATCTCAGAGAAATGTGCAAATAATAGGGTAATAAGAGTGCGGGATTTCAACTTCCCCAATATTAACTGGGAAAATCAGAGTGTGAAAGGCTTAGAGGGTGCAGAATTCTTAGTGCATCCAGGAGAGCTTTTTGAGCCAGCATGTAGAAAGTCCTACAAGAGAGGGGGCGGTACTGGACCTAATTCTAGGGAATGTGGCCGGGCAAGTGGTAGAAGTGTTAGTAGGTGAGCACTTTGGTGACAGTGACCATAATTCGGTGAGATTTAAGGTAGTCATGGAAAAGGACAAGGATGGACCGGAAATAGAGGTTCCAAATTGGGGGAAGGCCGATTTTAATATGATAAGGCAGGATCTGGCCAAAGTGGACTGGGATCAGCTACTTGTAGGAAAATCCACATCAGAGCAATGGGAGTCTTTCAGAAAGGAAATTGAGAGAGTACAATGGCAACATGTTCCCGTAAAGGTCAAGGGTGGGACCAACAAGCCCAGGGAACCTTGGATGTCAAGGGATATACGAGAATGGATTAGGAAAAAAAGGGGGGCTTTTGGCAGATACAAAGGACTAAAGACAGAGGAAGCCCTAGAGGAGTATAAAAAGTGCAGGGGGATACTTAAAAAAGAAATTAGGAGAGCGAGGAGGGGGACATGAAATAACACTGGCGAGCAAAATAAAGGAAAACACTAAGGTGTTTTTAAAGAGTATATTAAGGGCAAAAGGATAACTAGGGAAAGAGTAGGGCCCATTAGCGACCAAAGTGGCAATCTGTGTGTGGAGCCAGAAGATGTAGGTGGGGTTTTAAATGAATTTTTTGCATCTGTGTTCACTATGGAGAAGGACGGTGTAGACATAGAAATCGGGCAGGGGGACTGTGATATACTTGAACATATTAGCATCGAGAGGGAGGAGGTACTAGCGGTTTTAGCAGGCTTAAAAGTGGATAAATCCCCAGGCCCAGACGAGATGTATCCCAGGCTGCTGCGTGAGGCAAAGGAGGAGATTGCAGGGGCTCTGACACAAATTTTCAGAACCTCTCTGGCCACAGGGGATGTGCCAGAGGACTGGAGAACAGCCAACATAGTACCATTATTCAAGAAGGGTAGTAGGGATAAACCAGGGAATTACAGGCCAGTGAGCCTAACATCAGTGGTAGGGAAATTATTTGAAATAATTCTGAGGGACAGAATTAGTCTCCACTTGGAGAGGCAAGGATTAATCAGGGATAGTCAGCATGGCTTTGTCAAGGGAAGATCATGTTTGACTAATTTGATTGAATTTTTCGAGGGGGTGACTAGGTGTGTGGATGAGAGTAGTGCAGTGGATGTGGTATACATGGATTTCAGTAAGGCTTTCGATAAAGTCCCACATAGGAGACTGGTCAAGAAGGTAAGAGCCCATGGGGTCCAGGGTGCCTTGGCACATTGGATCCAAAACTGGCTTAGTGGCAGAAGGCAGAGGGTGATAGTCGAAGGTTGTTTTTGTGACTGGAAGCCTGTGTCCAGTGGGGTACCGCAGGGATCGGTGCTGGGTCCCTTGCTGTTTGTGGTCTACATTAATGATTTGGATGTGAATGTAAAAGGTATGATCAATAAGTTCGCAGATGACACGAAAATTGGTGGGGTGGTAAATCGCGAGGAGGGTAGCCTCAGTCTGCAGGACGATATAGATGGGTTGGTCAGATGGGTGGAACAGTGGCAAATGGAATTTAACCCTGAAAAGTGTGAGGTGATGCATTTTGGAGGGACTAACAAGGCAAGGGAATACACAATGAATGGTAGGACCCTCAGAAAGACAGAGGATCAGAGGGACCTTGGTGTGCATGTACATAGATCCCTGAAGGCAGCAGAACAGGTGGATAAGGTGGTTAAAAAGGCAGATGGGATACTTGCCTTCATTAGCCGAGGCATAGAATATAAGAGCAGGGAGGTTATGATGGAGCTGTACAAAACGCTGGTTAGGCCACAGCTGGAATACTGTGTGCAGTTCTGGTCGCCACACTATAGAAAGGATGTGATTGCTTTGGAGAGGGTGCAGAGGAGATTCACCAGGGGGTTACCTGGGCTGGAGCGCTTCAGCTATGAAGAAAGACTGGACAGGCTGGGGTTGTTTTCCTTGGAGCAGAGAAGGCTGAGGGGGGACCTGATTGAGGTGTACAAAATTATGAGGGGCATAGATAGGGTAGATAGAAAGGAACTTCTCCCCTTAGTAGAGGGGTCAATAACAAGGGGGCATAGATTCAAGGTAAGGGGCAGGAGGTTTAAAGGGGATTTGAGCAAGAACTTTTTCACCCAGAGGGTGGTTGGAATCTGGAACTCACTGCCTGAAAGGGTGGTAGAGGCAGGAACCCTCACAACATTCAAGAAGCATTTGGATGAGCACTTGAAATGCCATAGCATACAAGGTTACGGACCAAATGCTGGAAAATGGGATTAGATTAGACAGGGCTTGATGGCTGGCGTGGACGCGATGGGCCGAATGACCTCTTTCTGTGCTGTATAACTATGATACCAGAAATGCGAGGGTATACCTATCAGGAAAGGATGAACAGGCTGGGTCTCTTTTCTCTTGAAAAAAGGCTGAGGGGTGACCCAATAGAGGTCTTTAAAATTATGAAAGGTTTTGATAGAGTGGCTACAGAGAGAATGTTTCCACTTGTGGGGAAGAACATAACTAGAGGCCATCAATATAAGATAGTCACCAAGATATCCAATCGGGAATTCAGGAGAAACTTCTTTACCCAGAGAGCGGTGAGAATGTGGAACTCGCCACCACAGGGAGTGGTTGAAGCGAATAGGATAGATGCATTTAAAGGGCGGGTAGATAAGCATGTGAGGGAGAAGGGAATAGAGGGATATGCCGATAGAGTTAGATGAGGAAAGACGGGAGGAGGCTCGAGTGGAGCATAGACGTCGGTATGGACTGGTTGGGCCGAATGGCCTGTTTCTGTGCTGTATATCCTATGTAATACGCATCAGATGGTGAACTAAATGCATGCTATAACAGATGTAGGACTTCATCACAATGGATACCTCTCGTGTTTTGTTAACAAACTCACATTTCACAAATTACCTCCAATGTGTGCATCAAAAAGTACAGCTTTACTGGCCAATACCACGGGGGATAGTGGCTTTGAGATGGAGGACATGCGACTCATCAGCTACCTGTCATAGAATCATAGAAATTTAAACACAGAAGGAGGCCATTCGGCCCATCGTGTCTGTGCCGGCCGAAAAAGAGCTCTCCAGCCTAATCCCACTTTCCAGCTCTTGGTCTGTAGCCCTGTAGGTTACGGCACTTCAAGTACATATCCAAGTAATTTTTAAATGTGATGAGGGTTCCTGCCTCTACCACCCTTTCAGGCAGTGAGTTCCAGACCCTCACCACCCTTTGGATGAAAAAGGATCTCAACACCCCTCTAATCCTTCTCCCCAGCATTCCTCCCCCCTCCCAGCACTGATTTCTAGTCCTACTGCAGGATGAGACCTGCATGACGTTCACTGGCAGGCTCACAGATACAGCTCGGTTAGTACAGTGTATGAAGATCGGTTTATGGGGCGGGGTGTAAATGACTCACTTCTGATCCCTTTGTTAAGCGGTCTGGTTGTCCGATTTTACTGTACAATGCCGTTTATTCTGCATACTTACAGCGTCAGCAGGTTAGACAAGCCGGTAAAGACTCCGTCAGCAATATAACTCACTCGGTTGTCTCCCATGTACAAACTCTCGAGCAAATTCAAGCCCACGAATGTAGACTCGTCTAAACGAGTCATCTGATTATAGGTCATGTCTCTGAAATAAATGAGATAGAAACTCCTGCGTAAGTCATCATTGTAATACAGCTCTCCCATCCCATTTACAGTAACTCCTTGACCAATAGAATCTGGATACAGTAATACACCGTATCCCAACGTATCCATTACAAGTTCTACATTTTCAAAGAAAGCAGCTAATGTTTCGTTCACACTGATGAGCAGAGATTAGATGAGCTCCAAGACTTTCCTTATTTCACCTCCGCAGAGTACTAAAATAACAAAATCTTGTTCTACGTTTCAGTGCTGGGGCCACACTTGGCAGAGAGAGTTTTTATTGCAGTCGACTCCTTCTGGTCTGTTATAATGCACGATAGGCGGCAGGTGATCGACTTTCGCACAAAACCGGCTTGGTATATAAACGCAGAGGAAGCAGTCAAAGGATGGAACGGCAACCACTGGTGCTTTCTTACTTAAACCGGAGGCTCGAAGAAACACTCCTATTGTGGATTAAACCCCGAGCCACATTCTAGGCATGGGGCGATTATGGACAATAGAGTGATGGAGGACAGGAGGTGCTAGATCGTGTGGTAGTCTATATTAGAGATGCAAAAACGCACGCCTCCAGTTAGAACATAGCACAACCGCACAGGCCAGTTCTACGTCACAATAAACATTTCCTCTACCCACAATTAAATTACTTTAAATCTGTGACTCCTGCATTAAGTAACTAGCGCTAACAAACACACCAGTGGGGCGAAGAGCGAGCACTGGTCCCAGATCTTTATTGTTTTGGCCGTTATCCCCTTTGTTAAGGAGTCAGTCCTGGAGTATAGGGATTATCTTTTCACAAACTATGCAACAGCTTGTGTTTATATAGCACCTTCAACGCAGTAAAACGTCCCACGGTGCTTCACAGGAGTGATTATCACTCAAACTTTGACACCGAGCCACATAAGGAGATATTAGGACACGTGACCAAAAGCTTGGTCAAAGAGGTTGGTTTTAACGAGCATCTTAAAGAAGAGAGAGGTGGAGAGGTTTATGGAGCGAATTCCAGAGCTTAGGCCCTAGGCAGCTGAAGGCACGACCACCAATGGTGGAGCGATGAAAATCGGGGATGCTCAAGAGGCCAGAACTGGAGGAGCGCAGGGAAAAACAAAACAAACTCACAGCTCAGTCAGTTTCTGGCAGAACTCCCAGGCATCAGCACTGATCCTGGTGATGGCATTCCGGCTCAGGTGGAGCTGCTGCAGCAGTTTGAGGCCGTACAGCCAGTCCTTGGTCACGTCGGTCAAGTTATTATGCTTCAAGTCCCTACAACAGAGAAAGGAAACATCAGTTTGGTTTCCCCGAACATCTCCTAGCCGCCACTACGTATACCAATATTTTTAGCAACAAAAAGTCAAAAGGAGACCAGCTCTCCTGAGCGAGTCCCAAAATAGAACTGACCATCAAGTTTATTTCTGCTCAGATAGTAACTCGAGATCCAGTTTGTTCAAATAAGGTTGTCATTTCTTCAAAAGATTCCTAAAAATTACCCAAAACTTTTGCTTACTGGGCAGAAGAGACATAACTACACAATGCAACGGTAACACGGAGCGGATTTAAGGTCCCACTCCTCAGCTAGGCAAGGCTGCTTTGTGCCCATTTTAGATTCAAAAGGTATTAGACAACAGGAGAATTACATTCAGCCATTTTACACTAGACTACATGAGACGACAAAGCTGCTGTGAGTTACGCTGTCACAGGGTACAAGTTAAAGCTTTGTTGACTTTTCATATATGAAATGGACCCACAAAAATCAGAGTTAATGATTTTTTTTTTGGGGGGGGGGGGGGGGGGGGGGGGGAAGTGAGGTTTCTCTCCCTTAAGAGGTTGATTCCTTCACTGTGGCTTAATTCTGCAGACCTCATGTTCATTTTTGAGTCTCAATAGTAAATGCTGGAAGACTATTTAACCTTGTGGGGAACACCTTGGTGACCCCACCCCCCACCACAAGTGAACCTACTGGAGGTCAGCTGATTGGTTTTACCCTTCCCTAGCCCAGGTCCTTTCAGGTCAATTATAGCACCCTAGCACTACCCAGATTGAGCGCTCTCAGCAAAGACTGCATGGCTCAGACTCGGCGACTTCAGGGTCAATGACGTAAAGCCATGTGCCATTAAATGTGCGGCTTCTCCAGATTACTTTACACAGATAAAGAAAGACTTGCATTTATATAGCGCCTTTCACGACCTCAGGACGTCCCAACGCGCTTTACAGCCAATTAAATACTTTCTGAAGTGTAGTCACCGTTGTAATGTAGGAAACATGGCAGACAATTTGCACACAGCAAGCTCCCACAAACAGCAATGTGATAATGATCAGATAATCTGTTATAGTGATGTTGATTGAAGAATAAATATTGGCCCAGGACACCGGGGAGAACGCCGCTGTTCTTCTAGTCGTGCCATGGGATCTTTTACGTCCACCTGAGGGGCCTCGGTTTAACGTCTCATCCGAAAGACGGCACTCCTGACAGTGCGGCACTCCCTCAGTACTGCACTGGAGCGTCAGCCTATATTTTTGTGCTCAAGTCTGCGGACAGGGACTTGAACCCACAACCTCTGACTCCGAGGCGAGGGTGCTACCCACTGAGTTATGGCTGGCACCCTATAATAGGATAGCCATTGCCCCGTCCGTAGGAGGACAGCAGGTTGATACATTTCTACCAGTGCTTTAACAATGACATTTCGATTAAATACTCCAAACACCAGCACTTCAATTACCACTTGGACAACGGCTGGACAAGATCCAATTACTCCTGAATAGCCACCAAAACAAAAGGACTCACAGCTCCTCGATTTCATTCAGCCCCCAGAAGGCTCCGTCCTTGAGTTCGCAGATCCCATTACGCTGCAGTTTCAACGACTTCAGCGAATCGAGGCCGCGAAACGTCAGGCTCTCGATAACCCGGATTCTGTTGCGTTTTAGCTCCCTGTTTAAACATAAAATGCAAAGTAAACCCACATGGTGGTTAACTTTCGTTCTTAAAAAGGACCAAAGTTGAGGAGTAATTTTTAAAAAAAACCCCGTCAGATTGGCGAGTGATGAGAGTGAATGTGTGCTGCAATAGAATCCACACACTTACTTTTGGAAGAAATTTCTACACGTTCAAAGTTGCAATGTTGTTTCTACATACTCATACCATCTTGGAGCAGAAACCGATAAAACAGAGGTAAACATTGGTAACAGTGTATGACCCCCCCCTCCCCTCCAGGGCTGGGTGCTGACAAACCCTGTATTCAGTAAATTAAATCCTACCCAAGTTCGGCTGTTTGTTTTTCCACTTACTCAAGAGTTGTTTTCTTAAACACAGCTGAACTAGGACAAAAACGCCACTTGTGGCAAGGTTTTCCAATTTAAGAAAGCTGCACTTACAGAGACAGGCCTGATTCATGCTGTCCAAGCCAAAAGGGTCACAGTTCACGTTGTGTGCAAAGAGGGCTTCATTTACTAAAGAGCTTTACTATTAGACGTCTATCAGGAGGATCAGAGACAACTTCAAGGGCAAGTGCTGATGCAGATCTACACACTCCAATAAGTTTTCTTGATACAGTTATAATTTACTGAGGGGAGACAAAGTGTTGTGCCCGCGATGAAGATTTCACATCTGGAGGCGTCAGGACGATTACCAGTCTGACTGCCTTCCACGTGAAATAAATCCGTCAACACTTCCCTTTCGATGTGATCCAAATGTAACATTCTTCGCTGCTTAAAAATGCAAGGAGAGATCATTATTTTTTTGCAGTCAGTAGCCCCAGACTACACTACAGGAGCACACGCAGCACTTCCTCCTTTGGCTGTACCCCGTAGTGCAAGTGAGACAAAACAGCATTGCAAACCCATGAGAGTGTGCTGCTTATTTCAGTTGAAGTTCGCGAGCTTCAGTCAAGTTAAACCAAGCGTTTGATCTCAGAGTCTCTGCATTATCCATCGTGCCCAAGGAGCGGCTCCTGATGCAAGAGTACAAAAGCGCGAGAGGAGCTCACGAAGGTCATGCCCTCAAAATAGGATCTCCCAACTAGAAATTGAAGTGCCAAAGGGAGCCTTTAGAAGACACAGGGTATCCATCCTCAAGGTTATAGCACTTCCTGCATTCAGACAGAAGCGAAATACTGCGGATGCTAGAAATCTGCAACAAAACCAGAAAATGCTGGAAACACTCGGCAGGTCAGGCAGCATCTGTGGAGAGAGAAACAGAGTTAATGTCGTCAGGTCGATGACCTATCATCAGAACGGTCATCGACCCGAAACGCTAACTCTGTTTCTCTCTCCACCGATGCTGCCCGACAATGCGGAGTGTTTCCAGCATTTTGTTTATAATAGACAGGCTTGGTCCTGCCACCAATCTAGCCAACTTGCATTTAAGCAAGTCAGTATAAATCTCAAGGCTCTGCCATCAGCGTTCCAGCCTCTGCCTCCTTTAAACCTGTAACATTAGCAGTGCTTTTATCACTCAAAAACCAACTAGATGCATGTCTGCGCTTTGAACTGTAAAAGGAACACAATCACTTACAAGTACTGAAGCTGAGGCAACCGGAAGCTCTTGGGCTGAATGACAGCAATTTTATTCCTGTTCAGTTTGAGGACGAGCAAGGTGCTGGACAGGTTATCAAAACAGCCGGGCTCGAGGAGGATTATTTGGTTATTGTTCAAATGTCTGAAAATAAGTTACATATTTATATATAAATATATTTATATAGATATGTTATAAAAACAACAGATTTTTGGCAGTCAAATACTCATACTCTATTTCAAAACATAAACATAGGCTTTATTATTTAAGATATCTGTAGGTCTTAGCACTTCACGCCTCTCCAGTTTAACAGAGGTTGACTATCAAGGAATCTTCCTGCTAGGCCAAGTCTGCATCTGTAGCCATAACACCTCGAACCAAAAACAGACAAAATAGTAAGTTTACATTAGATATTGGATGACTGGAAACTGTGCTGTTAAAGGACAGGTATTCATTAGTTTCACTTATTGGTTAAGATATGTGCTTTTTTTAAAACAATCATTCATCTGGAGACTGGATGATATACTGGGGTAACATAATGTGCTTTCACTAATGGAATATGGCTTTGAATCTAGCCCACATTGATGGGATGGATATCTGCTCTCTGTTAGAAAGTATCCTATGTGAAATTAATCTGGGACAGTATCATAGAAACTAGGAGCAGGAGTAGGCGATTCGGCCCTTCGAGCCTGCTCCGCCATTCAACATGATCATGGCTGATCATCCAAACCCAAGCACCCGGTCCCTACACTGACACCCATCCCACCCAAGCCCTATCCCCATAACCCCACGTATTTAATCCCCCCAAAACACTAAGGGCCAATTTTTTTTTTATCATGGCCAATCAACCTAACCCGCACATCTTTGGACTGTGGGAGGAAACCGAAGCACCCGGAGGAAACCCACGCAAACACGGGGAGAATGTGCAAACTCCACACAGACAGTCACTCGAGGCCGGATTTGAACCTGGGTCCCTGGCGCTGTGAGGCAACAGTGCTAACCACTATGCCAATCCTGCTTCTCGTGGGCTAGAGTGACAGCTATTAAACCAGCATAAATTAGCAATCTCGAGGAAGCCACAAGGATTGCTGTAGCAGGAGGTGAAAATATCGCAGGTGACACATAGGACAGACCAGCCACATGGGTGTCTTTATGGGTGACTTTAATCTACATATAGATTGGGCCAACCAAATTAGTAACAATACTGTGGAGGAGGAATTCCTGGAGTGTTTACGGGATGGCTTCCTGGACCAATATGTCGAGGAACCAACCAGAGATCAGGCCAGCTTAGACTGGGTATTATGTAACGAGAAAGGATTAATTAGCAATCTTGTTGTACGAGGCCCCTTGGGTCGGAGCGATCATAATATGATCGAATTCTTCATTAAGATGGAGAATGAAGTATTTGACTCAGAGACTAGGGTCCTCAATTTAAATAAAGGAAACTACGATGGTCTGAGGAGCGAGTTGGGTAGGATTGATTGGGGAATGGCACTCAAAGGGTTGACGGTGGATAGGCAATGGCAAACATTCAAAGACCAAATGGATGAGCTACAGAATTTGTTCATCCCAGTTTGGCATAAAAATAAAACAAAAAAGGTGACTCAACCGTGGCTAACAAGGGAAATTAGGGATAGCATAAGATCCAAGGAGAGGACATATAAATTGGCTAGAAAAAGCAATAATCCTGAGGATTGGGAGCAGTTTAGGAGTCAAAGGAGGACAAAGCGATTAATTAAGACAGGGAAAATAGAATATGAGAGTAAGCTAGCAAGGAACATAAAAACTGACTGTAAAAGGGAACATAAAAACTGACTGTAAAAGCTTTTATAGATATGTGAAGAGAAAAAGATTGGTGAAGTCAAGCATAGGTCCCTTACAGTCAGAATCAGGGGAATTTATAATGGGAAACAAGGAAATGGCACACCAACTAAATACATACTTTGGTTCTGTCTTCACAAAGGAGGACACAAATAACCTCCCAGAGATGCCGGGGAACATAGGGTCTAATGAGAGGGAGGAACTGAAAGAAATCAGTATCTGTAGGGAAATGGTGTTAGGAAAATTGATGGGACTGAAGGCCGATAAATCCCCAGGGACTGATGGTCTACATCCCAGGGTACTTAAGGAAGTGGCCCTAGAAATAGTAGATGCATTGCTAGTCATCTTACAGAACTCGATAGACTCTGGAACAGTACCCATGGATTGGAGGGTAGCTAATGTTACCCCACTATTCAAAAAAGGTGGTGGAGAAAAAGCAGGGAATTATAGACCGGTAAGCCTGACATCAGTAGTGGGGAAAATGCTAGAGTCTTTTATAAAAGATGTAATAGCAGAGCACTTGGAAAGCAGCGACAGGATCGGACAAAGTCAACATGGATTTACAAAAGGTAAATCATGCTTGACTAATCTACTGGAATTTTGAGGCTGTAACTGGTAAAATAGATAAGGGAGAACCAGTGGATGTGGTGTATTTGGACTTTCAGAAGGCTTTCGATAAGGTCCCACACAAGAGATTAGCGTGCAAAATTAAGGCACAAGGGATTGGGGGCATGGTATTCACTTGGATAGAGAACTGGTTGGCGGACAGAAAGCAAAGAGTTGGAATAAACGGGTCGTTTTCCGAGTGGCAGGCAGTGACTAGTGGGGTACCGCAAGGATCGGTCCTAGGACCACAGCTGTTCACAATATATATTAATGATCTGGACGAGGGAATTGGATGTAATATCTCCAAATTTGCAGACGACACAAAGCTGGGTGGGAGGGTAAGCTGTGAGGAGGATGTCGTGAAACTCCAGTACGATTTGGACAGGTTGGGTGATTGGGCAGAAACATGGCAAATGCACTATAATGTGGATAAATGTGAGGTTATCCACTTTGGTGGCAAAAACAGGAAGGCAGATTATTATTTGAATGGTAATAGATTGGGAGAAGGGGAAGTGCAAAGAGACCTGGGTGTTATTGTGCACCAGTCGCTGAAGGTAAGCATGCAGGTGCAGCAGGCGGTTAAGGCGGCAAATGGTATGTTGGCCTTCGTAGCAAGAGGGTTCGAGTACAAGAACAAGGATGTCTTGCTGCAGTTGTACAGGGCCTTGGTGAGACCACACCTTGAGTATTGTGTGCAGTTTTGGTCGCCTTATCTGAGGAAGGATGTTCTTGCCATGGAAGGAGTTCAGCGAAGATTCACCAGGCGGATACCTGGGATGGCAGGAATGACATATGAGGAGAGATTGGGTCGATTGGGCTTATACTCGCTGGAGTTTAGAAGAATGAGAGGGGATCTCATTGAAACTTATAAAATTCTGACAGGACTGGACAGACTAGATGCGGGAAGGATGTTCCCGATGGTCGGGGAGTCCAGAACCAGGGGGGTCACAGTCTAAGGAAAAGGGGTAAGCCATTTAGGACAGAAATGAGGAGGAATTTCTTCACCCAGAGAGTGGTGAACCTGTGGAATTCTCTGCCACAGAGGGCGGTGGAGGCCAGTTCATTAAATATATTCAAGAGTTGGATATGTTTCTTGAGGCTAAAGGGATCAAAGGGTATGGGGAGAAGGCATGGGCAGGGTACTGAATTTGGATGATCAGCCATGATCTCATTGAATGGCGGAGCATGCGCGAAGGGCCGAATGGCCTACTCCTGCTCCTATCTTCTATGTTTCTATTTCACTCAGCACGTGTGTGGCGGAGACTGGTGCAATGCCCTAGCACCAATGTTCCCTCTAATTTTTTTCATGCATGGTCCCTTTAACTGGCCGAGCGGCCCATTCAAATGTTCACGCATGCACGGTTTCTTCCATGTAAAACCAAGTGAGCGGCCTGCGCGGGACCTCCAGACCGCTGCGCGGCCACGCAGCTTAGCGGGAACGTTGCCCAACTCTGGCCTTTCTTTGTCTTAATGAGTGCAAAAACACACCATTTAAACAAAGTATAGGCACAGATGCCCTTGGTAAAAGAGCACCATGGTCTGTTTGGCTGACATGTCCGTTATAACAATTATAGCTTCCTGTAGTACACTTTTCCCATGTCTGTCACAGCTCACTGCAACAGTCTGCAGACACGGGGGATACAACAACAAATAAACCCCAGAGCAATGCATTTTCCTCAATCAAAAAGCCCGATACAAATTGATGCTATCACTATAAACAAACATCCTCGAATCTCAAACACAAGTCTAGAGACTGCTGTACCGTACAGTAATTCATTGGGACTAGCCAGGGCAATGAAAATGCTCCCAAATGGTTTCTGCAATGCAAGTGTGTGTCTTACTTTAAAAAAAAAATCAATAATAATGAATTTAAAAAGCAGCAACTCCAGCATAAATCCCACGCGTCATCTGCACCATGGCTGCAATTCGCAATATTAAAAGTTCAGACAGGTTTTAACATGCCTCACATTACACTTAACTTGTTAAGTCAGCCGGGCGCCTGGCAAGCACAAAATTCCTTCAACATGCTCAAGAGCTTTCAAACCATGCTATTCAAATTCACGCAGGCAGGGTTTCCGTTTGCCCGATGTAGACCGCACACACGCTCCCCGGAGGAACACATTTATGCAGGCCCACAAAGCGGAAGTGCAGGATGGCACAGCCAAGGCATGGGACCCCCCAAGTGTGCACAGGGGCACTGCTGGAGATTCAGCAGCTAAGCTTGCACAGTATACCTGCGGAACAATTACAGCTTCCCACTGCTTGTCCAGCAAGGACCACCATATCCATTAAGGCACTGAAAGAAAGTCTTGCACTTCTCCAGCACGTTTCACGACCTCAGGACGTCCCAAAGTGTTTTACAGCCAATGAAGTACTTTTTGAAGTGTAGTCACTTGTAATGTAGGAAACGCGGCAGCTAATTTGCACACAGCAAGCTCCCACAAACAGCAATGTGAATGACCGGATCATCTAGTGATGTTGATTGAGGGATAAATATTGGCCTAGGCCAACGGGGATAACTCTCCTGCTCTTCTTCGAAATAGTGCCATGGGATCTTTTATGTCCACCCGAGAGAGTAAACGGGGCCTCGGTTTAATGTCTTATCCGATAGATGGCACCTCCGACAGTGCAGCACTCCCTCAGCACTGCACTGGAGTGTCAGCCTAGATTTTTGTGCTCAAGTGTCTGGAGTGGGACTTGAACCCGCAACCTTCTGATTCAGAGCCGAGAGCGCTATCCACTGAGCCACGGCCGACACTGGATTGCAGGACTATCTGGTGCCAAGTAGGAAGACTCCTAGCTACTAGAAATGGGTCTATCCCTCCAGAAGTCAGGTGGTCTACTCAATTAACCACATCTTTGAGTCCCAAGGACTCAGGCATTTTAAATCGGAAGGTTACACACTACAGTTTGTCAATTAGTATATTGAACAGTTTTGAGCTGGGGTGTGTTGCATAAAAAAAGTACATGTTTGAGAATATGTCCAGCCAGAAACCCCCAGAGGTGTGTGGAGAGCATGTAATGTCTAACTTATTAAGCCATCCCATGCATCAGAAAAGAAACTCCCAGCCAAAAAAAGCTCCCTGTGCCCCCCGGAACTCTTGCTGCAATCACTGCCCGTTGATTGGAAAGACACACAATAGTGTGTGCAGCAGACTCTGTGGAGCCTACCACAATGGGCTGGTAGCGCAAGGAAATCCGCAGGACACGGTTCGGAAAGCTTTGCACGTCAGTCTCTAATTGAAACGGCACTTGCATGCAGTTCAACAACTTTAGTTAATCCACTCTATTCCGAATCAGGACCACACCTCCCCCTTAAAAGTTTATTAAGCATTTTGAAAATTCAACACCTACAAAGAATTGAGATGAATTCAAATATCCCTTTATGTCCTGCTCAATTTATTCTGAATACTTTTGTTCAAGTGTATGTGTTAATAGCATTGCGATTACTGGCTTATTAAAGTAACTAAGGCCCACCATCCAGGTGAGCGCAACCTATATATACGGTTAATCTGAAGCACCTTTAGGTTAATGACTGTATTGCTATGGTAAACAAAGATTAAAATTGATTACATTAGAAAGAATGGAAAAATCTTTTTTTTTTTAAACATTTAAAATCTTTGGTATATAAGCTTATCATAGTAATAATTACTTGCATTTCAATTGGGAGGAGACTCGTGTACAGCATAAAGACCGGCTGTGCTGTAAGTTATATGTAATAGCCGTTACTGCAACATTAGGGTTTAACTTCAGTGCATGAGCTGAACATCTGAAAAGGCTTTGGGCAGGAAGCCTAGAACTCCGCCAAGCTGATAATCTAAGGATTATATCCAAAAATCAACCGGATGGATGGAATAAAACAAGGATGTTATCGTTCTTTGTTACCATTTGGATTTTTTTTTATTAAAAAGATCAGGTTGGCAGAATTTTCTCTTTAAAATGTGATGTCAAGTACTGCACACGCTTTCTCCTGGATTACACCCCATTACAACCATCAGATTCAATAAAGGAGCTGAATCAGCCGTCAGCTGATGTCCTTTTTCTTACAAAATACACAAGAGCTAACACAGTTTATGTTTAACACGCCCTACATATTTGTATGCCTTTGAATGTGTAAACAATATAAATTTCAAAACTCCAACCTGCCTTACTATAGGTCTGGATACAGCACAGATTAAAAAAGCGATATCCCCGGTTACTATCGAACCATCAGTGTACAGCAAGAAATAACAAGCCTTTATCGCAGAGCAAGGCAGTCCCGCATGGACCCTACATTGCTACCTGCTCTCCCTCAGTTTACAATGCATCAGCCCACGTTTCTATACTCCACTTGCTTGTGTTGGCCAAACAGCTCTGCTCTAGTTCACCACGCACACTGCTGTGGCGCACCAACACGGCGGTTAAGTAACAAGCATAAAGCAGCACTTAGTTACTCACAGATTTTTCAGCTGCATTATAGGAAATGAAGAAGTTTTGACTTCCGAGATCCTGTTCGAGCTCAGATCCAAGGTCTCCAAAGAGCTGTATGGCTGAAGGTCCTCTGTAATTATCTCTGCTACCTGATTATGTGTTCTGCAAAAGAAGAGGTATGTAAAACAAAAGCCGTGGTTCATCTTTCCCAACGAGTATCCCCCCTAGCCTCAAGGAATCGCTGGCATTCTTCTAAAAAGAACATTTCTAAAGTGCTTATGTGGAACTTCAAACAGTTTTTCTGCACAGTGAGAGACAAGAATCCATCATTGACAGGCCGATGAAGGAAGGAGTTTCGATTTGAGATCAATTTCAAAGCAACTGTGGAATTAGATTGCCTTTACACCCTTTCAATATCAGCCACAACCCCATAAAACTAATTTAGAATAATTAGGAAGTACAATCATTTTTCCAATGCAATTATAGTAGGCAAAATATGGAGGTCAATTGCAGAAAAAATATTTCTCACTGAGGTACACAGCAACACTTTCCCTACATGTAAATCGGTTTTAAATATTCTAATAGTGATAAAAGGAGATATAAAGTAATAAAGCTGCGATAGTAACTCAGACTTCATCTGTGGGAGTTAAAGAATTGGCATTAGGATAGTGGCCCGAGCTTGAACAATGATAACATGTGTACAGTGCCTTTAATGTAGAAAAATAGCCCACAGCACTTGAGATGTAATTTTAAAAAAGAAATGGGCATCAAACCAAAGGAGATATTAGAAAAGTTACCAAAAGTTTGCTCAAACATGTAGGTTTTAAGAAGGGACCTAAAAAGGAGGAAAGGGAGATGGAGAAGTTTAGGGAGGGAATTCCAGAGCATGGGGCAGAAAAACAATCTGCATCTTATTTATTGGCAAAGCCGTACTGCCCACTGGAGTAGCAGGTAAATGTAAAGGACAGCGATACACTGGCCAGGTAATTAACGCACTAATTATTCTTGGACAAAACAAGCACTGGGTAGGTCAGGATGTGCCCATCACCTCCAGGGCTTAGCTTAACATCTAGCCCAGACCAGATGGGAGTCACAACCTGGATTACAGTGGATGTGAACCCACATCATAAAACTGCTCCTAATTTAGCACAATTCGTGCTACCCGGGTTAAAGACATCACAGAATGGCTGGTGTAGGAAGTGAAAACATGCTCAAGGTTGAAGCGGAGGCACATTGTTGGGGCAGTATAGAATGAGCTCTGCTCTTCATACACCTGTGCTATACCTGGCCTGGGAGTCCCTGACACTTAGTGACAGAAACGGTTCCATTTTTAAGCAACAACATCCATCACCTTAAAGAGGACAAAAAAAAAAATCGCAAAGCACAATGGGGTGGGGTGGAAAATTTCCTTTGCTTGCTATTCATTAGTGAAACGGTGAACAGGTGTTTTTAAGAACACGTTTGCACTTTCATTAGATAGAGTGAGTGATCGTAGGTCTTCCCACTACGTTTACAATGTTGTTACCCCATAGCAACCGAGGAAAACTCTCCCCAAGGTGGGCAAACATGCCAAGAATTACACAAGGTGTTCTCTTAAAACTAAAACACAAAACATGCATTTCAGGTTACAGAAAGCAGCCTGACATATTACTTACAGTGACAGGATGGTAATGTTAGCTGTTACTGCTCCCAATGACGGAATTGTAGAGAGTAGATTATTGTTGACATTCCTTGAGGCGGGCAAGTGATTAAAAGTGATGTTAGAAAATTTCTGATATTTAAAAAGCAATTCTATCAAATATTCACCAATAAATTCAAATAGTAACAGGACACTTACACTTCCAGCAGTCGGTGAAGGCCATCGAATACAGCGTCTTTTGTGGAAACCAATCGGTTATGACTCAAGTCTCTGTAATAACAATGAACTCAAAAATCAATGTTGCATTCTCATAAAACAGGATTCTCTCTAGTTTTTAAATGAGGAGAGTAGAGTTAGAACATTGGTCACAATGCAGAACTGTACTCTGCTGCTCGTAGCCTATCCCACTCACCCATCACCCCTGCCCTTGCTGACTTACATTGGCTCCAACGCCTCAAATTTAAAATTCGTGTTCAAATCCCTTCATTGACTTGCCCTCCCCATCTCGAACCTCCTCCAGCCCTACCACCACCCCCACTTCTCCTCCATAAATCTCTACCGCCCTCTCTCCTCCCTTTAGGCTGCTCTTAAAGCCCAACTCTTTGACCACACTTGGTCACCCTTCTAACACCTCCTGTGGCACTATTTTTTTTTTAATTCATTGATGGGATGTGGGCGTCGCTGGCTAGGCCTGCATTTAGTGCCCATCCCTAATTGCCCTTGAGAAGATGGTGGTGAGCTGCCTTCTTGAACTGCTTCAGTCCATATGGTGTAGATACACCCACAATGCTGTTAGGGAGGGGGGTTCCAGGATTTTGGCCCAGCGACAGTGAAGGAACGGCGATACAGGTCCAAGTCAGGATGGTGTGTGGCTTGGAGGGGAACTTGTAGGTGGTGATGTTCCCATGCGTCTGCTGCCCTTGTCCTTCTGTGGTAGAGGTCGCGGGTTTGGAAGGTGCTGTTGAAGGAGCTTTGGCGAGTTGCTACAGTGCACCTTGTAGATGGTACACACTGCAGCCACGGTGCGCTGGTGGTGGAGGGAGTGAATGTTGAAGGTGGTGGATGGAGTGCCAATCAAGCAGGCTGCTTTATCCTGAATGGTGTCGAGCTTCTTGAGTGTTGTTGGAGCGGCACTCATCCAGGCAAGTGGAGAGTATTCCATCACACTCCTGACTTGTGCCTTGTATGTGGTGGAAAGGCTTTGGGGAGTCAGGAGGTGAGACACTCGCCGCAGAATTCCCAGCCTCTGGCCTGCTCTTGTAGCCACAGTATTTATATGGCTGGTTCAGTTCAGTTTCTGATCAATGGTAGCCCCCAGGATGTTGATCGTGGGGGATTCAGTGATGGTAATGCCATTGAATGTCAAGGGGAGATGGTTCGAGTCTCGCTTGTTGGAGATGGTCAGTGCCTGGCACTTGTGTGGTGCGAATGTTACTTGCCACTTGGCAGCCCAAGTCTGAATGTTGTCCAGGTCTTGCTGCATCTGGACACGGACTGCGTCAGTATCTGACGAGTCTCGAATGTCTATTTTTGTCTGATTACGCTTCCGTGAAGCATCTTGGGATGTTTTTCTATGTTAAAGGCCCTAAATAAATGCAAGCTGTTGCTATGTGGTGAAAGAGGCAGGATTTATAGAATTGCTGCTTGTGGGCTGGCAACCAAACAAGAGAAAATGGCCACCAATGCGGTTTTCCTTAGAATAAAAGGAATGACTCAAGGATAAGAAAATGGCTATTCATCCCATTAATATATTACATTTCCCATTTTTGCTGTAGGGCTGTGTGTCCTTTTCCTACCAGCAGTAACCATGCTAACTTCTTTCTACAGGAGCGAGCTTTGTTTTTGGAGAGGCACGGAGAATAAATAAAAGTATACCGGGCCATCTTCTCACAAAGCCACAGTAAAACTATTCATAATACAATGCGCAAGCCAGTCCAAAAAAATATAAAATCACACGCCATAGCCCAAATGGAATGGGGAAACCAAAACCTGTGGTAATATAAAAGAAAAAAAAGGACTTGCATTTCTATAGCACCTTTCATGACCACCGGACGTCCCCAAAGCGCTTTACAGCCAATGAAGTACTTTGTGAAGTGTAGTCACTGTTGTAATGTAGGAAAGGCAGCAGTAAGCTCCCACAAAGAGCGATGTGATAATGACCAGATAATCTGTTTTAGTGATGTTGGTTGAGGGATAAATATTGGCGAGGACAGCGGGGAGAACTCCCCCTGCTCTTCTTCGAAATAGTGGCCGTGGGATCTTTTACGTCCACCTGAGAGTGCAGACGGGGCCTCGGTTTAACGCCTCATCCGAAAGACGGCACCTCCGACAGTGCAGCTAGATTTTGTGCTCACGTATCTGGAGTGGGACTTGAACCCACAATCTTCTGGCTCTGAGGCGAGGGTGCGACCATCTGAGCCACGGCTGACCACATACTGGGTTCATTTGTTCAGAAAACAATCAGCCTGCAGAGTACTCATTGCGCATTTCCTACAGTTCCAGCGCACACAACCCACACCGTGATATTTCTGCCCACATTACAGGTCAACACGAGTGCGCATAATATCATGTACAGGTGCACTCTCTGCATACCGTCATTATATCAGAAATATCTCATTTTTTAGTTTCTCATTCTGCTAAGTGAAGTGACCACTGTTGACAAATTGTTAAAATGAATGATCCATCAGCGATTGTTAAATGCCCAGCTCGTTTAGTGAATGGTTAGATGTTTTAAAGACTCCACGAGTCTGCATTCTTTCGCCTGTACCTCTTACTGGAGAGAGGATAGCTGGCTCCTATTGCTGACAGCCTGACTGTAATATCTGAGTCTAAGTCTATCATAATCTTAACAGGATTGCAAAGTAAGAAAGATAACTGAGGCACTGCTCTATGAGTTTATCACAGTCTGCTGCTCGCAGTCACAATCTGCACACAGCCGCTGACAGACTGAACATGTGTGAACAATGTCGCTATTAATGTACAGTCTGGAGTTTGCCCACAGTCTCTGTTCACATGTTTCACTTAAGAAAAAGTTCGTCTGTACAACACTGATGTCACTCAACACTTTGATGGAAACACAAGACTTATTAAACCTCGATTTCTCTTCATTGTTGACCCTTTCAGCGCTCTCTGCCGTGAATGCTCAGCTTCTCGCAACAGATATCCAAGCCTCGGAATGTAGCTGGTTTTCTCCCCTCCTTTTTCACTCCTGTAGCTTTAACCTAACTATACTTCACCTGGAGGGGAGCGTGGGGGGAAGGAGAGGAACAGAGGCCTTGGAGACAAGTAATTAAAAAGCTTTTACTGGACTTCAGATAGATGTTGCAGAGTGCACCCAGTAGTTGTAACGATGGAATGCTCTTGGGGCAGGAGAAGAATTGGGAGGGTTTGATGGAAAATCTATTTTTTTTTGTTGCACATCCTAGTGATTGACTCCAGTATAGTATGGCGAACAGAAGGTCAGTGATACCAGCAGCTTTGACTAGTAGAATGGTCTCCAGGATTACATCAAGGCAGCGGTCAGCCAACAAAAAATATTTTTTTAAACTTCTGCTAAATACCATTTACACTTAGAATTTGATATGTACTTGTAAAATTAACTACCTTGCTTTTAACATCCAAAAAGAAAGTCTTGCATTTATATAGTGCCTTTCATGACCTCAGGACGTCCCAAAGCGCTTTACTGCTCTTCTGTGAAATAGTGCAGTGGGATCTTTTACACCCACCTGAGAGCGCAGACGGGGCCTCGGTTTAACGTCTCATCTGAAAGACGGCACCTCCGACAGTGCAGCACTCCCTCAGCACTGCATTGGCGTCAGCCTAGATTATTGTGCTCAAGTCTCCGGAGTCGGACTTGAACCCACAACCTTCTGACTCAGAGGCGAGAGAGAGAGAGAGAGAGAGAGAGAGAGAGAGTGCTACCCACCGAGCCACGGCTGACACAACAGCACCTATTGATTCTGCTGGATATTGGCCCAAACTCCAGTTGAAAGAGCGCTATAATAAGTCGCAGGATCATACCAGCTAAATGTATACTTCTCAATCTCTGAACAGAGCAGCTGACAGACCACTGTTTTCAAAACTTGCCTGTGCAAGAGACCCCATACAAAATATTAACAGTCCTGACAACCCCCTATAAATATTAGTACACTCCCAGGGACCCATCTCAACCTCTGTACAGTAGCGTCAGCAACCTAAAGGAAAACAGTGCGATCGTTGCAGAATATTTTAATATACAGTGACAGGAATAACGTGCTAACGGCAAGATTTAGAAACCAGAATTCCTGAGGGGAGGACAGGAGAGAAATCAAACAGACCCTGGGAATCGCCTTGCATGCAGTTTAAAAACCTTTATGTGCAACATGTGAACATTTCATCCAAATAGTCAGCTCTCTTTGCCAATACCAACGAGCCAATACTGGCCCATAAATGCCGCGTGCAATGTAATTTCAGGATGGATTTGAGATGACGTAATGGAGTGGGATGGACTCAAGAGCAGCTTTACTTACAGGACAGAAAATACTGATGTTCACGTAAATAAAATGGCAGCAAAGCTTCTGCAATAGTTTATAGACATTTTTCAATGAGTAGCTGATGCTTGCACACCACTGTCATATCAGGTTTGCTCCCTGCTCGGGTGGGTGGTCTTGACCGGGATAGTGGCAATGGCATAAGAACTGGCCTCAGCACCCCTGGGTGAGGAAGGGCAGAGGCCAGGGTTCCTGTTCGTAATAGTTATCCAGTGGCCTCGACCGACAAAAAATAAAAAAGCTTTTTCTTTTTGTTAAAGAATCATGGCCTAGAAATTCATTGACGCCACTTTTGGGGCGTCCGCTAAAGTTTGCGCCCGCCGCCAAATCTAGGCCACTTCTCCGATATTCATTAGCTTCGCCCTACTAGTTCGGGCGAGCGCTAAAACTGCTGCTGGACGCCTCTCTTTGGGCGCTAAGCCGGAGGTGGTGATCGATAGCGCCGAGGCCGGGCGCAGCGCAGGTGCGGCCATCTCGTGATTGACAGCAGACACACTGGCGCCGGCCAGCTCTTAAGGGGGAAGGGTCGACTGCGTCTGCTGCCACGCCCTGGATAGTGGAGCCCTCCAGCTAGGCCTGAACACTGCTGCTGGACCCAAATAGCGCCTGAAGACATGGAGAAGGCCCGTGAACGTGCGCAGCGCTTCTCAGAGCGTGATCCGAGTGTGCTGCTTGCTGCTGTGGAGAAGAGGCGCCATGTTTTGTACCCGGACAATGGCAAGAAGGCGACGGTCCGCGTCTACAGGAGAGCCTGGAGGCATGTCGCCAGCAAGCTGTCAGCCAACAGCGACGTCCCCAGGACCGGTGCCCAATGCCGCAAAAAGTTAAATGACCTCACACGCATTGTCAGGGTGAGTACCCTTTCCAATGACCTCCTCATCCTTGCATGTGCACCTCACATTATGGGCAAAGGGACCTGAAAGCTCTAATGGCCAGCCCTCATCCAGCAGCTATGGGACAGGCATGAGCATCAATTGCACATTCTGCACTTAACACACTGGCCAAGCTATTCCACCATGGGAGGCAGTGCACACCAGATCATGGCGACACACTGGCCAGGCTATTCCACCATGGGAGGCAGTGCACACCAGATCATGGCGACACACTGGCCAGGCTATTCCACCATGGGAGGCAGTGCACACAAGATCACGGCGACACACTGTACTTAGAGGCCGTCCTTTCTCTTGCAGGCCAAGCTGGCGAATAATCGCAAGAGCCGGACTGCGACCGGGGGAGGCCGACCCCATCTCCAGCCACTCACCGACCTGCAACATCGCGTGGAGCGCCTCATGGGTGGCCGGGTGATTGGGCCCGTTGCATGTGGAGATGCCGACCCTGTTCTGGGCAGCAATGGTAAGGACATCACCTTTTCCACCTCTCTCGTCCCACTTGCGCATCAGATCTACATCCTTTGCCACTGTCCGACCAATGCGCTGAATGCCACCACTCATGCATCCCGCACTGACGCCCTCTCCTCACTCTAAAGCTACTCTTGTGCCTTCCTGCTTTCAGATGGTCAAGGAGGTCCCTCAACTTGCCAGTGACAGACCCTCCGAGGAGGAGCAGGAGGAGGAGCAAGAGGAAGGCGGCCCATCAGGGGAACCCTCAGCCGCGGCCACCCAGGCCAATGTAGGGGACA
Source organism: Somniosus microcephalus (assembly GCF_052327205.1). NCBI lineage: Eukaryota > Metazoa > Chordata > Chondrichthyes > Squaliformes > Somniosidae > Somniosus > Somniosus microcephalus. Next base: position 7,687,884 of record NC_141004.1, read on the forward strand.
CGTCTTCCCTGGAGGGCAGCGTGGCGGAAGTGTCGAAGGGGAGGGGAGCTCCTGGGACCTGCGTGCTGCAGAAAGGCGGGAGTGGGGTGGAAGCTCGGCGGCCTTCTCCCCAGAGGGGGGATGCGTCGGAGGGGAGTCCAATTGCTGGGCCCAGCGGCCTCCAGCAACGCAGGAAGGGTCGGCCAGCTCAGCGGCCTTCTCCCCAGAGGGAGAGTCCGGCCTCCAGTCAGGAGATGCTCTTCGCCGAGGAGATGGAACGCCTCGAAGACTTGTCCGCGGACTCGGAGCACCGGCACACGGAGCTCATGGCGGCAGTGGCACGGTTGCCCGAGTCCATCGATTCCCTCTCTCGGAGTGTGGCCAAGTTCGGGCCCTTAGAGGCCACCAGTCGGGCGGAATACCGGGCAGATCTGTCAGCGACTGGCCAGGTGATCAGTGGTGCCGTCCAGTCACTGGCTGCTGTCAGTGAACAGGTCAACACGGGCACTCACTGCTGCCACACTCGCTGTGTCAGCCAGGCATCGCCAGGGCACCCGGCGCGCTGCAGCAGCACAGCGGTCTGTCTCTCGGGAGATTGGTGCGCATGCTGCAGTGCTGGCCCGGGCGAGTGCCAGTGTCTCAGGCGACCAGCGAGCGCCTGCCATCCGCCAGCTTGCCGCCATTCCTCCAGCCGCCACTGCCACTGCCCCAGTGGAGCTGCCAGGAGCTGCTGCAGCGACTGATGCTGGCCAGCCACAGCTGCAGCAATCAACAGCCGCCCGCTCGACGGCCAGACCTCGACTAGGCCGACCCCCAAGGGCATCTGCCGTCACGACATGTGCCCCTCAGGAGCCTGCCCCCAGCCTTGCAGCAGCCAATGGCCTTACTTTGAGGCGGAGCAGCAGGGCGGGCAGGGGCCACCCAAAGATGGCCAAGGCATCGCCCTAGCGGGCCAAATAGTCGAATGTGTGGCCAATTGTGTTTGTTTTTTTGAGGCCGAGAATTGGATGTTTGTTTTTTTTGAGGCCGAGGATGTGATGTTTGTTTTTTACGAAGGCCGAGGATGACGGCCATTTTAGTTGCACTGTTTTGTTAATCCTCTCCAGGTTGTGGGAGCGAGTAATGTGTTTGAGTGTTTTTTGGGGGTTTCGTCTGTTTTTGGTTTTCATGTGGGAAGGGCCCAGAGTTTGTACAATAAAGCATTTTATTTATTCACATTGTCCATGTTTGATCTTTGAAGTGTTTGTTGCCTTAACTGGCTGAGGGCTTGCGGAGCGGCTGCAATCATGTTCTATCATTGGCACAAGCCAGTCCCTGACAGGGGGCCTAGAAGTGACGTTCAATAAGCCGCCGACGGGCGGCCCTTGGACCTTGTGCGTCCCTCCTGGGCTGGTACTCCTCGTCCTCATGCTCCTCCTGCCCCTCCTCCCGAGGTGGTGGTCCAACGTGAGGTGGCAGTGCCCGAGTCCTGCGGATAGCCAGGTTGTGCAGCAAACGACGACGAATTGGGAGACTCGATCCTGCGAATACTGGAGGGCTCCGCCGGAGCGATCGAGACAGCGGAACCGTTGCTTGAGCACGCCGATTGTTTGTTCTATGAGGTTCCTCGTCGCTTGATGGCTCTCGTTGTATGCCTCTTCAGCAGGGGTCGTGGGCGTGCGGAGCGTGGTCATGAGCCAGGTACACAAAGGATAGCCTTTGTCCCCGATAAGCCATCCTCTTGGGGGAGGCTGTGCCTGGAACATGTCAGCCACAGTTGTCTGTCACAGGATAAAGGCATCGTGGCTGCTGCCTGGAAAGCGGGCATTGACAGCTAGGATGCGCTGCCTGTGGTCACACACCAGCTGTACATTGAGGGAATGGTAGCCCTTCCGGTTGCGGTACTCCTCGGCATGCTCAAGAGGTGCCCGCAAAGCCACATGCGTGCAGTCAATGGCGCCCTGCACCATGGGGAAGCCCGCTATTCTTGCAAACCCCACTGCACGCTGCTGCTGCTTGTCCAGGGTCATGGGGAAGGAGATGAATTGATGTCTCCTTCTGAAAAGGGCTTCGGTCACCTGGCGGATGCAGCAATGCACGGCGAACTGGGAGATGTTAGCGATGTCCCCAGTAGCGGATTGGAAGGAGCCGGAGGCATAGAAGTTGAGAGCCACCGTCACCTTCACTGCCACCGACAGAGACGTCCTGCGCATCAGCTGTGGCTGCAGATCTCTCTGAAGCAGCCGGCAGATGTCTGCAACCACCTCCCTTCGGAATCGCAGCCTCCTAACACACATCGCGGCAGACATGGGCAGATAGGAGGTCTGCTGGCGGTATACCCTGCGTGGGTAAGGCCTCAGTTGGCGACGCCTGTTGCCCCCTCTGCGTCTAGCCAGGGCTGCCACTCTCTCACGGCGTCTGTAAGCCCTTCTGGCATAAGGCTGAAATTCTGCGTTGCCACCCAATGCAGCCCCCATTATATGCTGGCAAACACTGAGCTCTGAATGAGGCAAAGATAATTGGTAAGCTCTGGCCTGAGCCAAAAATACCTGTCCAAGTGTTGGCCCAAACCAGTAAACTCTCCTCCTTGGTCTCTGTCCAAAAAACCGTTGCTCAAGAGTGAATGCTGCAAAATGGCTGGCCTTTATACTGCTGGGTAAGTGCCCTTTAATTTGCGCTCCCCGCGGCCCGGCTGGCCTGTGTACCGTTCCACTTCAGTCGCTCGGGCCGCCCGGCGCACAATGGGCCGGCGCGAGTGAAGTTCCGGTTTGGGGCGCACAAAGGGCGTTGCACTATTAAATGACGTCATGATCTGCGCGCGCAGCAGGGCGCGCTAAGACTTTGCGCCGGCGCTAAATGTGTCCTGAAGTTGGGGAGAGGCGCAGATCGCGCTGCGCCCGGGCGATAAGCGCCTAGCGCTCGAGATCTACTCCCCCTAAGGCGCCAACGGCTGGCGCGCCCAACTGAATTTCTAGGCCCATGACTTTGGATGTAAAGCGCTTCAAGATGTCTTTAGGTTGTGAAAGGCGCTATATAAATGTAAGTTCATTCCTTCTTAGTCCACTCACTGACTATTCCACCACATGCCCCCCCCCAACCAAAGACAGGCAGTGTACTGAAATTCAGTCAACTGTATGGATGTTATGACAACCATCAACAGTTGAGAAGCAAATACTTGTACCACTGTGTGAAGGTGGAGCAACCCGGTCACAATTCTAGAAATGGTAGAATTTGAAGTGTTCTTTTCCTTTGGAATGTGTTAATTGATCAATCTCCTTTCGAAACTCAACATCAACAGCCCCAGGCATGGTCTGAAGTCACGAATGACACTGCTGGATCTACTGAAGATTCCTTTCTGCACCAGAGTCGGCACAGACACCTCTTCAATTTTAATTTCAAACAGTACTTTTCTGGTGCATTACCAATTGTGAAAGGAATAGAACGGCGTTAACCTTTCCATTTCAATCGTAGCACGCGACTCAAATCTGTGGCGAGACGTGTGGACTTGCTCCCAGATAATCTGAAGGGCCTTTAACTGTTATAGTAATGTCCAGAGATTACTCCGGCACTTCCCTTAGTGGCTTCAAAACCCTTAGTCCATCCACAGATAGAGGGCTAATGATTCCACGAAATGGCTGTCCTCCCACCAACAAAGGAGAGGAAGCCAGTCGCTCAGTTGCTGAGGCAGTTTAAAAGGCAGCTCCTTCATTGCTCATCTATGGCATATTTAGACAAACCTGATCAGATCAAGATCAGATCCTCCTCAGGACATGCAATTTCTGCCACTCTGACCACATATTCCTTCACATACATCTTTGGCAAATGACTTTGATAACTGGCCAATTAGATGGGATACTATTCACAGCTGAAGCCTGACTTTAGAAAAGCATTTTAATGACAAAAGCCATTCTTTCCCAACGCTAATCTACTGTTGTTGCATGCCTTCCAACTCAATGCTTTCTGAAGGAAAGGACTTGCATTTATATAGCGCCTTTCACGACCACAGGACGTCCCAAAGCCAATTAAGTACCTTGGACGTGCAGTCACTGTTGTAATGGAGGGAAACGTGGCAGTCAATTTATGCACAGCAAGCTCCCTAAAACATCAATGAGATACATGACTAGATAATCTGTTTTAGTGATACTGGCCAGGACACAGTGAACTGAACTCCTTTGCTCTCCTTCCAATAGTGCCACAGCATCTTTTATGCCCACCCACGACTCATTCGGATGGGGATTGAACCACCGGCCTTTTGACTCAGGCGAGTGTATTAAGGGTAGCGCCTAATTTTCTACAATGAATGTTGTAATGTTTCACACTTGAATTCTTCCAGCACAGCAAGTTCTCCCCCTCACTCCCATTCTCAAGTAAGGAAAAGTGGTGCGTCATGAGTTTCTACAAAAAGAGTTCCCAGTGGGATCAAAGGTTTGATGCCTAGTCAACACTAGATTATGTTTTGGGAAAACTGCTAGCCACAATACACAAACCGACACATCCAGTGGCTAAGTACACACAGACTGCATTCAGACATTCACAGCGCGACAGACTCTGGTATTAGTGTAAATGTCAGGAGCAAGCTCACGGATACAGATTTCCCAGAATCAGACCCGAAAGAAATAACAATTTGCATTTATATAGCACCATGAACGTAAAGAAAACCTCAAGGTGCTGCACAAGAGCATTCGGAGACAAAATTTTGACACCGAGCCACAGAAGGAGATATCAAAGAGGTAGGTTTTAAAGGCGGAGAGAGAGAGGGGTAGTAGAGGTGGAGGGAAATCCAGAGCATTGGGCCTAGACAGCTGAAGGCACAGCCGCCAATGGTGGGGTGAAGGAAATGGGGGAGTGCAAGCCAGAATTGGAGGAACACAGAGTTCTGAGGTTTGTAAGGCTGGAGGAGGTTAGAGAGATAGGGAGGGCAAGGCCATGGAGGGATCTGAACAAAGATGATCAGTAAAAAAGTATTTTTTTAAAATTCAAGCGCGTCTTCTTTTAAACTATGTCTAATGACTGCAGTATAGCAGCTGAATGCTTGTACTAAGCATGCAAATGCAGTGCTGCTGTACTAGCTATGCAGTTGGCTGCACAACAGGACAAGTAAGCCCATTATAATTTCAGGTCAGCAGCATTTTTAATTAGATATAGCATGACTGACAGCTCGGAAATAACCTAGGATATAACGGAGGAACTGAAAACCGTTTACAGTCGCTAGATGCAATATTGTAATTGGCTCCAAAAGTGATACCATCCTGCAAAAGCTTTTCCCTCCTTCATTAAACATACAAGTTTACCGATTTACGAACGTACATAACAGGTTACAGGTTTACCCTGTGAATCTTAAAGCTTTTCAGATGAGACGTTAAAACGAGGCCCCATCTTCCCCCTCAGGTGGACGTAAAAGATCCCACGGCACTATTGGAAGAGGAGCAGGGGAAATCTCCCCGGTGTCCTGGGGCCAATATTTATCCCTCAATCAACATCACAAACAGATTATCTGGTCATTATCACGTTGCTGTTTGTGGGAGCTTGCTGTGCAAAAATTGGCTGCCGCGTTTCCCACATTGCAACAGTGACTACACTTCAAAAGTACTTCATTGACTGTAAAGCGCTTTGGGACGTCTGGTGGTTGTGAGAGGTTCTATAGAAATGCAAGTCTTTCTATCTTTATGATTTGAGTTAGGATGTAGTTTTGTTTGGACAAAAAGATGTGGCATGAAGCAGAGGTCAGTTCAACCAGACTGATGCTCATGCACCACCGACTGACCTGAAGACCAATTTCAGCGGATGCCTGGGAACAGGCCGACTGCCCAGGACATCCAGGGAGTGATGTGTTGCAGAAGGAAGAAAATGGGGGCAAAACTGAATTTTTTTTTTTTTTTTAATAAAACAGTGAGCAAGTCTCAGGAAGCCATTCTGTGAAGTATGGAGGGGAGGGGGGGGGGTAAAAGAGGGAAATGAACGTAGTCATCCCTGAAGAATTAAAATCAAATAGCCCATTAAAATTCCTGCAACAATCAGAGTCAGCTATGCTTTGCACGTTTAATGAGTTAGAAGGAAGATAATACAACTTTAAAAATCTCTCCCATAGGGAACTCAACAATCGTCTGAACGTTCTCAAATGTTGAGGTCTCTAATGTCTGGCTGCTACTGAACAGTTGGAGTATTACCTACAATCTATCCACTAAACACGAGCCTCTAGCAGGAAATGAACTGATAAAGCCCGAAGAATTTCCTACTGGAGCAGCTGAGAGATCACTGCTGATCGCTCGCACGTTCACAAAGTTCACTAAACCGATTCCCAACTCATTCACATACAAAGTGGATTCAAATCGAGGCAGTCAGCCATCTCGGGGTCCGGGTCACAATGCCACTCGTGCTAACTCCAAATGGTGATGCCAAAGACTAAACCTCTCTCTTCCTTTCCTCTGCCACCCGATATTAAAGCAGCAGATTGTGCCAATGACTGAAACGGTGCCAGCAAGTCTGCTCAGAGGAAACGTGAAATCTACCAGGGTGCAGGAGCCCGATGGCTCTGCTACTGGACTAGTACCCAGAAATCATTAGTTTAAAATCGCACCACAGCAAGCTGTGAAACTAAATTTAATAAATCTGGTAGCTTGTGAGCTGCTACAAGAAAAAAAAATGACTGCAAAAGCTACCAGATTGTCATAAAAATCCAACTGGTTCACCAACGCCCTTCAGGGAAAGGAATTTACCACCAATGTTCTCCCTAAGGTGCCCGGCCGCGCACCAATCGGGATGTCCCGCACAGGCTGCTCACCAGCTGCTGCCGCTGGAAGATGCCACGCAGCAAATTTAAAGGGACCGCGGACCTGGACCACAAATTAGAGGGAACGTTGTTTGCCGCCCCTACCTAGTCTGGCCTACACGTGAATCCAAGTCCGCGTGATTGACTCAAATGTGCTTTGGGGCAATTAGGGATGAGCAGTAAACACTGCCTCACCACGTCCAAAAGAATAAATGAAAAGATGCAACACCAAGAGTGCTAAAATGCCAGTCTGCAAACTATGCACAAAGAAAACAAAACTGTAAAGCCTAGAAACACACAGCAGGTCCACCTGAAAAGGAAAAAAGACTAGTTGATGTTTTGGGTGCAGACCCTATCTTCAGGTGCAAGTTTCCAGCATTTGCTGTTTTTAATTGCAAAACACATCACTAACACTGCACCAGCGTAGGAATGCAGACGAGCAAAATCTACGGAGTTAACCCTTTGTGCCTTGCTCTGGGGTCACTATAACACAATAAATTGAGCTACGAATTGTCTCAATTTCTCTACTGAGAAATATCCACGGCAGAATCTCTTAATCACCTGCGTTTATTTGAGACACGACTGGAACTAAAGAACTTGCATTTATAGCATCTTTCACGTACTCAGGACATCCCAAAGCACTTCACAGCCAATGAATTACTTTTTTGAAGCATAGTCACTTATGTAGGCAAACGAGGCAGCCAACTTGCGCACAGCAACAAGATAAATAACCCGATATTCTGTTTTCGTCATGTTGTTTGAGGGATAAATATTGGCCAGGATACCAAACGAATTTCCCCTACTCGTCTTCAAATAGGGTCACGAGACCTTTGCCTCCACCCAAGGGAAAGAGAGGGCCTCAATTTCAATGTCTCATCTGAAAAAGACGGCACCGCCGACAGTGCAGCACTCCCGCAGTACTGCACTCCAAGTGCCAGCCTGGATCATGTACTCATGTCTTGTGTGTGGCTTGAACTCGCAACCTTCTGACTCAGGGGAGGGTGCTACCACTGAGCCAAGGCTGTACAGCTGTAGTATGTTACCCATGCTGACTGCCTGGGCCAATGGCTGGAAAATTGATAGAAAGCGGTTAGAAAACCTTCCAAAAAAATTACTAAAAGAGAAAGATGTTTTTTTCCCAGCTGCAGTTGCCATCTGTGGTGAGGCTTGCCTTCGTTTCAAGTCTGTAAATCACATGACTTCACAGCCTGCGGGTCCGGTGAGGGTTTGCAGCTCGATGCACATCTTCCAGTTTCACTGCAGAGCGAGGATTTGCGGGGCTGCCGTAACCATTGCGCACCACTTACAGAAGAACTTGGCACAAAGTGTCTGATTCAAAGCCACAGTTGTCTCCTTTCCCACAGTTTCGAAGGGCAGGTGCCCGATTGCGAGTGGTTGCTCCAGACGTTGGTGCACAGACAGGTAATATCTATGGGTCACTGTGAGCCCTCAAATCAACATCACTAAAACAGATTACCTGGTCATTATCACATTGCTGCTTGTGGGAGCTTGCTGTGCACAATTTGGGTCCCGTGTTTCCTACATTACAATAGTGACTACACTTCAAAAAGTACTCCATTGGCTGTAAAGCGCTTTGGGACGTCCGGTGGTCATGAAAGGCACTATATAAATGCAAGGTTTTCTTTCTTTTTTAAATATTGACACTATTGTTTGGAGCCATACACAAAGCATGCATGTTGAGTGACCTCCTCCAGCCCTACAACCCCTCAGAGATCTCTGCGTCCTCCACTTCTGGCCTCTTGCGCATTCCCAATTTCCATCGCCCCACCATTGACGGCCGTGCCTTCAACTACCTAGGCTCCAAGCTCTGGAATTCCCTTCCTAAATCTCTCCGCCTCTCTCTCCTCCTTTAATTCACCCCTTAAATCCTGCCTCTTTGACCAAGCTTTTGGTCGCCTGTCCCAATACCTCATGTAAGTCAGAGTCAAGTTTTGTCCGATAACACTGCCGAAGTCATAGTCATAGAAGTGTACCGTGGGACATCTTACTACGTTAAAAGGTGCCATATAAATGCATGTTGTTGTTGATTTAGACTTCTTTATTGAATAGGGGTAAGGTGCGTGGTTTCACACATGTACCTTACGTCGTGGGTTTCAAATTTAACAAACTTTGAGACAAGAGATTAGAAAATTTCTGCCCCATGGAGTGGCAATAGCAGCAGATTCTGTGTTGATTAACTGCTTTAAACAAAAAAGCCTCTCTACCTCTCTCCTCCTTTAAGATGCTCCTTAAAACCGACCTCTTGACCAAGTCCTAATATCTCGTGGCTCGGTGTCACACTTTGTTTGATAACGCTCCTGCGAAACACCATGGGAAGTTTTACTACATTAAAGGCGCTATATAAATACAGTTGTTGTTGATGTTGTTGGGAGAGTCAGAAACAGGTATAAACTAAGAATCAAATACTCCACAGGACACGATGGTTTAAATGTTGAGTGAGGGGTTGGAACTGGGGATTTGTGCTGTCTATCCAGCACAGCAGGCTGGGGTTTAACAGTGGAGATGTGAGCACAAACTGCTTCGTTACCTCCAGGAAAGGAGAATTATTTACACAGGAGATTAAATGGGTTGGGCAAAGCCCGCGAGCTAGCCACAATATGTGTCAGAGTGGTTTTAATGGCCCACAAGCCCTTTCTTGCTTTTGTACTCGCTCGTGTTCTTTGTTATATTCTACATCATCAATGGAGCACGCATAGGAAATGTAAAACACAGACAAAAATAAAACAGGGACTTTATTAAAACAGATTTGTGCACATTTGGAAGATGCAGCAAACTGGCCCCAGATTTCATAACTACAATGTTCTAAACATAAGCTTAACAGCTGCCATTTATGCACAAGTCCAACTCTGCATCGTCAAATCTACAGTGACAGAAACTAGACGGTTAGATAATGATTTATGTGTTTACAGAAGAATGGTTTGAATTCTGAATCAGGAAGTGGCTGCGGAACCAATAGTTCAATGTACATAACTGCGGAGAATCATAAATTATTCACACCTCTGATATTATACAGGGCACAGGTGCTGATAATGTAGCCTTTTAGTGCTAGCAATGTCTGAATTATTCAGATAGTGAGAGCACAAAGTGTCTCGGAAACACAAGCCTACTGATTTCAAGCTTTAAAAGGACCATCATTATCCAGAGCTCCAGCATTCAGTTGGGTACTGATTGCATTTTTCTACATAACCACTCCTCGTCAATTTTTAATGTGTTTTTTTAAAAAACAATTTATAAAATAGTCAACTTGCGCATCTCACAGCATCTTGACAAGTTGCAAGTTTATATATATATCTTTTTTTTTTTTTTTAATTTATTCACGGGATGTGGGCACCGCTGGCAAGACCAACATTTATCGCCCATCAGAAGGTGGTGGTGAGCCGCCTTCTTGAACCGCTGCAGTCCGTGTGGTGAAGAACTCCCACAGTGCTGTTAGGGAGGGAGTTCCAGGATTTTATTTGCTCCATTATTTCAGGTGTGCCTTCAGGTGCCGAGGCCCTGCGCTCTGCAATTCCCTTCCGCCTCTCCACCTCCCACCCCACCTTAAAGGGCCTCCTTCAAAAACCAAATCTTTGACCAAGGTTTCGGTTACCCCGCCTAATCTTGCGGCTCGGTGTTCATTTTTTCTTACATCTCATTAAAAACCCTCTCTGACGTCAGACAACTGGATCATATATTTCTTTGATGCCTCTTTTTACTGTCTGACTGAGATTATGCAATCATGCTTTTCTTTTATTATCTATACTGGAGTATCTTTGTTTCCCCCACCCCATCTCCTTTTCCTGATTTCATCACATTTCATCTTTCAGTTCTGAAACGAAGGCCTAGCCTAAAACAGCGTATGCTTCCAGTATTTCGGTTTTTGTCGCAGAAACTGTTGTTTTTTTTTTTTTTTTTTTTTTTTAAGGCAAGTAAACTTGATCAGTAAACTTGCTGCAACAACTTCCATTTATCTGTTGTCGGTAATCGAGAGAGTGTGAGGATCTAATTAACATGCAAATAAAAATACCAGCACCATTATCCTGGGTTATTAAGTAGTTTCGGATATTGGCTCAGCTCACTTGTTCTGGTTATTCATTTTTCCAAAACCGTTCCCGAAATCACAAGCAGAGTCTGAATAAAAATAGAATTAACTCAGCACAGCCACTTCCTCCCATACCGCCATCTCTCCCTATATGGAAGTACCTGGCCCCCACATAATGGTACCAGGTGACCCCCACCATGCCCTCCAAACCATTCCCTCCCCATGTGGACAACTTCCAGTGATTCTCCCCTCAACTTCCCTCACCCATTTCGGAGTACCCGACATCCACACGGTGGTGATGGCTCAGCTGGGATTGAGAACTTAGTTTGTGGGGAACTGCCGCCACAACCCCACAGTCCATAAACAGTAGGAATTTAAATCAAAGAACCATTTCACCAGACTTAAAACACTCGTCAACAAGAATCAATCTTGCCCTGTAGGTCTTCCAGTTTTAATCTAAAGCTAGCATTCTAAAGCCAAAAGGTAGAAAACCATAAGCCCCAATCATTGGTTTGGATGCACAGATACATATTTATATACTGCAGTATAATCTAAATGACTATTATTGATCTAAAACAAAGCCTTCACTTTAAGTTTCAAGCAATTTAATACACGTGTGGAACAAGCTGCTTTCTCCAACAATCAACAGATACTGACCTCAGTCAGATGTTCATCTTAGATAGCTAGGCTTCTATCAATAGAAATATGTCATTCATATTTTGTAATCATTTGTAATGATTCCCATGTTACTACACACTTGCATCACGCAGTACATAGCCACAAGCAATTAGGTTAAATCTTCAGAGCTGAGGAGGAGGGTGTAAAATGGCTGGTGTAACTGAAGCAGAGCAGAAGGTCCCAGCTTTGATCCTCATTCTGTCCTGAATTAGGGGCCTCGGCTGCACGAGCTCCCAAGCTAGTGAAGGTGAGATTTAAAAAAAAAATTCAGTCCCTGCTTCTGATTCTGCTGTTGCCATTTACACCATCCTTTGCTTATTTATTGTCCCATGACCACCCCGTTTTGTCATTTAATCACTCCTGCCCTCCACCCTATCATAGACCTTTATTCTCTCCCACCCCACTTCTTCCCCTGGCTCTGTACTTGCTTAAAAAGTTACATTTCTAACACATGCGCAGAAAACCGTACAAATAATCACTCCGTTAAATCTCTAACTTCTTCCAGTTCTGATGAAAGGTCATAGACCTGAAACGTTAACTCTGTTTCTCCACAGATGCTGCCTGACCTGCTGAGTATTTCCAACATTTCTGTTTTTAAGCGCTGCTCCTGATTCCTATCCACTGACCCTTGCTGGAAGTCGAGAGAGAACAGAATCAGGCTTGGATGTGTGCGATATAATTCACAAACAGTCTGTGGATGCTCACCAGCTAGGTTGAAACAAATAATGGAAACCTAGCTAATAACAACAGAAAATGCTGGAAAAACTCAGCAGGTCAGGCAGCATCAGTGGACAGAAATTTGAGTTGACATTTCGGGTCGAACCCTTCTTCAACACCTAGCAGCGATCTGCCAGCTCCACGAGAACAATACCCTGGCAAGTTAGCACTTTCAGAGGCACAAGTTTTAGGAGGGGGAAAACTGATTTCAACCGCAAGGGAAGTTAACTTTGCATATGGAATGCTGATATCAGTATTGTACTGTACCACTTATGTATTCCTGTTGCTCAACTCCACTCTTCACCTTGGGTTTCAACCAATTGCAGAACCAGAATTTGAGCAAAAATGCAGTAACAAGCTCACAATCGATCACTGAAACCGTTCACTGTTGAAGTGGACATCCCAATGAACATTTCGCTCTTAGAGGAGAGTTTCTTTAGAGCCTCACCACGGGGAGAAAAATCCAAGCGGGGGGTCAACCCTGGAACACGGCAGCTTCAATCGACTAACTGAACTGAAACGATTCCAAGAAGCCACAGCGCCTCTTTACTCCTTCCCCAGGGTCGGAGGAATATTGAATGTACTCCGCAGATGTGAATGTACACGACAGAACTTTCAAATCTCAGGAGGGTCGGATCTCCAAAGGAACAGGCAATAAAACTTAAGCATCCTTCTTCAAAAGTGAACTGAAGATTTCTAGATGCTTTGCTGCAGATTGTCGAGGAAGAGGAAACTGTCTTGGCACATTTCAACCAGTTCCAATGCTTACTCCAGATGTCTAATGACTTCCTCATTGACACTGAACAACTTCCTTCCACAAACTGCAATATAATTATAACAACAGTGGTTACTATGGTGCTTCGAGCCATGAGATTTGCATAAAAGGCCTTCATCGACACACACGTAAATTTCTAGTACAGAACTGGAAAATGAAACATGCGATTTAGACTCCGAAATCTCTCGCTCACTAGTTGGAAGCCGTGTAGAAAAGAATGGACGTGTACTTGTTACATGACCCCTTTCTATAGTGCGTCAGTGGCAGAACTGGAAAAAGTGTGTGTGTGACTGGCGCAATGGCAATTTATCATGCCCCAGACAGTCAACAAGGTGGAACATCTATTTTAAAGTGAAGATTTTCAGTTCTCAGTACTTGTTAACACTTTTATAACCAATTTATTCACGGAATATAGCTTAATATCTTGACATGACTTTGGCCAGGTGTTCTTAAATTTAATTATACAGTATGTGGATACAAGGCAGATACTCGCACTCTCTGAACACCATTATTAGTAACTGACAGCTTAGAACGCCAGAAGTGCAACGTTTTCATGTACTTTTGCACCACTGATATACTATTATACGGTGCTTTTCACCTACAAGGTAGTTGGATCACCCAGTCACTGTGATCTCCTCAAGCTTGCTTTATCATATTTGGGGGTTGGACAGCAATCTCCCCAGAGGTTTCTTGCCTCGCCCGTGTGCACGTGGAGGAAGGGAGAATGGGGGTGGTGTGCGGAAGTTACAGGCACGACGGACCAGCTGGACTTTTCCTGTCCTTTTCCATATGTTCTGACCTGTTACCCATCATTTAAAAGGTTGCTCGAGTTTGCCATTTGTCATCTCTTTTACAAACAGAAGTCAACTTAATCACAGTATAGTACAGCACAGAAGGAGGCCGTTCGGCCCATCAAGTCTGTGCTGGCTCTGTCAAAGAGCAATCTAGTTAATCCCACTCAATGGTCCTGTTAAACTGCGCAGCAGTCTGGCGGTCCTGCGCAGGCTGCTCAATGGCTTTACAACTGAAATAGCCGCTCATGCACGAGCCATTGAATGGGCGGCGCAGTCAGTTAAAGGGCCCACTGTATGAAAAAAGATTCTTCCAGCTCCCACTTCATTCTAATAATGAAGATAGGGGAGTGTGCCATCGCAATTGTGATTAGGTCAGTGTTGGGGTACTGTGTGCAGTACTGGGCACCTCATCGCAGGAAGTAGTCACGGAAAGGGCACAGCTTATATTCAATGGAATGATAGCCGGACTGAAAGGTTATAGTTATGAAGAAGGGCTTGAAAAATCAAAGCTTTCCCCTGCCTTTTTCAGAATTAGAAAAGGCTTTGATGGGGTAATGAAATCTGTAACAATGGGTATAAACTCACTGGAAGAATGAAGGGGAAGCTATATTTTTTAGAAAGCTGTTAGAACTTGGAATGTTTTACCACGAGTGGCTATTGAAGAACGCAGAGCATTTCAAAAGATTGGATAATTAATTATAAATAAATTGGACATGTAGCAGAAGAATATAAAAAACCTACCGGGCAATGCAATTAGATAGCTCCAGTTGAGAAGCTGGCACCAGCAGGGGCACAATGCACCAAACGGGCAGCTGCTATGCTGTAATTTCAATGATTCTGTGACCGTTGCACTGAAGTCATCAGCATTAGCGGTTAGTACACTTGGCTTTGTTGGATGAGAAGGTCTTAGGCTACTTTATGTATTAAAGTCTATATAAACAAGGCTCATCCTAATCAATTAATTCTGAAAGTGCAGCGTGCCAAAAATTCAACGTGAGTGTTGCCTGCAACCATATTCTATTCTCACCGAGTCCAAATCAGTTTGAGTAACACAAGGACACTTTGTAAAGTACTGCAATCCAAAGCAAAGGACTCTACAGAGAAACTGCTGTGGTGCCAGTGGTGATCTTGGTGTATAAACTTACTCACACACACACTTGGAACCGGAGGATATCACAGCACAGGAAGAGGTCATTTGACCCATCAAGTCAGTCTCTCCCACTCTCCTGCTCAATCATCTTACCTTCTAAAAGAGGAGTTTTAAAAACGTATTAGATAGTGGTTAATAATTTATGGACTCGATTTCAACAGCAGTTACGAAAGAGAATGTCACATTCTAACCAGCCTCTTTGTTGGAGTACGACTGAACACTATTTAGAGTACGCGTGTGTTGAAGTAGATCCAGTTAATTCAGATAAAGTGTTTCAATCTACTGCATACTTTAATCCCCACAACCGTCATTTACTGCAAGTATATTCTATGATGAACAGAGGCAGTGCATCAGGATTGAATTGTGATCACTATATGCTGACATTTTAAAAGGAACAACCTTTTTCTTTGATGGAGAAAAAGAGTAACCAGTATAACCGCTGAAATCTTGCCAAGAATTTAAGAAAACCAGTTCAAAAACATAAGCCCCAACTTGTAGCAGAGCAAGCTAGAATCTTCACTTTCGAGCTAAAATACCAAGACTCGCTCAAAAAGCTGTTTACCAAATAAAGTTCACAAAGCACCTCTGCCACTAAAGCCAATACTCAAATTCGGCACGGTGCCAAATAAAGGGCATAAACAGAAGCAGATGTTTGTGCTCAGTGCGCAGGTATTGTACATGGTGCGTTACAAAAACTATAGCCTGACATTTAATAGATTCCAACAAGTACTTTGATCAGTTCCAAAATGTCTCGAGCAGCCCACAGTCCCTAGTAAGAGGGCTCAGCAAGCACAGTACAGCAGAGAATGAGTTTCTGGTCCCTGTTTGAAGAAAAAAACCCAGTAATCCAGCTCCTGTAATTACAACAACTTGTATTTATACACCACCTTTAACATAGTTAAACGTCCCAAGGAGCTTCACAGGAGTGTTATAAAACAAATTGGACACCGAGCCACACGAGATATTAGCGCAGGTGACCAAAAGCTTGGTCAAAGAGGTAGGTTTTAAGGAGTGTCTCAAGGAGGAAAGAGAGGCGGAGGGGTTTCGGAAGGGAATTCCAGAGCTTGGGTCTTTGGCAGCTGAAGGCACGGCCACCAATGGTGGAGCAAGTGAAATCGGGAATGATCGAGAGGAGTTTAGAGTGCAGAGATCTTGGAGGGTTGTGCATTATGCTTTTATAAATAGGGAGGTGCGAGGTCATGGAGGGATTAGAAAACAAAAATGAGAATTTTGAAATCGAGGCGTTGTTTAACCGGGAGCCAATGTAAGTCAGCGAGAACAGGGATGATAGGTGAATGGGACTTGGTGCGAGTTAGGACACGGGCAGCAGAGTTTTGGATGACCTCAAGTTTACGTAGGGTAGAGCGTGGGAGGCTGGCAGGGAGTGCGTGGAATAGTCAAGTCCAGAGGCGTGGATGGGGGTTTCAGCAGCAGATGAGCAGAGGCAGGGATGGTGTCGGGCGATGTTACGGAGGTGGAAATAGGCGGTCTTCATGATGGAGCAGGTATGTGGCCAGAAGCTCATCGCGGGGTCAAATACGACACCAAGGTTGCAAACAGTCTGGTTCAACCTCATACAGTTGCCAGGGAGAGGGATGGAGTTGGTGGCTAAGGAAACGGAGTTTGTGGTGGGGACCGAAGACAATGACTTCGGTCTCCCCAATATTTAGTTGGAGGAAATTTCTGCTCATCCAGTACTGGGTGTTGGACAAGCAGTGTGACACTTTCGATACAGTGGGGAGGTCGAGAGAGGCGGTGATGAAGTCGAGCTGGGTGTTGCCAGCACACATGTAGAAATCGATGCGGTGTTTTTGGATGATGTCGCCGCCAAGGGCAGCATGCAGATGACAAATAGGAAGAATCCAAGGACACTGCAGTTAATACTGGGAAGAACCAGACACTTAATGACCAATTTAAGTATCAAAATCGGCTCAGTGCTAGCATTCTCACCGAGGGCCAATGTACCCCGTAAATTTTTAGGGGTCCGCGGCCCATTCACAATTTCATGCAATTCAACATGGGAAAAGCCGGTCCCGGGCCCCTGATGTGCAGCTTTCTTGCAACTCCAAAGTAAATTATGCCAGATTCGCCATGGTCATCAGTTGGGAAGCCCGTATTTAATCGCAGCCTGTGCAATATTTGCCGAAATATCGGCAATATTTTGGAAACGGTACAAAAGCCGAGCTGTAATATATTCTGGACACCATTACCATGGGAACGTAAAACACCCACACTAAAATAAAGACAGAACAAAAGCACTTAGAACTGGGACCAGACCGATCCAATGCATGACTGGCACAGTTCCATTCTTTGTTTAATGTATACCGTGCTCCCAACAGATTGTGCAACTCTGCACGACTGCCAACACCACATGCTCTGCACCTGCCCTGCTTGAAACAAACGCTGCCACTGTACACAAGTCAAAGTGATCATGACCCACTTTCCCACACAGCTCCAGAAGACTTAAAAAGCAGTATACTTTCCTAATGAAAGATTTGCAAGTTTGAGGTCAGTTTCAAGAATGCTAAGCCAGCCACCCGGTCATCTGAGCGACTGCTAGGAATAGAACCATCAGATTAATACAGTATTTACACACCTGTTAAAAATATCGATTAGAAATAAACAGATACAAAAATCAAACAGACTTACAGTATTTACTGCAAATTTCAACACAGTTCCGGCAAGTCAGAAGACAGATTTTAACATACAGCTAACCAAGTTCAATACATGTAACGTTTCTGTAAAACACTCATGACGACACACCTCTATTGCAGAACAAAGTTCCATGGCTTGCTGGGCTGAGAGTTGATGTCTAGAATTCCCATTGAAACCGGTCATCAAGCAGGAGTTCCCAGAGGGCAGGTATCATGCCACTGGTAGAGGAAGTTATCAAAAGTGCACACTTGCGCACGCACACACACGTACGCACCCTAATAGTCAACAACTTCCATTTATATAGTGCTTTAATGTAGAAAAAAAGCCCCAAGGTGCTTTAAAAGTATAATCAGACAATATCGCAGCAGTGTGCCAGCACCTTTGAAAATGGAAGCGGGGACGGACGGTGGGGCTGCGGTGCTACGCAGTCCTTTTATGTTTGGGGGCAGAGTTTGAATCCAGCTCAGCTTTGGGTGCAAGTTTCATCCGACAGCTCTACATAAAATCAGCGCAGTCTCAACTCTGGGAGCTGATCTACACAAGATGGCAACTTCATTCACACCACGAGGTTAACACACGAGAACCAGAATGTCTCATTGCTGCAATGGGGGGTCTTTTAAGATTAGCATCAATGCAGATGGTTTGACATGAAACAAACGGGACTTCACGAAGCATCTAACCTCTGCTAGGTTTGACCCGATGTGAAGGCACCGAGGACCAAAAGTGAAAAAGTGTTCCATTCCACAGCGACTTCGTGACAACAGAAGTTCACCAAAAGAATCTGAAGAGAGGGTTTCAGATCAGAAACAACATTTTCAGCCCAACAGGTCTTTGCCAGTGCTTGTCTTCATGAGCTACTGCATGTAACCCCAAGCTCATCACTGCCCAGAGCTTTTAACACTCCTTTTTATCAAGAAACTATCTAATGCCCCATCAAAAAATAAATGGACTCTGCTTCAACAGTTTGTGGCTGAGAATTTGACATTCTAACTACCTTCTGTGTAAAGAATTCTTTCCTAAACTCTCCACTTCAATTCTCTGGTATTTATTATGTTAAATTTGTGCTTTCTCATTGCAGTCTCACTAACCAGTGGCAACAATTGGTCACTATTCACCCTTCATAATCTTGAAGGCTTCTATCAGATCGCCCCCGAGCCTAGAGAAAATATAAAATAAAACTGAAAAAATAGCCCAATTTACACTCAGGTCAGTTTTCAGACCCCAAGAGACTGACTTTCCTGTCTCGGTACACTCACCCACTCTAGAATTCAGAACCTGCATCTTTCCTTAAAGCTGACCCAACATTCACTACAATCTGTGATCAATTATTCCATAAATTCACAACTCTGCTTTAAGGAAGTGCTCCTCCAAAGTATTTTTCTGCACTAGTTCATGCTGCACTACTTCACGGACTCTTTCCATACCGCTTAAAACAGCGGTGCCATTCTCAGTGAAGGTCACTTCAAAGGCACACTGTAGATAAAGGAGATTTACAGCTGTTGGATTGTATGTTCATCCCACGGAGTTTTATATTTAAGATAATAAAACAAAACACACCCAGCTTCTGTTGATCTGTCCGACAGCTCCCTGCCCTCTCGATTATCAGCTCAGACGGGAAAGCTGGTGCCAGAAACCTGCCAAGGACGCAGGCCTTTGATGCAAAGCTATCAAAATTCACATCATGGAAGTCTGAATACAGTCTGCTAACACTAAAGGCCGCTCAGACATTTAATTTGGCCGCTGTAAAAGCCTATCTGGTGGGTCTGTGGAACCCTCGGATCAAGGGATTTCAAATATTTCGACTCATTTGTCTCCCAGAAGCTTGGGCACGCTTGATAAAATGCTCACTTACACAGTAACGACATTGCTTGTTGCTTTCAAAAGGTTTCAATTACAACCCAAGTGCTATGCAATAAGGATCTTAGCCCCCTCCAACAGCAAAGACCAATCTTATGTTACTGTGCAGCAAGCCAGACAAGGAGCAGTTTAGAATCGGAATGGAACTGCCAAAACAAAAAGTAACTATCGCCTTTTCCCGTCATATGATATCGTCTGACTATAAGTGGACAGAACCTACAAAACACGGCAGCGAGTGCAGCAGGTAAAACCCACACAGAAGAGCCGTCTCAGAGTCTGCCAAACAGCCAGAACAAATGCAGCAATGTTCATGTTCCTAACTTGTATCTAGGATTATTTTTAAGTATATAAATGCGATTAAAATACTGTTTTTTTTTTTTTTTTTTTAAACAATTCACTGGCAAGGCCAGCATTTAATGCCCATTCCCAGTTGCCCTGATGTAGAAGTTTAATACAACTGGGTGACCATTTCAGAGTCAACAAGTTAGTGCGAGACTGGAGTCACACCGAGACCAGACTGGGCAAGGAGGGCAGGTCTCCTTCCCTAAAGCACATTGGCGAACCAGTTGGGTTTTTACGGCAATCCGACAGCTTCATTTACCTTTACTGGTACCAGCTTTTTATTCCTAGATTTTTAAAACTGAATTCAAATTCTCAAACTGCCGTGGCAGGATTTGAATTCATGTTCTCTGGATTATTAGCCCAGGTCTCTGGATTGCTAGTCCATTAATATAACTATTACATTACCGCACCCGATATCAATATTCTCCGTGCGCGGATTTTTGAACGGGCCGCACAGCCCCAAATTTTTTTTATAGGGCACCAGTGGCTGGCTCTCCTGAGCCTCGTGAATAATATTTGATTTATGTACTGCTGTATATACCAGACTACTGCTGTTGGAACATGTTGGTGCAGCACCTCACCCCTTCTGCCTCAAGATTAAAAATAAAAACTAGAACACCCCACCATTTGGGAAAATTTCTGCCAATACAACAAATGAATCGACCATAATTTCCCTCCCAACAATTTTGTTCAGAGTATCGAGTCACTATAATAACACAAGGCAAGAGCAGAGCTAATAATGAACGATGGTAAGAATAATAAAATAAAATGTTAAATGATTTAACAAAACATGGGGGAAGAGCAGGATGTTTCAGGCGAAAGAGGACTCATAGGAAACATAAACTGGTCCATATGCTGGCAGATTTGTGCATTTCTGGCACTCAATTTTGCATTTAGAAAGGCTGGAGCAGGACACGCTCCACTTACAGCCCTCCCGAGTTCCCACTTAGGGATGGCCAATTAACGCTGGCATTGCGAGCAACGCCCACATCCCAGGAACGAATTAAAAAACAAACTTGCACAGTGAAAATTCTAAGAAACTAAAAGAAAGAAAAAGAACTTGCACTTGGATAGCGCCTTTCATGACCTCAGGATGCCCCAAAGTGCTTCACAGCCAATGCAGGAAACGGGACAGCAAATGTGCGCACAGCAAGGTCCCACAACAGTAATGTGATAATGACCAGATAATTTTATTTTAAGTGATGTTGGCTGAAGGGCAAATATTGGTCAGGACTCCCCTGCTGTGCTTCGAAATAGTGCAGTGGGATCTTTTCCATCCACCCGAGGGCAAACGGGGGCTCAGTTTAATGTCTCAGCCGAAAGACGGCACCTCAGACAGTGCAGCACTCCCTCAGCACTGCACAGGAGTGTCAGCCTAGCATCAAGTGACAACACCAGGGCCTGTAGCCTGCAACATGACAGCCGATTCACACATAGCAAGCTCCCACAAATAGCAATGTGATAATGACCAGATAATCACTGTTCTGGTTGAGGTCACCGGGGAGAACACCCCTGTTCTTCTTCAGAATAGTGCCATGGGATCTTTTACATCCACCCGAGGGGGCAGACGGGGCGCTCAATCGGAAAGACAGCACACCTGACCGTGCAGCACTCCCTTAGTACTACCCTGCAAAGTCAGTCTAGATTTTGTGCTCAAGTCTCTGGAATGGGACTTGAAACCAGGAGAGTGGGACTACCGAGCTATAGCTAGCTAGGTGGATGTTAAAGCTTGTTTGACACTGACTGAATTTGACTTGTTCTATAAAACTTAAGTGTCTTCCTTTGGTGCCAGTTGAGATTTTCTCCGTTCGTGCTAATAGTTCATTACCACACAGTGAAACATTTCCATTCAACTGGCCTTGCACTAAAACAGTAGCACTGACATTCAGTTTTCACAGCACTTTGCTCCCACAACCCTGAAAACACAGTAGGAAAAAGATAATTAGATTTCATAAAAAAACTTGGGTAAAAGTCAAATTAGACAAGTGCCTGTACTCTACACTATGACAAGCAAAGCCTGCAGTAGTGCTTTTAAACATAACACCTTTTTCCTGCAACAAAGAAAGGCAACTTGGATTTATGTCTCACCTTACCACTTCTCAGTAACATCTCCAACAGGCTGAAGTGTGGTGCTTTATATAGGCAAAAGCGACAGCCATTTTGTGCACTGCATGGCCTCACAAACAGTAAGGAGATGATTAACCACTTCATCATTTTTGGTAGTGTTTGGCTAAGACACCATAAGAACTCCCTACTCTTCTTCAAATACAGGAAACTTTTTTTTAATCCGGCACCGACGGGGTGCCAGTTCATCAAAAATTCCAGATAACCAAAAGCTATAGTAAAAGAAGCAACAAAAGTTGCTTAGCAACAGGTTCAGAACAATGGCCAAAAGTTCCAAGCGTCTCTGTAGCTTAGCAACAGCCACACCCTTGCACAGCAACAGATGGAGGAAGGCAAGTAGTAAAACTTACCTGAACCTACTCCTGAATTTTGCCGGTTAACCGAGATTTCCGGTTATTTAGGTGCTGGTAAATCAAAAGTTTCCTGTAGCACGATAGGGCCTTTAACATAATCCAGAGAATTGAGCACAAAAATCTAGGTCGACACTCCTGTGCAATGCTGAGGGAGTGCTGCACTGTCAGAAGTGCCGTCTTTCGGATGAGACGTTAAACCGAGGCCCCGTCTATCAGA
This sequence comes from Somniosus microcephalus, assembly GCF_052327205.1. Taxonomy (NCBI): domain Eukaryota; kingdom Metazoa; phylum Chordata; class Chondrichthyes; order Squaliformes; family Somniosidae; genus Somniosus; species Somniosus microcephalus. The sequence continues at coordinate 7,710,315 of NC_141004.1, forward strand.
AATAACAACAGAAAATGCTGGAAAACCTCAGGCGGCCAGGCAACATCCATGGAGAGAGAAATAGAGTCAACATTTCGGGTCGAAACCCTTCTACAGAACTGAGAAAAAAAAGGCAGGAAATGAAACAAAAGGCAGTTTGGGGGGGGCTGGGAAATGGGGGAGGGGATGAAAGAAGAGACATTAAGAGATGTTCAAGGTGAGACGAGATAGTAATAGGACAGGTAAAGAAACCGTCTATCAGAATTCCCTGCCTAAACCTCTCCGCCTCACTACCTCGGTTTCCTCCTTTAAGACGCTTCTTAAAACCTACCTCTTTGACCAAGCTTTTGGTCACCTGCCCTAATTTATCCTTATGTGGATCGGTGTCAAATTTTGTGTCTTCAAATACTCCTGTGCAGCGCCTTGGGACGTTTTACTACATAAATACAAGTTTTTGTTGTTGGCCTTTAGTTATGCTCTTCCCCACAAGTGGAAACATTCTCTCTGTGTCCACTCTATCAAAACCTTTCATAATTTTACAGACCTCTATTAGGTCCCCCCTCAGCCTTCTTTTTTTCAAGAGAAAAGAGACCCAGCCTGTTCATCCTTTCATAGAAGATAGGAGCAGGAGTAGGCCATTCGTGCCTGCTCCGCCATTCGATGAGATCATGGCTGATCCTTTAATTCAGTATCCCGTCCCCGCCTTCTCTCCGTAACCCTTAACCCCTTTTGCCCGTAGAAATATATCTAATTCCCTCTTAAATATATTTAATGAGCTGGCGTACACTGCCCTCTGTGGCAATGAGTTCCACAGGTTCACCACTCTCTGAGTGAAGAAATTCCCCCTCATCTCTGTCCTAAATGGTTTAGCCCTTATCCTTAAATTATGTCCTCTAGTTCTGTTCTCACCCGCCAAGGGAAACATTCCTTCTGCATCCAGTCTGTCTAGACCTGTCAGAATTTTATACACTTCTATGAGGTCCCCTCTCAATCTTCTAAACTCCAGTGTGTACATCCCTAAACTACATAGTCTCTCCTCATAGGTCATTCCCGCCATTCCTGGTATCAGCCTGGTGAATCGCCGCTGCACCCCCTCCATGGCAAGAACATCCTTCCTCAGATGAGGCGACCAAAACTGTACACAGTACTCGAGGTGTGGTCTCACCAGTGCCCTGTACAGCTGCAGCAAGGTATCCCTGTTCCTGTATTCTAACCCTTTTGCTATGAAGGCCAGCATACCGTTTGCCTTCTTGACCGCCTGTTGCACCTGCATGCTCGCCTTCAGTGACTGGTGTACAAGAACACCCAGGTCTCTCTGTACTTCCCCCTCTCCCAATCTATTGCCATTTAAATAATAATTTGCCCTCCCGTTCCTGCACCCAAGGTGGATAACTTCGCACTTGTCCACATTATAGTGCATCTGCCATTTATCCGCCCAATCGCCCAGTCTGTCCAAATCGCTCTGGAGCTTCCTGGTCTCTTCCTCTGAGCCCACCCCCCCTCCTAGTTTAGTGTCGTCTGCAAATTTGGAAATGCTGCATCCGACTCCCTGATCCAGGTCATTAATGTAAATTGTGAACAGCTGGGGGCCCAGGACAGATCCCTGTGGTACCCCACTTGTTACTGCCTGCCATTCAGAAAATGAGCCGTTTATTCCAACTCTCTGTTTTCTATCTGACAGCCAGTTCCCTATCCACGCCAAAACTTTCCCCTTTATCCCATGAGCCTCCATTTTCCTGATATGTATACCCTCACATTTCTGGCATCATCCTTGTAAATCTTCTCTGCACCCTCTCCAGTGCCTCTATATCCTTTTTATAATATGGCGACCAGAACTGTACGCAGTACTCCAAATGTGGGCTAACCAAGGTTCGATACAGGTTTAGCATAACTTCCCTACTTTTCAATTCTATCCCTCTAGAAATAAACCCTAATGTTTGGTTTGCTTTTCTGGCTTTGCTAACCTGTGTCACAACTTTTAGTGATTTGTGTATTTGTACTCGGAGGTCCCTTTGTTCCTCTACCCCACCTAGACTCGCACCCTCCAAGTGATAAGTGGCCTCCCTATTCTTCCTACCAAAATGTAATTCCTCACATTTATCTGTGTTGAAATTCATTTGCCAATTATATGCCCTTTCTGCAAGTTTATTAATGTCCTCCTGTAATTTGTTGCAGTCCTCCTCAGTATTGACTACCCCCCCCCCCAAAATTTGGTGTCATCTGCAAATTTAGAAATTGTGTTTTTGACTCCAAAGTCTAAATCATTAATGTAAATTGTGAACAGCAGTGGTCCCAGCACTGATCCTTGTGGAACACCACTGTGAATAGCTACCCTTCACTCCTACTCTCTGCTTTCTGTCCCTTAATGGCCCTATTCCCATCCCAATGTTCCTTTATTTTATTGACGTGCCTATAAAATATTTTACTATTTTGTTTTATGTTCCTTGATAATTTAATTTCATAGATCCTCTGCCTCCCTGATTGTTTTTTTGACTTCTCTCCTAATCTTTTCGTATTCTCCCTTATCATGCACTCCCCTGCTGTCTATGTACTTAATGTATGCCTCTTTCTTTATCCTCAATTGTTCCCTTATGACTTTATTCATCCATGAAGTCTCATTATTGTTTAGGTTGTTCTTTCCTTTTAGCGGAATATATTTTTCCTGCACTCTGTTGAACAGTTTGAAATGTTTCCCATTGCTGTTCTACATCGTTGTTTGCCAATGTTGTTGCCCAATTCTCCCCCCCCACCCCACCCCCCAAGTTCTATTCTCAGCCCCTCAAAAATCAGTCTTTCTCCAATCTATTAACCTGGTTGTCATACTTATGTCCTTCTCAATTATCATCTTAAATCGTATTATATTATGGTCACTATTGCCTATATGTTCCCCTACTTTTACTTCTCATCTGCTCTGGTTCATTTCCCATTCATTTCATATTCAAAAAGATAAATGATAATTTGAATTGTACTTTCTTCACTACTATTCCACAGTAATCAATATGAATCTTATTCAGAGAAACTTAAATTACACTGGTAAAACTGCAGAGAACTTTAATAAAGGATGTAAAAGCTTCTGTCCACAAATATCAGTCCTATAGCTAATTAAAACAACTTGCATTCATACGGTGCTTTTAAAAATAGGAAAATTTCCCAAGAGCATAATCAGACCAAAATTGACACTGAGCCAAAGGAGATATTAGGAGGGATGACTAAAAACTTGCTCAACGAGGTAGGTCTTAAGTAGGGTCTTAAAAGGTGGAGAGGCAGAGATGTTAAAGGATGCAATTCCAGAGTTTAGGGCCTAGACGGCTGAAGGCATGACCACCAGTTGTGGAGCGAAGCGAGTGGGAGACGCACAAGAGGGCAGAGTTGGAGGAAAGCAGAGTTCTCAATGAGTTGTAGGCTGAAGAAGGTTACAGAGGGAAGGAGGGGCAAGGCTGTGAAGGGATCTGAATATGTGGGTGAGAATTTTAAATTTGTGGCGTTGGTGGACCGGGAGTCAATGTAGGTCAGTGAACACAGGGGTGATGGGTGAGTGGAACTTAGCGCGAGTTTAGGAGACGGGGCAGCAGAATTTTGGATGAGCTGAAGTTTATGGAGCGTGGAAGATGGGAAGCCGGCAGGAGAGCGCTGTAGAGGCACCAGAGTGGTAACTTTCAGGAGAGCAGAAGAGACACATGAAAGCTACCACTCTATTGCAATACTGGTACACACCGCGGTACACACCGCAAAAGCTCAATGGCAGAGGAATTGTATCTGGTCAGTACCAAAGAATATTCAATTCAAGTTCTGAAATGTTAGTGTTTTGAGTTTATAGAAGGAAAGTTAAACTGGCACAAGTACTTGTTTCTACAGTCAGCTCAGACCGATGTGCTTCACTGCAATGTTACATTGCTAAGGTTCTTTCTGGCTCATTGAAACACTAATACAGAGCCCTTTATATTCACACAAGGAACTGTTTGGCAAACTGGACACGTGCCTATCAGTGGGATATTTTAAGTTGTTCTAGACGGTCAAACCCCACAAAGTATTTGCTGCAGGAACATCACGGTTGGGTCACACACGAGAAGTGCGGGAAGAAAGAATATACACAACTCTACAGTAGCAGAGGCAGTCACTGCGAAATGCATCAAATCAAACAGTGACTCCAGCTTGTGTTTAACAAGCTCTGATTAACACCGCAACAAACATGCCTCTACACACAAATAAAACACTGCGGCTTCTGAATCCTTCAAGTGCAACCAAAAAATATTACGGCAACGCAGCATAAAACCGTCACCTATAATTACACAGTAAATATTCCACGGTCCAGAAAAAAATCTGCTTTTTCCTATCAGATTTCAATTGTTTCAGCAAAACAAGCTATACTGGAACTTTTGAAACAGAAAGCGACGAGGACATTTTAAATGCTTAAAGATTTAATGTCATTTTTATTATAAAATTGTAAATTGTGACTACTGTAAATATTTCCATCTTCACTTGTAATCTGCACAAAGGGTTAATGTCAGACACACCTGGACAGTGGTGAAATAGCCATGGATGAAATGGAGAAAGATTAGGGAGTCTTCGTAGACTCGGCCCTAAACAAAGAAAAAAGACTTGCATTTCTATAGCGCCTTTCACGACCACCAGACGTCCCAAAGCACTTTACAGCCAATGAAGTACTTTTTAAAGTGTAGTCACTGTTGTAATGTAAAGTAATGTAATGTAAGAAACACGGCAGCCAATTCCCACACAGCAAGCGCCCTCAAACAGCAATGCGATAATGGCCAGATAATCTGTTTTAGTGATGTTGGCTGACGGATAAATATTGGCCCAGGACACCGAGGAGAACTCCCGCGTTCTTCGAAATAGTGCCAGGGGATCTTTTACGTCCACCTGAGTGTGTAGACAGGGCCTTGGTTTAACGTCTCATCTGAAAAACAGCACCTCTGACAGTGCAGCGCTCCCTCAGCATTGCCCCTCTGACAGTGCAGCGCTCCCTCAGTACTGCACTGGAGAGTCAGTCTGGATTCTTTGTGCTCAAGTCTCTGGAGTGGGACTTGAACCCACGACCTTCTGACACGTCCAACAAATACAGAGCAGCAATCAAAGGTCTGAATTACACAGTCAGAACAGTACAAGTCTAGAGGAAGTGATGATCAAACTGGATGATGCTCCGGTCAGACTGCACCTTCGGTTCTGTGACCGGTTCTGGTTGCCGAGAAACAAGGGCCACATTCAAGCGTTGGAGTCGGTGCGGAGCAGAGCCACAAGGCTCTGGGGTTACGGGGATAGGGCTTGGGTGGGATGGCCGTCGGTGTAGGGACCGGGTGCTAGGGTTTGGATGATCAGTCATGATCTCGTTGAATGGCGGAGCAGGCTCGAAGGGCCGAATGGCCTACTCCTGCTCCTATCTTCTATGTTTCTATGTTAAGGCTGACCACTGGTATCAGGGGTCTGAGTTACGAGGAAGGACTCGGGCTTTCCAGCCTAGAAAGGAGACATCCAAGAGGTGATATTATGGAGGGGTACAAGATAGTACAGGTTTCTAGAGGAATAGAATTGAACAGCAGAGACGTTGTGTTATTACATAGAACCGCGGTTAGGCCACATTTAAGAGTATTGCGCACAGTTCTGGTCTCCATATTACAAAAACAATATATAAGCACTGGGGAAAGTGCAAAAAAGATGTACACGGTACAACTATCAGGAAACACTGAACAGGCTGGGCCTCTTTTCTCTAGGAAAGAGAAGACTGAGAGGCGACCTGATCTTTAAAATTCTGAAAGGGTGCGACAGGGTAGATGTGGGGGGGGGGGGGGGGGGGTGTGGGGGCAAGAGAAAGAGTGTCCCAAACCAGGGGCCATAAATAGAAGATAGTCACTAACAAACCCAATCAGAAACTTCTTTACTCAGAGTGGTGAGAATGTGGAACTCACTACCATGTGGAGTAGTTGAGGTGAATAGCATTTAAAGGGAAGTTAGGCAAGTACATGAGGGAGAAAGGAATGTCTAAAGATATGTCGATGGGGTGAGATGAAGTAGGGTGGGAGGAGGCTCGCGTGGAGCACAAACACCGGCATAGACCAGTCGGGCCAAATGTTTCTGTGCTGTAAACAGTATGGGGAAAGGTAAATCCAGAATATTACTTTAAATTAAATTGTAGGAGTAGAACAAGGGGACGCAGATTTAAACCAGTAAAAAGTAACTTTAGGACTGGTATCAGGAGGCTTTTACTTCATGTACAAAATGATCAACGCTTGGAATTAACTTCCTGGTAGTGGTGGAGGCGAAAACCCCGGATGCATTTTAGGGACACTACAATAGGAGGACTGAATGGTGCTTCTAGATGCACTAATATGGGTTAAATGGTCTAAATCGGTAATTACAGTATCTTGCGATCGCGATGATCAGTGAAATATGATACACTCTTCTGTTTCGGCTTAAAAAAAGAGCCCCAATGGAGGTGACACATGCATTCTATGCACAAGAATCCATCACCATTAAAGGAGGAATCACGTTTTACTAATGCAGTACCAGATTTCTATTTACCATAACCAATGTTGCCTCTAAGCTGCAGGGCCACGCAGCAATCTTCAGAGTCCCACGCAGGCTGCTCACCGGCAGGAACTGCGCATTAAAAGAAACAGTCCGCGCAGAACAAAGCGCAGCTCACAGCGACAATAACCAAAGCAAAATCTTAGCTCCGCACTGGCAAGGCCAGACCACAAATCCAGAGACAGTTTTTTGTTAGATTTCCAAGAACAGCTTCATAACAATCAAATCCCAAGCAGTGCACACTGGAAACTGTATCAGTGGATTTTTAGAGTGAGGTACTGTATGAGTTTTCCTAGATTTTGTAGTTTAGTATGTTCAACCTCTCCTTTTGTTCTCGTGCTGCATGGCCTGGGCAATACACCACGTACGTGGCCTGCTTCAAGGCCTCCGCCAATGCCGTGCTTGAACCAGCCGCAGGGAATTACGGAAAGCAGCCCAGGTGTCCAGACTCTGAACTTTCTCCGAGGAGGACTGATTTTAAAATTCTCATCCTTGTTTTCAAATCCCTCCAGGGCCTCGCCCCCTCCCTATCTCTGTAACCTCCTCCAGCCCTACAACCCTCCAAGGTAGCTACACTCCTCCAATTCTAACCTCTTGCGCATCCCTGATTTTCATCGCTCCACCATTGGCGGCCGTGCCTTCAGCTGCCATGGCCCTAAGCTCCGGGATTCCCTCCCTAAACCTCTCCACCTTTAAGATGCTCCTTAATATCTAACACTGACCAAGCTTTTGGTCACCTGCCCTAATATCGCCTTACGTGGCTCAATGTCAAATTTTGCTTGATAACGTTCCTGTGAAGCGCCTTGGGACGTCTTACTATGTTAAAAGGCGCTTATATAAATGCAAGTTGTTGAGATGCAATATTCACCCACCTCCCACTTTGCCGCGGTGCAACAAGCCAGTGCTCCAACAAACCGCACCCTCCAATGGCCACGATTTCCCACTCGCCAGCCTGTGATCTCCCCTCCGCCAGTTCATTTTAATGGGCAGGAAAATCTCAAGCTGGCGATTGCACAAGAAAAAAACCCAGTCCATAAGTCTACTTAAAAATAACCCTTCTGAAGGGCTTCTCAATACATGCATGATAAAAGTCGATCAGCTCACCCATTTCTGTCGGGTTTAGGGCTCCATATTGGGGGTGCAACTTACAAATTTTAGACTTTTCTCCTAGCCAATATTCACCCCTTAACCAAAATCACTAAAAAACAGGTTAGCCGGTCATTGGGGACATAAGAACAGGAGGAGGCCATTTAACCCCTCGAGCCTGTTCAGCCATTCAATGAGATCATGGCTGATCTGTGACCTAACTCCATATACCCACTTTTGGCCCATTAATCCCTTAATACCTTTGGTTAACAAAAATCTATCAATCTCAGATTTAAAATTAAAAAGTGATCTAGCATCAGTTGCCGTTTGCAGAAGAGAGTTCCAAACTTTCATAGAGTACCACCCTCTGTGTGTAGAAGCGTTTCCTAATTTCACTCCTGCAAGGTCTGGCTTTTTCTGAATTATCTCATTGCTGTTTGTGGGAGCTTGCTGTGCACAAATTGGCTGTTGTGTTTACCTACATTACAACAGCGCCTACATTTCAACAGTACTTCATTGGCTGTAAAGCACTTTGGGACGTCCTCGGGTCGTGAAAGGCACGTGGTAAAAGCACGGTTTTTCTTTCTTACCATTTATTGGTGTTTAAAAGTCATTCTATTTCAAAGACGGAGTGTGTCCAATGAGTAACTGTGCCAAAACAGACCAGCAAGATCCCAGATTCTATCACTGCTCTGTGCCAAGTTAGCCAAACACAGCCAGGGGTGCTACGGGGAGAGAAAGATCTGGCAGTGATATATTTCAGCCCAGAGCAGGATGTCAGCATCACTACATCACCTGTACCATGAATAAAAACAAGTATAGTTCAGTGAGCACTAGTCATCCTACCGGTACCTCATCCAATTGACCATTCTGGAGAGCGGCAGAACATCTGACTGTGGTGGGCATCATACAGAACCAGATCCTGTCCACATTAAACATCCACACTCCCGCCTGGCAAGGTAACTGGCTAGTGATCAGGAGCAGGAACTCTGCCCAACTTTGCTCTTCCTAACCAGATATGTGAAGACAAATTGGAGTACGCGAACCTCCGTCTAAACCATCTCAGCACAAGACTGATGAAGTAAAGGCTGGGACCTTAAGCCTGCATGACTGAACAGAATCTGAATCGAGGTAGTCAATAAAAAGAGAAGTAGCAAATGGGCCAAATCTACACGCTAATAAACGGTTTTACTTTAGGAGACTCGTACTCCGAGACAAAACTCACAATTTCTCTATCAAAAAAAAAACAACATTCACTTAGTCAATGTGAACTAATTACTGAAAATCAAACTGCAAGTAAACTGTTAACAGACCCTGGCCAAAATTTATCCCTCAACCATGAAAACAATTCACTTCATTCCTGTTTGAGGGACACATTGTGGTAAACCACTTTTATCGTTCACTATCGTTACACTATAGTTATCACTGTTGTACTGTTCTCACTGTTGTATCACTATGCGAGGTCGCCTCTTGTCGCGCTGTTATACCTGGGCTGACCACCTCCGAATCCGCCCATGGCTCCACCTACCTGCCCAGGTATAAAGGTAGTCGATTGGCTGGTATTCCTCCTTGTTGGACCCGATCACCCACGAGGGTGGGCTCTGTTATTTAGTCAATAAAAACCTTTAGTTACGTTCCTAACTCGTTGCTTTTTATTGGACGAATTGATAGGTATATCAATTTTATTGACTAAATTTTAAAGATGTCTACTACTGACCAGCCAGGAGCCCTCCCAGAAGCACAGCCACAGCAGCTTTCAGACACCGGGCTACACCAGCCGGCTTGGCTGCAAGCCCTCAAACCACCGTACCTGGATCTAAACCCACAGGCAGCAAACTCAGCCCTCGACTTCAAACACTGGCTGGACTGCTTCGAATCCTACCTGGAAGAATCCGGCGTCCCTCAGAGATCCAAACTAAGAGTTCTGAACGCCCAAGCGAGCCCGAGAGTATACGCACTCATCCAGGACACGACTACATACGAGGCCGCTATCAACCTACTGAAACAGCAGTACCGGAGCCCGGTAAATTACATGTACACCAGGCACCTCCTCAGATCCCGCCCGCAACAGCCAGGAGAGTCTGTAGCTGAATTTTTACGGGCGCTAAGAGCACTCGGCAGGAACTGTGACTTTAAAGCGGTGACGGCTATTAAAAATACGGAAGATAATATCCGCGATGCCTTTGTGAAAGGCCTACGGTCCGACTACTCACGGCAAAGACTGCTTGAAGCTAAAGACCTCGACCTGGACAAAGCTGAAGCCCTCGCTCTCTCCCAAGAGGTGGCCCATCAGGACCAGGAGGCGTTTTCCAGGTACTGCTCGCGATCCTGGGACTCGGGCCCGACCCCTACCGCAATACCCTTCGCAGCGCCGCCCCCGGGACCTACCTCAGCGTCGGCGTCCCGGACCCGACCGGGACCGCCACCGGCTCCGACATCGGGCACCCGCGATCGGGCCGCCGGCTGCTTCTTTTGCGGCCAGGAGAAGCACCCGAGGTCGCGCTGCCCAGCCAGGAACTCTACCTGCAGGAAGAAAGGCCACTTCTCTGAGGCCTGCAGGAGCGGATCTTCAGAGGCCAGCAGTGCCTCATGCGAACTGTGGGGGCGGCCATCTTCTTTCAAGGCAACTGAGGCCAGCATCCCCACACGTGAGTCATGGGGCGGCCATCTTTGATCAAGGCAACCGACCCCAATAGTGCCTCATGTGAGCTATGGGGGCAGCCATCTTCTCCGCCATTTTGTCCTACCTCGTGGGAGACGCCATTTTACCCACCACGCCCGACTGCCACCGGGCCCCCGGACCCAACGACCGCAGACGACAACGACTCGCTTACCTACACACTAGCCTCCGTCACTCTGGATCAAGCCCGCCCACACCACCTGTCCAAGTCGATGATGGACATCAAAGTAAACGGCCACGCCACGACCTGCCTGTTCGACAGCGGAAGCACGGAGAGCTTCATCCACCCAGACACGGTGAGCCACTACTCCCTCCCTGTCCTGCCAACGCGCAACCGAATCTCGATGGCATCGAGGTCCCACGCCACGGACATTAGCGGCTACTGTGTTGTGACCTTGTCGGTTAAGGGTACGGAGTATAAAAATTTTAAACTCCTCGTCCTCCCCCAGCTCTGCGCTGCCGTCCTACTAGGGCTGGACTTCCAATCCCACCTCCAAAGTGTAACCCTAGCATACGGTGGACCCCTCCCCCCACTCAGTCGACAACCAGCGAATGTTAAACCGCCCACCGCGTAACACCTGCAGCCTATCCACCCTCAAGGTGCCGCCACCTTCCCTGTTCGCTAACCTCACCCCCGACTGCAAACCCGTCGCTACCAAGAGCAGGCGGTACAGCGCTGGGGACAGAGCCTTCATTAGCTCTGAGGTGCGGCGCCTCCTGAAAGAGGGCATTATCGAGGGGAGCAACAGCCCCTGGCGTGCCCAGGTCGTGGTCGTTAAGACCGGCGATAAAAATCGCCTGGTCATCGACTACAGCCAGACCATAAACAGATACACCCAGCTGGACGCATACCCGCTTCCCCGCATATCTGACATGGTCAATCAGATTGCACAATACCGCGTATTCTCGACCATCGACCTTAAGTCGGCCTACCACCAACTCCCTATCCACCCCGAGGACCGCCAGTACACCGCCTTCGAGGCGAATGGGCGCCGATACCACTTCCTTAGGGTCCCCTTCGGTGTCACCAACGGGGTCTCGGTCTTCCAAAGGGAGATAGACCGGATGGTTGACCAGAACGGACTGCAGGCCACATTCCCCTATCTAGATAACGTCACCATCTGCGGCCGCGACCGGCAGGACCATGACGTGAATCTGGAGAAATTCCTCCGTACGGCCCAACGGCTGAACCTCACCTACAATAAGGAGAAATGTGTGTTTAACACCTCGCGCCTTGCCATCCTTGGCTGTGTAGTAGAGAACGGACTCATCGGCCCCGACTCCGAAAGAATGCGCCCCCTCATGGAGCTACCCCTCCCCCACTGCCCTAAGGCACTAAAGAGAACCCTGGGGCTCTTCGCCTACTATGCCCAATGGGTGCCCAATTATGCGGACAAAGCCAGACCCCTCATGAAGTCCACATCCTTCCCCCTCACGGAGGAAGCGTGCGCGGCCTTCTCCCTCATCAAGGGAGACATAGCCAAGGCCACAATGCACGCAGTGGATGAGTCCATCCCCTTCCAAGTGGAGAGCGATGCATCCGACTTCGCCCTAGCCGCTACCCTTAACCAGGAGGGGAGGCCGGTGGCCTTCTTCTCAAGGACCCTACAGGGCCCCGAGATCCGACACTCGTCGGTCGAGAAGGAAGCCCAGGCAATTGTGGAGGCGGTACGGCGCTGGAGGCATTACCTGGCAGGCAAACGATTTACCCTCCTCGCCGACCAACGTTCGGTCGCTTTCATGTTTAATAACAAGCTGAGGGGCAAAATCAAGAATGACAAGATCTTGAGGTGGAGAATCGAGCTATCCACCTATGATTATGATATCTTGTACCGGCCAGGTAAGCTGAACGAACCCCCTGATGCTCTTTCACGAATTACATGCGCCAGCGCGCATATTGATAGACTTCAGACCCTCCACAACGACCTCTGCCACCCCGGGGTCACCAGACTTTACCATTTCATTAAGGCCCGCAACCTGACCTACTCCATCGAGGAGGTCAGGACCATGACCAGGAACTGCCAGACCTGCGCCGAGTGCAAACCGCACTTCTATAGGCCGGACAGAGCAAGCCTGATCAAGGCCACCCGCCCCTTCGAGCGCCTGAGCATCGACTTTAAGGGGCCTCTGCCGTCATCTGACCGCAATGTGTACTTCCTCAACATCGTTGATGAGTACTCCCGTTTCCCTTTTGCCTTCCCCTGCCCAGACATGACCAGTACCACGGTCATCAAGTGCCTGAACAACCTCTTCGCCTTGTTCGGGTTCCCGAACTATATACATAGTGACCGGGGCTCCTCCTTCATGAGCGAGGAACTCCGTCAGTTCGTACTAGCGAGAGGTATTGCAGCAAGTAGGACCACCAGCTACAACCCCTGAGGGAACGGCCAGGTGGAAAGAGAGAACGCGACGGTATGGAAGGCCGTCCTCTTAGCCTTAAAGTCTAAGGGCCTCCCAACCTCCCGCTGGCAGGAAGTCCTCGCGACAGCGCTGCACTCCATCCGGTCACTACTTTGCACTGCCGTTAATGCCACCCCCCATGAACGAATGTTTGTTTTCCCCAGGAAGTCGACTACGGGAACCACTCCACCAACCTGGCTGACCTCTCCGGGGCCCGTCTTGCTGCGAAAGCACGTGAGGGCCCATAAAACAGACCCCCTGGTCGAGAGGGTGAACCTCCTGCACGCCAACCCCCAGTACGCCTATGTGGCTTACCCAGACGGGTGGGAGGACACTGTCTCCTTACGAGACCTCGCACCCTCGGGCACTCCGGAGACACCACCTTTACCCCCCCCCCCACCACCCCCCCCCCAATTCCAGCCCAGGTAGACGGCATGCCGGAACCCCACGAGCCTTCGCCGACCACGCAGACACCAGCATTAACACCGGATAATGCAGCACCGCCGCTGCGACGATCGGAGAGGCTTACGAGGCCTCCGGACAGACTGACATACCAGAACTGGTAGTACACTTCACCCCGCCGGACTCAAATCTAAACAAGGGGTGAATGTGGTAAACCACTTTTATCGTTACACTATAGTTATCACTGTTGTACTGTTATCACTGTTGTATCACTATACGAGGTCGCCTCTTGTCGCGCTGTTATACCTGGGCTGACCACCTCCGACTCCGCCCATGGCTCCACCTACCTGCCCAGGTATAAAGGTAGTCGACTGGCTGGTATTCCTCCTTGTTGGACCCGATCACCCACGAGGGTGGGCTCTGTTATTTAGTCAATAAAAACCTTTAGTTATGTTCCTAACTCGTCGCTTTTTATTGGACGAATTGATAGGTATATCACACATTTGCCCACACAACCACAGTGAGCGTACTTCAAATGCAATACAAAGGATTTGCAGCTTCCCTGGTGGTCTAGTGGTTAGGATTCGACACTCACGCCCGCGGCCCGGGTTAGATTCCCGGTCAGGGAACAGGACGTTTCCGGCACAGACACGATGGGCCAAATGGCCTCCTCCTGTGCTGTAAATTTTGATGATTCGATGTGAAATGCTTTGGACATGATACGAGATGCTATATAAATGCAAGTTAAAGATACAGGCACACACAAATAAATAATCAACAAACAACTTCTGACGAGCAACTGTGTTAAATATGAAAAAAATGCATCCAGATGGAATAATCAAAAAATGCACTCCCTGTATTCAGTTTGAGACACAAATGTGCCCACTCTGGAACTATTCATAGAACCCGAGAGTAGAAAGGTCATTTGACATCTGCCCTGGTTAAATGCCCCAATATTCTGGGAAGTACTGTTGTCCTGCAAAAACCTACATGGACCGATCAGAACAAACCTGACGGATTGCAGAGCATAGGAGGCCATTCAGCCCATCGTGCCTGTGCCAGCTCTTTGAAAGAGCTCTCCAGTTAGTCCCACTCCGCTGCTCCTTCCCCACAGCCCCGCAACATTTTCCTTTTTAAGTATATACACACACAATTCTCTTTTGAAAGTTACTACTGTATCTGCTTCCACTTCCACCTTAGGCAATGAGTTCCAAATCATAGCAATTAGAGCCCATTTACCGTACCCACAAGGACCTAACTGCACTTTAACAATGATAGGGGGGTGGGAAAGTATCAGGATGTGTTCATGAAGAGCCAACACTGGGAAATCAAATCACCACCAGGGGAGTCGGCCAGATCATAAAACTTTACGAGTGCATCATGACAGCTGCTGGCCAGGATTCATTTGATTTATGGCAGAACCTGCAACTGGGAAATAAATGGGATTCATTTTTAAAAGAGAGAGCACAGCTACTAGTTTGGAGGGGGGCTGAAATAATGCAATTTCTGTTTTTATTACAGGGTGGGACGTTTAATCATTGTAGGCATCCCATTCCACGATTGCATGCAAATTGCAAATCAAATAACTTTGCAAATAATATTTCAGTTGCAACAAGGTGAACAGAGCCACTTATTTGGTGATGGAGGGGTTTCGAATAATGCAAATTCTGTTTTTATTACAGGAAGAGGGGGGTTTGGGCTATTTTTTCCATTGCAAACTGAATAAGCTTGCAAATGATATTTTGTGAATGTTATTTTAGTTGCAATTGATCACTAAGATGAATGGAGAGGGTCGCTGTGTCATCAGGGTGCAGTTATTGTCAGTTGTGCTTAAGTGAGTAGCACCCTCGCCTACGAGTCAGAAGGTTGTGGGTTTAAGTCCCACTCCAGAGACTTGAGCACAAAATCTAGACCGACACTCCAGTGCAGCGCCGAGGGAGCGCCGCACTGTCGGAGGGGCAGTGCTGAGGGAGCGCCGCACTGTCGGAGGGGCAGTGCTGAGGGAGCGCCGCACTGTCGGAGGGGCAGTGCTGAGGGAGCGCCGCACTGTCGGAGGGGCAGTGCTGAGGGAGCGCCGCACTGTCGGAGGGGCAGTGCTGAGGGAGCGCCGCACTGTCGGAGGGTGCTGTCAGGTGGACGTAAAAGATCCCATGGCACTATTTCGAAGAAGAGCAGGGGAGTTCTCTCCGGTGTCCTGGGCCAATATTTATCCCTCAACCAACATCACTAAAACAGATTATCTGGTCATTATCACATTGCTGTTTGTGGGAGCTTGCTGTGCACTAATTGGCTGCTGCGTTTCCTACATTACAACAGTGACTACACTTCAAAAAAGTACTTCATTGGCTGTGAAACGCTTCGGGACGTCCTGAGGTTGTGAAAGGCGCTATAGAAATGCAAGTGTGTCTTTCTCCGCTCTGAGCCCAGGACCCTGGCTGATGCAGTGTGTGTGTGCCGGGCCCTCCCGCGCCTCTGGTTTGTTTCTCCGCCCGCCCGCCCGCGCCCCCTTCGCCCATACTCACAGTTGCGTGACCCATGCGGGAAGGCGGTGAGGAACGGCGGCCGCCAGGCGCCTGCTGCAGTCCGCCAGGAAGTCCGTGCAGGAGCAAGGCGGGGGGCAGGTCGAGGCCGAGAGGGAGGCGAAGGCCAGGAGCAGAGCGGCGGCGGCCCATAGCGACCGGAGTCCCATCTTAGACCCACCACCGACAACAACAACAACAAACTCCCCTCACCGCCGGCACCGCACACCAAATGGCGGACAGGGGATGGGTTGCTGGGGGAGTTTAAAGGTATGAAGACACGCCGGTCACACTTGCACTCCGACTCCGAGGCCCGCTCGGAACAGCGCATTTAGCCGCCGACAAAAAGCGCCCATTCTCAGCGCCCCGCCCCGCCACCATTAGTTTGTCCAGGCCCCCCCTCTCCGCGTCGCTATTGGTCAGCGTCAACGTCAGTCAACCGCCTCCACAGGCCCCGCCTCAGCCTGCCTCCATTGGTCAGTGCCGACCCGCAATCCGCATTGCTATTGGTTAGGATCCACGTCAGTCAATGTGCCCGTCCCAGGCCCCGCCTCAGCCCCGCCACCATTGGATAGCGCCGGCCCAGTCCGCATTGCTATTAGTCAGCCTCAACGTCAGTCATCCACCTCCACAGGTCCTGCCTCTGCCCCGTCGCCATTGGACAGTCCCAGCCCGCTCCGCGTGGTTATTGGTCAGCGTCAATGTCAGTCAACCGCCTCCATTGGCTCCACCTCCGCCCCGCCACCATTGGACAGTCCCGGCCGGCCCAGCCGCGGCGCTATTGGGTAGAGTCAACGTCAGTCAATTACGTCACTGGGCACGCTCCAGTTGGACCCGCCCCAGAGACGCCACGGTCTCCGATTGGCTGAGTCTAACGTCAATCATACAGGGGCGGTGCCGCTGCTCTCTTAAAGGGGAAGGACATGGTCTCACCGGACTTCCGTTCAACAGCTCACACAACACATGTGGTGGTCAAAGGACCAAATGAAAAGCCCCTCACTTTCATTCACAGGAAAGGCTTTCATTCTCTCTGGCTTCAGGTGTGGTGCCGGAGGACTGGAGGAATGTGGTCCCCTTGTTTAAAAAGGGAGGAAGGGATAGACCGAGTAATTACAGCCTAACCTCGGTGGTGGGAAAATTATTGGAAAGAAATCTGAACAACAGGATAAATCTTCATTTAGAAAGACACGGATTAATCAAGGATAGTCAGCACGGATTTATTAAGGGAAGGCCGTGTCTGACAAACTTGAATTTTTTGAGGAGGTAACAAGGAGGGTAGATGAGGGTAGTGTGTTTGATGTAGTGTATATGGACTTTAGCAAGGTTTTTGATAAGGTTCCACATGACAGACTGGTCATGAAGTTAAAAGCCCATGGGATCCAGGGCAAAGTGGCAAGTTGGATTCAAAACTCTCGGAGACAGGAAGCAGAGGGTAATGGTTGATGGGTGTTTTTGTGACTGGAAGGCTGTTTCCAGTGGGGTTCCGCAGGGCTCAGTACTAGGTCCCTGCTTTTTGTGGCATATATCAACGATCTAGACTTGAATATAGGGGGTATGATTAAGAAGTTTGCAGATGATACTAAAATCGGCTGTGTGGTTGATACTGAAGAAAGAAGCTGTAGACTGCAGGAAGATATCAATAAATTGGTCAGGTGGGCAGAACAGTGGCAAATGGAATTCAATCCGGAGAAGTGTGAGGTAATGCATTTGGGAAGGGCTAAGAAGTAAAGGGAATGCACATTAAATGGTAGGACACTGAGTAGTGTAGAGAAACAAAGGGACCTTGGAGTGCATGTCCACAGATTCCTGAAGGTAGCAGGCCAGGTAGATAAGGTGGTTAAGAAGGCATATGGAATGCTTGCCTTTATTAGCCGTGGCATAGAATACAAGAGCAGGGGGGGTTATGCTTCGACTGTATAAAACACTAGTTAGGCCTCAGCTAGAGTACTGCATGCAGTCCTGGTCACCACATTACAGGAAAGATGTGATTGCACTAGAGAGGGTACAGAGGAGATTTATAAGGATGTTGCCGGGAGTAGAGAATCTTAGCTATGAGGAAAGACTGGATAGGCTGGGTTTGTTTTCCTTGGAACAGAGGAGGCTGAGGGGAGACCTTATTGAGGTGTATAAAATTATGAGGGGCCTAGATAAAGTGGATAGAAAGGACCTATTTCCCTTAGCAGAGGGGTCAAAAACCAGGGGGCACAGATTTAAAGTAATTGGGGGAAAGTTTAGGGGGGATTTGAGGGGAAATTTCTTCACCCAGTGGGTTGTGGGGGTCTGGAACTCACTGTCTGAAAGGGTGGTAGAGGCAGGAACCCTAACCACATTTAAAAAGTACTTGGATGTGCACTTGGGAAGCTGTAACCTGCAGGGCTACGGACCAAGAGCTGGGAAGTGGGATTAGGCTTGATAGCTCTTTGTTGGCCGGCGCGGTCACAATGGGCCGAAATGGCCTCCTTCCGTGCTGTAACTTTCTGTGATTCATTGAATCATAGAATGGTTACAGCACAGAAGGAGGCCATTCAGCCCATCGAGCCACTGCCGGCTCTCTGCAAGAGCACTTCAGCCAGTCCCACTTTCCCCGGAGCCCTGCAATATCTTTTCCTTCAGGTACTTATCCAATTCCCTTTTGAAAGCCACGATTGAATCTGCCTCCACCTCCCTTTCAGGCAGTGAATTCCGGATCCTAACCGCTCGCTGTGTAAAAAAGTTTTTCCTCATGTCGCTTTTGGTTCTTCTGCCAATCTCCTTCAATCTGTGTCCTCTGGTTTTCAACCCTTCCGCCAATGGGAACAGTTTCTCTCTGTCTACTCTGTCCAGACCCATCATGATTTTGAACACATCTATCAAATCTCCTCTCAGCCTATTCTACTCGAAGGAGAACAACCCCAGCAGGGTGGTAAAGGCAAACTCAATCATGGCTTTCAAAAGGGAATTGGATACGTACCTGAAGGAAAAAAAATTGCAGGGCTACAGGGAAAGGGCGCGTGCATGGGACTAGCTGAGGTGCTCTTGCAGAGAGCCGGCACGGGCTCGATGGGCTGAATGGCCTTCTGTGCTGTAACCATTCTATGATTCTCCAGTCTATCCATGTAACTGAAGTCCCTCATCCCTGGAACCATTCTTGTAAATCTTTTCTGCACCCTCTCTAAGGTCTTCGCTTCCTTCCTAAAGTGTGGTGCCCAGAATTGGACACAATATTCCAGTTTTTTTTTTAAATTATGGGATGTGGGTGTCACTGGCAAGGCTAGTATTTATTGCCCATCCCTAATTGCCCTTGAGAAGGTGGTGGTGAGCCACCTTCTTGAGCCGCTGCAGTCCGTGAGGTGAAGGTACTCCCACAGTGCTGTTAGGGAGGGAGTTCCAGGATTTTGACCCAGTGACGATGAAGGATTGGCGATGTACTTCTAAGTCAGGATGGTGTGTGACTTGGAGGGGAACCTGGAGGTGGTGGTGTTCCCATGCGCCTGCTGCCCTTGTCCGTCTAGGTGGAAGAGGTACTGGGTTTGGGCGGTGCTGTCGAAGAGGCCTGACCTGCTCTTGTTGCCACAGTATTTATGTGGCTGGTCCAGTTAAGTTTCTGGTCAATGGTGACCCCCAGGATGTTGATGGTGGGGGTTCAGCGATGGTAATGCCATTGAACGTCAAGGGGAGGTGGTTCGACTCTTGCTTGTTGGTGATAGTCATTGATTGGCACTTCTGTGGCATGAATGTTACCTGCCACTTATCAGCCCAAGCCTGAATGTCGTCCAGGTCTTGTTGCATGTGGGCATGGAATGCTTCATTATCTGAGGAGTTGTGAATGGCACTGAACACTGTGCAGTCATCAGTGAATATCCCCATTTCTGACCTTATGTTGGAGGGAAGGTCATTAATGAAGTAGCTGAAGATAGTTGGGCCTAGGACACTGCCCTGAGGAACTCCTGCAGCGATGACCTGGGGATGTGGTGATTGACCTTCAATGACTACAACCATCTTCCTTTGTGCTGGTATGACTCCAGCCAGTGGAGCGTTTTCCCCCTGATTCCCATTGACTTCAGTTTTACTGGGAGTCCTTGATGCCACACTCAGTCAAATGCTGCCTTGATGTCAAGGGCAGTCACTCTCACCTCACCTCACCTCACATGTGGAAACTGACGCTGTGTTTTCGGATGATGTCGCCAAGGGGCAACATGTAGATAAGAAATAGGAGGGGGCCAAGGATAGATCTTTGAGGGACACCAGAGGCAACGATGCGGGAGCAGGAAGAGAAGCCGTGTTGGATAAGCAGGCTAACAACACAGAGGCGGTGGAAAGGTTGGGAGAGGCGGTGGATAGGTAGAGCTGGGTTATAGCAGTGTACACATGGAACATGATTCCATATCTTGATATGGCAACGCCCTGTTTGAATCTTTCCAATCAGGTTCCCGCCCCTACAACTGCACTGAAACGGCCCATATCAGTCACATAAATGACATTCTCTGTGACATGTGGGGCAGTGCATTATCCCTCCTTGATCTTAGAATCATAGGCCTAGAAATTCGGTATAGCCGCGTTTGGGGCGCTAGTCCTGGCGATGCGCAAAGTTTAGCGCCAGGCGCAATTTAGCGCCACCTAGCGCGATATTGGGTTGCAGCACCCCTAAAGGTGATTGCGGCGCTAAATCAGGCGCTGCACGCTACTCTTAAGGCGCTAACCCGGCGGCGCAACCCAATTTCGCGGCGGCGGGGCGCAGCGAAGGTGCTGTCAATAATCACTTTCCCTGAGACACACTGGCGCCGGCCAGCTCTTAAAGGGGCAGGTCAATTGGCATCACCAGACACACTCACTGCCTTGTAGGCCTTCAAAGCGGTGGGAGCCTACCTGTGGTGCACCAGCCTAGCAAGACATGGAAAGGGTGAGGCAGAGGGCGGAACGCCTCACTGATGGGGCATTGGATGCTTTGGTTGGCGCAGTGGAATCAAGGCCAAGGAAGATGGTCGGAATGTGATTTATGTTTTGGACAGTCTCCCGGGTGTGAGAGGCAGTTATGTGTCAGTGTATTAGTTTTGCTTTCTGTTGCCATAGCTTTCTCATGTTTGAAGGAACCACATTTTGTGTAATGAAACAGTTTCTTCATTTACAATGGCCATGCCTGCTATTTACATGCATCTTGCCCTTCACAGGCTTGGGGGTATCAGACCGGTTCCATTCCTCTTCTTGGAATGGCAGTAAGCATTCTGTGAGAGAAGCCTAGAAGCCACTTCTGATCAGCCTCTGACGCACAGCCTGAGAAGAGCCGCTCGCGTAGAAGTTCAGGCCAGCAGGCATCTTCTCAGCCACCGACAGAGATGTCCTGCACCTTATCTGAGGCTGCAGATCTGGCTGAAGCAGCTGGCACAGCTCAGTCACCACCTCCTTTCTAAATCGCAGCCTTCTGACACACTGCTCCTCCAGCATGTTCATGTAGGAAAACTGCTGTCGGAAAACCCTGCCAGCGTAAGGTCTGCTGTGGCAACGTCTGTTGGCCCTCCTCCGTCTGGCCATGCCCGCCCCCCTCTCCCAGCGTCTCAGTGCCCTTTCCAGATGATTCAGCAGCAGGACGTTCCCCTCCAATGCAGCCCCCATAATAAGTGCCCACAGGAAGGTTCCCCGGTGTCAAGGCTCACCAACAGCAAGGTGATGGTCAGAAGGCTGAAGATCGTCTGCCTGCGCTGGCTCAGTGGCCAAATGGCTCTCAGTGTGCAGCTCAGCAACTCTTTGTAGTTCTCGAGGAAGTTGTGCTCCAAAAATGGCTGCCGCTTTTAAACCACACCAGTCCCCTTTAAATAACGCTCCTCCAGCCCGAGAGCGACTTGGTAAGGCCCAGGTAAGCTGACACTATTAGCGCCAGGCGCTACGGAGGGGGGCGCCACTGAATTTCCGGTCCGGGGCGCCCAAAAGGCGTTGCACACTCAAATGACGTCATAATCAGCCTGCGCCCATGAGCGGGCGCTAAGATTTAGCGCCGGCGCTAAATGCATGCTCAATATGGGGCGAGGCGCTAGGCGCCTTGCGCCCGCCCGGAAATTGGCTAGCCCCCCACTTCTTGGCCTCTTTAGGCGTTAATCGGTGGCGCTAACAACCGAATTTCTCCCCCATAGAATCTTACAGCACAGAAGGGGGCCATTTGGCCTGTCGAGCCTGTGCTGGCTCTTTGAAAGAGCTATCCTCAATCTCTCTGAGGCCTTTGACAGAGTCGACCACACCATCCTCCTCCAACACCTTTATCTGTTGTCCAGCTGAGTGAGACTGCCCTTGCTTGATTCCACTCTTAACCAATCCAATCGTAGCCAGAGAAACTGCAGCAATTATTTCTCTTTCCTCCCCCACACTGTGACCCCTGGAGTGCCCCAAGGATCTATCCTTGGCCACCTCCTATTTCTCACCTACATGCTGCCCCTCGGCAACATCATATCACGATGTGGCATCATGTTCCATGTGTACGCTGCTATAACCCAGCTCTACCTGTCCACCTCTGCCAACCTTTCCACAGCCTCTGTGTTGTTAACTTGTTTATCCAACATCCAATCCTGAATAAGCTTTAGTTTTCTTCAGTTAAACATTGGGAAGACCAAACCCATAGTTTTCGGCCCCCGCCACGAACTCCGTACCCTCTCCACTGATTCCATCGCCCTCCCCTGTTTCAGGTTCACAATCCCAGCATTCAATTTGACCCCAAGCTGAGCTTCCAATACAAAGACTGCCTACTTCCACCTCCTTAGCCTTGCCTGTCCCCGACTCTGCCTCAGTCCATCCGCTGCCGAAACCCTCATCCCTGTCTTTGTCACCTCCAAACTCGACTATTCCAAAGCTCTCTTGGTCGGCTTTTCATCCTCTACCTGCCATGCACTTGAGCTCATCCAAAGCTCTGCTGCCAATATACTGACTCACCCATCACGCTTGTACTCACTGACCTGCATTGGCTCCAGGTCCATCAGGGTCCCCAATTTAAAATGATCATACTCATGTTCAAATCCCTCCATGGCCTCGCCCCTCCCTATCTCTGTAACCTCCTCCAGTCCAACAATTCCCAAACCCATGACCTCTACCACCTAGAAGGACAAGGGCAGCAGGCGCATGGGAACACCACCACCTCCAAGTTCCTCTCCAAGTCACACACCATCCTAACTTGGAAATATATCGGCCGTTCCTTCATCGTCACTGGGTCAAAATCCTGGAACTCCCTCCCTAACAGCACTGTGGGAGCACCTTCACCACACGGACTGCAGCGGTTCAAGAAGGCGGCTCACCACCACCTTCTCAAGGGCAACAAGGGATGGGCAATAAATGCTGGCCTTGCCAGCGATGCCCACATCCCATGAACGAATTAAAAAAAAGTCACGGTTTATGGCTCCTGTAAGGGTTCTACAGACAAAGACGGACCGCAGTTACAATGAGGCCCATGTCACTACAGGAAGTGCGGCAGAGCAGATTACAGGGATTCTCAAGTTCCATTTCAGGTGCCTGTCTAAAGGTGATGGAGCCCTGCAATACAACTCACCGAGAGTCGTTGCAGCTTGCTGCATTCTGCATAACGTGACAAGGAAGAAAGGCTTGCTGCTTCCAGAAGCTGAAACAATGATGAATCATAGAATCATAGAATGATGCAGCACAGAAGGAGGCCATTCGGCCCATCCTGCCTGTGCTGGCTCTTTGGTAGAGTTATCCAATGAATCCCAATCCATCCTGCTCTTTCCCCGTGGCCCTGTCATTTTTTCTCAATTTACGTATTTATCCAATTCTCTTTTGAAAGTTACTATTGAAGCTGCGTCCACCGCCCTTTCAGGCAGCGCATTCCAGATCACAACAACTCGCTGCATAAAAAAATTGCTTCCTCAGGGGTGAGATGATTGTCCTATGAGGAGAGATTGAGTAGACTAGGCCTATATTCTCTAGAGTTTGAGAGGAGAAGAATGAGAGGTGATCTCATTGAAACATGCAAAATTCTTACAGGGCTTGACAAGCTAGATGCAGGGAGAATGTTTCCCCTGGCTGGGGAGTCTAGAACCAGGGGACACAGTCTCAGGATAAGAGGTCGCCATTTAGGACTGAGATGAGGAGGAATTTCTTCACTCAGAGGGTGGTGAATCTTTGGAATTCTCTACCCCAGAGGGCTGTGGAGGCTCAGTCGTTGAGTATATTCAAGACAGAGATTGATAGATTTTTGATTATTAAGGGAATCAAGGGATATGGGGATAGTGCAGGAAAGTGGAGATGAGGTAGAGGATCAGCCATGATCTTATTTAATGGCAGAGCAGGCTCGAGGGGCCAAATGGACGACTCCTGCTCCTGGTTCTTATGTTCTTATGTAGCTCAGAACTCTATGCGATGAAACCGTGCTTACTTTGAAGAACATTTTTCCCAGAGGTGCCAAACAATCCATTCACCCTAATTCTTAACACTGTGCTCACCCTTTGTGCCAGTTAGTTTACTTGCTCTAGCTCTTAGTCTAGTGCTTCAATGAGGTGCTCCCTGAGTGAGATGAGGTTGGGCGATGAGAGGCTAGGACGGTTCCCCACCCCTTGGGTGACTCGTGCCTCAGGCAAGCAGCTGTCGCAGTGAGCCCATCTTACACCAGGCTGATGCTGGCAGTGTCAAGGGGTGCTGGGACTATGTCTGACACTCTGCCACGTGTAAGCATTGGTGGAGGCAGTGGAGATAGCCTTTATTGCAAGGGGGTTGGAGTATAAGAGTAAGAAAATCTTGCTGGAATTATGTAAGGTTTTGGTGAGACCACACCTGGAATACTGTGCACAGTTTTGGTCTCCTTACCAAAGGAAGGATATACTTGTCTTGGAGGCTGTAATGAAATCTGTTTGTCTTGATCCTGTATTCGTTTTGCACTCATGTATATTACCCTCCCCCACTGTGTATAGTTTCACTTCCTCTTTCCTGACTAACCTGGGAGGTTCCAGGTCTTGGCTCTTGGCTCCGCCCCTGACTTCTCTTACATAAAGATCCCAGGATCTGTATGACTCATTCCTGTGAACCAGTCGGCATGTTGAGATGTTAGCTCTGATCTTAGTGATTAAAAGCCAACTTGTTTAAGTCTATAACTTCTAGTTTTGTGGTTATTGAAGGTCCATCAATTTTAATCACTAAAGAATACTAGGATGGATCGACTCCTAAAACCAAAGCATCTGGACTTGGATCCACATTCTGCTG
The DNA here is from genome assembly GCF_052327205.1 of Somniosus microcephalus. Taxonomy (NCBI): domain Eukaryota; kingdom Metazoa; phylum Chordata; class Chondrichthyes; order Squaliformes; family Somniosidae; genus Somniosus; species Somniosus microcephalus. Next base: position 7,735,089 of record NC_141004.1, read on the forward strand.
AAGCATCAAATCAATTTGGACACTGGCTCAAATGCTTCGAACTCTTCGCGGGGGCCTCATCCGCTAGCGAGGTAGATAAACTGAGTCTACTGACTACCCGCGTAAGTCATTGGATTTATTCGTTCATCCGGGACGCCACCTCTTACACGGAGGCCATCACTATCCTGAAGGCCCAATACCAGAGGCCGGTAAACGAAGTGTACGCCAGACATCTGCTGGCTACACGCAGGCAGCGACCAGAGGAATCAATGGACGATTTCTTACAGGGCCTAAAGGACCTGGTCCGGGACTGTAACTGCAAGGCCGTGACGGCCAACGCGTACTCTGACGAATTGGTCTGCGATTCCTTCATTACGGGCCTCAAATCGAATTATATCCGGCAGAGACTGCTGGAGAAGGAGGTCCTGGACTTAAAAAAGGCAGTGGCCACTGCGCGATCGCTGGACGTGGCCCAGAAAAACTCTGACTCTTATTCTTCCAGCCATGCGGCCCTCACCGCCTCGTGCGCGCCGAGGGGGCCGCCATCTTGGAATCAGCCATCTTCCCCATCCAGGTCTCAGACCAGCTCTACGCCGCCGGAGTCCCCACACAGAAGTTCACCCAGGAGTCCTACTACAGCGGCAATGTCTCGAGGCCCGAAATGCTACTTCTGCGGCCAGGCCAAGCACCCCAGACAACAATGCCCAGCGAAGGACGCTACATGCTTCAAATGTAAGAAAAAGGGGCATTTTAGCAAAGTCTGCAGGGGGAATCCGATTTCCAACTCCGTCACCGCCTCGTGCGTGCCGTGCGGGCCACCATCTTGGGATCCGCCATCTTTTCCCGACTCAACGGCCGCCCAGGGCCCAACAGTGGCTTCGATCACGGTGGATCAATCCAGGCCACACCCGTTGACAAAATCCATGATGGACATACAGGTAAACGGGAATTTAACGAAATGTTTAATTGACTGTGGGAGTACCGAGAGTTTTATCCACCCTAGCCTGGTACGGCGGCACTCATTAACGGTAACCCCTACATGGAGCAGAATTGCTATGGCTGCTAAGCCCCACACTTCGGACATTTTGGGCTACTGTGTGGTAACACTGACTGTAAAAGGCACGGACTACAAGGATTTTAAACTCCTCGTGATGCCAGAACTCTGTGTTAATGTAATCTTGGGCCTGGACTTCCAGTGCCACCACGAAAGTGTCACGCTAGCATATGGCGGGTCCCAGCCGCCACTCACAGTCTGTGGCCTATCAACCTTAAAAATCAGCCCGCCCTCTTTATTGGCTAATCTCACTCCGAACTGTAGGCCCATAGCGACCAAAAGTAGACGGTACAGTCTGGAAGACAGACACTTTATCAAGGCGGAAGTGGACAGACTCCTGCGGGAAGGCATTATTGAATGCAGGACCAGCCCGTGGCGTGCCCAAGTAGTCATAGTTAAAAATAGCGAAAAGAAACGGATGGTAATTGACTACAGCCAGACTGTTAATATTTATACCCAGCTGGACGCCTACCCTTTACCCCGCATATCAGAAATGGTCAACCAGATTGCGCAATACCGAGTCTTCTCGACTATCGACCTCAAATCCGCGTATCACCAGCTCCCCATTAGAACGGAGGACCGCCCATACACCGCCTTCGAGGCGAACGGGCGCCTCTACCATTTTCTCAGAGTGCCCTTCGGAGTAACAAATGGGGTCTCGGTCTTCCAACGTGAGATGGACCGCATGGTTGACGAGAATAAACTACAAGCTACCTACCCCTATCTGGACAATGTCACTATCTGCGGGCACAACCAGCAAGACCACGATCTAAATCTTGCGAGATTTTTAAAAACTGCCCTAAAGCTGAATCTAACCTACAACAAAGACAAATGTGTCTTCAACACAACCCGTCTCTGTATCCTCGGCTGTGTGGTGGAAGATGGGGTAATTGGACCGGACCCTGACCGATTACGCCCCCTAAAGGAACTGCCCCTGCCACACAATCACAAAGCTTTAAAAAGGTGCCTGGGATTTTTTTCATATTATGCCCAATGGGTGCCCAATTACTCTGATAAGGCCCGACCCCTCATTAAATCGACGTCCTTCCCACTATCAGCTGAAGCTCGGGAGGCTTTCACCAGTATTAAACAGGACATTGAAAGGGCTGCAGTGTGTGCAGTGGACGAATGCATTCCCTTTCAAGTCGAAAGCGATGCGTCAGACTTTGCCTTAGCTGCGACCCTCAATCAGGCTGGGAGACCTGTGGCCTTCTTCTCCCGAACCCTTCAGGGACCTGAAATCAGGCACTCTTCTGTCGAGAAGGAGGCACAGGCTATAGTGGAGGCAGTGCGACACTGGAGAAACTACCTAGCCGGCAAACGTTTCACCCTGCTCACCGACCAGCGGTCGGTGGCTTTCATGTTTAATAACAAACAAAGGGGGAAAATCAAGAATGACAAAATACTCAGGTGGAGGATCGAACTATCCACGTTCGACTATGATATTATGTACAGGCCGGGAGCCCTTAATGAACCCCCAGATGCCCTATCGCGGGGAAAGTGTGCCAGCATTCATACGGACAAATTGCAGGGTCTCCACAACGACCTCTGTCACCCAGGGGTCACCCGATTATACCATTTTATAAAGTCCTGCAATAAGAACATAAGAACATAAGAAATAGGAGCAGGAGTAGGCCAATCGGCCCCTCGAGCCTGCTCCGCCATTCAATAAGATCATGGCTGATCTGATCCTAACCGCCAATCCACTATCACAGAACCATCTCCTGAATCTAACAGAATTAGACACACGAAATAGGAGCAGGATCAAGCTACACGGCCCCTGGGCCCGCTCCGCTACCCACAGGGCCATGACCGATCCGAACCTAGACTCATGTCCAAATTCCTGCCCGCTCCCCGTAACCTTTAATTCCCTTTACTTCTAGGAAACTGTCTATTTCTGTTTTAAATTTATGTAATGATGTAGTTTCTACAGCTTTTTGGGGCAGCATATTCCATGGACCTACCACCCTCTGAGTGAAGTAGTTCCTCCTCATCTCAGTTTTGAAAGAGCAGACCCTTATTCTAAGACTACGCCCCATAGTTCTAGTTTCACCCATCATCGGGAACATCTTCCCCGCTTCCACCCGATCCAACCCCTTCACAATCTTATATGTTTCAATAAGATCGCCTCTCATTCTTCTGAACTCCAATGAGTAGAGTCCCAATCTACTCAACCTCTCCTCATATGTCCATCCCCTCATCCCCGGGATTAACCGAGTGAACCTTCTTTGTACTGACTCGAGAGCAAGTATGTCCTTTCTAAAGTATGGACACCAAAACTGTACGCAGTATTCCAGGTGCGGTCTCACCAATACCTTGTACAACTGAAGCAATACCTCCCTATTTTTATATTCTATCTCCCTAGCAATGAAAGCCAACATTCCATTGGCCTTCTTAATCACTTGCTGCACCTGCATACTAACCTTTTGAGTTTCGTGCACCAGGACCCCCAGATCCCTTTGTACTTCAGTACTTTCCAGTTTCTTGCCATTAAGATAATAACTTGCTCTACGATTTTTCCTGCCAAAGTGCATAACCTCACACTTTCCAGTATTGTATTCCATCTGCCAAATCTCTGCCCACTTACTTAGCCTGTCTATGTCCCCTTGCAGGTTTTTTATGTCCTCCTCACTCACTACTTTCCCTCCCATCTTAGTATCATCTGCAAACTTTGAGATGTTACACTCGGTCCCCTCCTCCAAATCGTTAATATAGATTGTAAAGAGTTGGGGACCCAGCACTGACCCCTGCGGAACACCACTAGTTACTGATTGCCAGTCTGAGAATGAACCATTTATCCCAACTCTCCGCCTTCTGTTAGATAGCCAATCCTCTATCCATGCCAAAATATTACCCCCAATCCCGTGATTTTTTATCTTAAGCAATAATCTTTTGTGTGGCACCTTTTCAAATGCCTTTTGGAAGTCTAAATACACTACGTCCACTGGTTCCCCTTTATCCACCCTATACGTTACTTCCTCAAAGAACTCCAGCAAATTTGTCAAACATGACTTCCCCTTCATAAAACCATGCTGACTTTGTCCTATTAGATTATGATTATCCAAATGTCCTGTTACTGTCTCCTTAATAATGGACTCCAAAATTTTACCTACCACAGATGTTAGGCTAACCGGTCTATAGTTTCCAGCCTTCTGTCTACTGCCCTTTTTAAATAAGGGTGTTACATTTGCAGTTTTCCAGTCTGCCGGGACCTTTGCCGAGTCCAGGGAGTTTTGGAAAATTATTACCAATGCATCCACAATCCCTACTGCCACTTCCCTCAAGACCCTAGGATGTAAGCCATCAGGTCCAGGTGATTTATCCGCCTTGAGTCCCATTATTTTACCGAGTACCACTTCCTTAGTGATTTTGATCGTGTTTAGCTCCTCCCCCCCTTTAGCCCCCTGTTTGTCCAGTGTTGGGATATTCTTAGTGTCTTCTACTGTAAAGACTGATGTAAAATATTCATTCAGTGTTTTTGCCATCTCCATATTTCCCACCATTAATTTCCCGGTCTCATCCTCTAAGGGACCAACATTTACTTTAGCCACCCTTTTTCTGTTTATATAACTATAAAAACTCTTACTATCTGTTTTTATATTTTTTGCTAATTTACTTTCATAATCTATCTTCCCTTTCTTAATCAGTCTTTTTGTTATTTTTTGCTGTCTTTTAAAGTTTTCCCAATCCTCTATCCTCCCACTAGATTTGGCTACCTTATATGCCCTTGTTTTTAGTCGAATACTATCCTTAATTTCTTTACTTAGCCACGGATGGCTGTCTTTTCTTTTACACCCTTTTCTTCTCATCGAGGAGGTCAGGGCAATGACCAGAGCCTGCCGCATCTGTGCGGAATGCAAGCCTCGTTTCTACAGGCCTGACCGTGCACACCTTATCAAAGCCACATGGCCATTCGAGCGCCTAAGTCTGGACTTCAAGGGACCCCTTCCCTCTGCCGACCGTAACGTATACTTCCTCAATATCATTGATGAATATTCCCGCTTCCCCTTCGCCATTCCCTGCCCAGACATGACCAGTGCCACGGTCATCAAGTGTCTCTGTAATCTATTCTGCATGTTTGGCATGCCGAACTACATACACAGTGATGGGGGGACGTCATTCATGAGTGACGAGCTGCGCCAGTTCTTGCTCTCGAAGGGGATAGCCACTAGCAGAACCACTAGCTACAACCCCCGGGGTAATGGGCAAGTGGAAAGGGAGAATGCTACTGTTTGGAAGGCTGTCACGTTAGCCTTAAAGTCAAAAGGCCTTCCGACCTCCCGCTGGCAGGAAGTCCTCCCAGACGTGCTCCACTCCATAAGGTCTCTGTTATGTACTGCCACTAACGCTACCCCTCATGAAAAGATGTTCGTTTTCCCCCGGAAATCCACCTCGGGCATATCTCTACCCGCATGGCTGACGTCTCCGGGGACAGTACTATTGCGGAAGCACGTGAGAGGCCATAAAACGGACCCCCTTGTGGAAAAGGTACAGCTCCTCCATGCAAACCCTCAGTACGCCTATATCGAATACTCTGACGGGCGAGAGGACACTGTTTCCATAAAAGACCTCGCTCCCTCGGGGAGCGGAGAGAACGATGGGAGACTACACGATGAAGACCTACACTACAAAGAGACAGGACGCCCAGAGGTATCAATACCCAACTTTAACCTGGAGGACACTGCAGATAACCTGGAAGACACTGCGGAGGCCCGGACAGCGGAGGAACCAGAATCCATTCCCCTAGAGGCACCCCAACCGGCTTTGCGCCGATCACTGAGAACTGCAAAACCTCCTGACAGGCTCACTTATACCAACTTTTACATTCTCCCCGTGTTTGCGTGGGTTTTCTCCGGGTGCTCCGGTTTCCTCCCACAGCCCAAAGATGTGTGGGTTAGGTTGATTGGCTATGATAAATTGACCTTAGTGTTAGGGGGATTAAATACGTGGGGTTACAGGGATAGGGTGGGATATGTGTTGGTGTAGGGGTTGCGGGGATTGGGTGGGATATGTGTCGGTGCAGGCTCGATGGGCCGAAATGGCCTCTATCTGCACTGTGGGGTTTCTGTGATTCTGTGATTGTGTGATCACCCCGATGGACTAAATCTATAGAAGGGGTGAATGTAATGAAATCTGTTTGTCTTGATCCTGTATTCGTTTTGCACTCATGTATATTACCCTCCCCCACTGTGTATAGTTTCACTTCCTCTTTCCCGACTAACCTGGGAGGTTCCAGGTCTTGGCTCTTGGCTCCGCCCCTGACTTCTCTTACATAAAGATCCCAGGATCTGTATGACTCATTCCTGTGAACCAGTCGGCGTGTTGAGATGTTAGCTCTGATCTTAGTGATTAAAAGCCAACTTGTTTAAGTCTATAACTTCTAGTTTTGTGGTTATTGAAGGCCCATCAGCGCCCCTACTGAATATTGCGGGAGACGCAGCCAGTGGCGCTACAGCCACTGACTGCCTCTTTAGGCGCTAACAGGTGGCGCTACTCACCCAATTTCTCCCCCATTATTTGATCATTATCACATTGCTGTTTGTGGGAGCTTGCTGTGTGCAAAACAGCTGCCACATTTCCTACATTAAAACAGTGACTCCGCTTCAAAAATGCTCCATTGGCTGTGAAGTGGTTTGGGACGTCCGGTGGTGGTGAAAGGCGCTATAGAAATGCGAGTCTTTCATTCTTTCTTGAGCTGATTTAGCCAGTTGATGGAGCTTGGTGCAGCCACCAAGGGGAGCTCCAGTATCAGAAAGGATTGCAACTCTTCAAAATACTGCTTATTGTGAAAAAGAAAGAAAGGGGGAATAATTCGGCATCGACCATTTTGGGGCGCCAATATTGCCTGATCGCTAACTTTAGCGCTGACGACCACAAAATCCAGTTTTAGCGCCCCAAGAGAGAGGTGGAGCACTAAATCTAACACTCCACTGCCTTCTTAGAGCGCTAGCCCTGAATATCGGGGCGGTGCGTTCAGCAGCGCGTCACACGGGGCCACGTAGCGCTGCCGCATGGAAGGGCTCCTCCCCTCATTAAAGGGGGCGGCCCCCCCAAGCCCACAACTCTGCGGGGCCCTACCTGGACCACCGGGGAGCGGGGTGCCGTGCCTCAAGAGGCGTGCCGGGGCTGCCGGTTCGCGGCACGGACCCCGCGGTCAAAGACGCAACGGGCCGCGACAAGTAAGTCGGATGATTTAGTGAGCGTCCCCGCGAGCCTCCTGCTGTTCCGTTCCCGCCCCCCTGAATCGGTCGCTGTCGTCGCCCGGTGCAAATTCAGGGGGCGCGGGCCAGTTTTTGCAGGCGGGGAGGAAACGGGGCGCTGCGCACGGTGGTGACGCCGTCATCGCCTGCGCAGCTGCGGGCGCTACCGGTTACCGCCGCCGCTAAACTCCCGCTGAATTTAGCAGGAGTCGTTAGCGGCGCCGCCCGCGGGCGAAAAGTCATCTGCGCCCCGTTAACGCCCCTTGCTAATGCAATGAATTTCTAGCCCAAAAGACTTGCATTTATATAGTGCCGTACACAACCACCGGACATCCCGAAGCACTTTACAGCCAATGAAGTACTTTTTGACGTGTACAAACAGCAATGTGTTAATGAACTGATAATCTGTTTCCTTTAGAGATGTGGGTTGAGGGGTAAATATTGGCCAGGACACCGGGGAGAACTCCCCCTGCTCTTCTTCAAAATAGTGACTCTGAACCCACAAAGTGTCTGACTCAGAGGCGAGGGTGCTGCCCACCCAGCCACGGCTGACACTGGTCTGGGCGCTCCCTCTCTCGGGAATACCGACAGGAATTATTTGCTTGTAAGCAGCGATTTCCCATAACAACATGAGGGACGGGGGGTGGGGGGGCGGCGGGGGTCTATATTAATCATCCTTCTGTGGAGAGTCAGCGCTAAGACTCCTTATTCCAGAGACCGTCATGCTCTTAAACTGAATCAGTTTGACCATATTCCGCTGGAAGTTTTCTCATATCAAAAAATATTGAATTTACTAAGAAACTGATCATTGAAACTATTGAATGGTTTAGTAAAGTTTTTTTTAAGTCATTTTCAGTGATTTTAAACCGGGTTACTCACAGGTGGTGGACTCTGATCAAAGATGCTTATTTTTGGTGAAAAACCCATTTTCACATGGATTAATAAAACTGCCCCAGGTCACCGCTCTTAAATACACCGAGGAATACTTGTTAATGGAAAGAAAGAAAAAATTATCGATTACGTTCTATTACGCTGCCCGATTGATAGTGTAGATCAAGCACAGGCAATGCAGTCTTGATAATGAGCGTCACACTCAACGCTCTGGTCTATCGTAAGCAGGAACCAGGCTTAACAAACAATGGGGTGATGGGCTAAGTCAAAGCCCTTTCGCCCTCCAGGTCCCCAAATAGGAATCAGATATCAGAATCAGAAATAACAACAGAAAATGCTGGAAAAACTCAGCAGGTCAGGCAACATCCATGGAGAGAAATTTGAGTTGACATTTCGGGTCGAAACCCTTTTTCAAAACTCAGAATCAGACATGGGCTGATGTGTCAGCCGTGGCTCAGTGGGTAGCACTCTCTCTCTCTCTCCCATCAGCAGGTTGTGGGTTCAAGTCCCACTCCAGAGACTTGAGCACAAAAATCGAGGCCGACACTCCCAGCGCAGTGCTGAGGGAGTGCCGCACTGTCGGAGGGTCAGTACTGAGGGAGTGCCGCACTGTCGGAGGGTCAGTACTGAGGGAGTGCCGCACTGTCGGAGGGTCAGTACTGAGGGAGTGCTGCACTGTCGAAGGGTCAGTACTGAGGGAGTGCTGCACTGTCGGAGGGGCAGTACTGAGGGAGTGCTGCACTTTCGGAGGGTCAGTACTGAGGGAGTGCTGCACTGTCGGAGGGGCAGTACTGAGGGAGTGCTGCACTGTCGGAGGGTCAGTACTGAGGGAGTGCTGCACTGTCGGAGGGTCAGTACTGAGGGAGCGCTGCACTGTCGGATGGTCAGTACTGAGGGAGTGCTGCACTGTCGGAGGGTCAGTACTGAGGGAGTGCCGCACTGTCGGAGGGGCAGTACTGAGGGAGTGCTGCACTGTCGGAGGGTCAGTACTGAGGGAGTGCTGCACTGTCGGAGGGTACTGTCTTTCGGATGAGACATTAAGTTGAGGCCCCAGGGCATCTACCCTCTCAAGTGGACACTATTTTGGGGGGGGGGGGGTTCTTCTTGTGTGTCCTGGGCCAATATTCAACCCTCCATCTAAAACAGATGATCTGGTAATTATCGCATTGCTGTTTGTGGGAGCTTGCTGTGTCCAAATTGGCTGCTGCGTTTCCCACATTACAACAGTGACTATGCCTAAAAAGCACTTCATGAAAACCACTTTGGGACGTCCTGAGGCTGTGAAAGACGTTAAATAAATGCAGCTCTTTCTTATAGACTGAGCTCCAACATAGAATAGAATCACCGAAACCCCTCGTGCCTGCGCTGGCTCTTCGATAGAGCCGTCGTGCTCAGTCCCACGCTCACTTTTTGTCCGTAACCCTGTCAGTTGCTCATCCTCAAGTACCTGTTGCAGTTTCCACTTACATCGTCGCATCTATTAGGTGCCTTGACGAGGTGCAGAAACAAAATCGATAATGTCGGAGCAGGTGCTGAGCCACGGAGGGAGAGCCAAAAAGCTTGCTCGACAAGAATTTCTCTCAGAGGGTTTTTAAAGGTGCGGAGTGACGTGGAGAGGTTTCGGGAGGAAGTTGTTGCAGAGACGAGGAAACTTTAGAAAAGAAAAACAATGAAGAGCTGGAATTTCTCCAGCGCCTGGCACGACCTCAGGACGTCCCAAAGCGCTTTACAGCCAATGAAGTACTTTTTGAAGTGTAGTCACTGCTGTAATGTGGGAAACGCGGCAGCCAATTTGCGCACAGCAAGATCCCACAAACAGCAATGTGATAATGACCAGATCATCTGTTTTTAGCGATGTTGGTTGTGGGATAAATATTGGCCCAGGACACCGGGAAGAACTCTCCTGCTTTTCTTCGAACTAGTGCCCTGGGATCTTTTACATCCACCTGAGAGAGCAGACGGGGCCTCGGTTTAACATCTCATCCGAAAGATGGCACCTCTGACAGTGCAGCACTCCCTCAGCACTGCGCTGGGAGTGTCTGCCTGGATTTAGTCCTCAAGTCTCTGGACAGGGACTTGAACCCACGAACTTCTGACTCCGAAGCAAGGGTGTGACCCACTGAGCCACGGTCACAGCAAGACGAGCACCGTCACTTGTCTTCGAAGACAGAAATTCAGGATGATTCCACAATTCTAACTGCTGGCAGGAAAATAAAATTGCCCGATTTGCTTTTATTTCAGCCACTCTGCCATCCCGACTCCCCCGGTAACTCTCTGCGGGACGGAATCGTCTGTTTGCAATCTGTAATAAAAAGTCCCACCTGGTTTTTTGGAGATGCTGTGCAGCAGTTAATTAATGGGAACTGTGTCCCTGTACAACTCTCCACTGATTGTTACAACTCCATCTGCCGCTCTCCTGCTTGTTAACCGACACTCATCTCTAATCAGCTCTAAAAAATCAATTAGGAAATGGCTGTGGAGGGAAAGAAATCGCTCACATTTTCGACTGTTTAAAACGACTTGACTGAGTGTGACTTCTATTAAAGGCGTGCTGATATCATTCATTTCTGGCTTGGAGGCCAAGTGGCTCTCCTCATTACTTCTTCTCCCTTCTTCTTAGGCAGTCCCTCGGAACCGAGGATGACTTGCTTCCACATTAAAAATGAGTTCTCAGGTGACTGATGAGTCCAATGTGGGACCTACAGTCTCTGTCACAGGTGGGGCAGACGGTGGTTGAAGGGGTGGGTGGGTGGGGTGCTTGGGTTGACGTGCGCTCCTTGTGCTGCCTGCGCTTGGCTTCCGCTTGCTCCCGGCGAAGAGACTCGAGGTGTTCGGTGCCTTCCCGGATGCTTCTCCTCCACTTTGTGCGGTCTTGGGCCAGGGATTCCCAGGTGTCGCTGGGGATGGTGGCACCTCTCCAGTGCTTGGACAACGTGGACCAATTGCCATACCTCGGGAGCCTACTGTCAACAAGGGCGGACGTCGACGACGAAGTCCAACGCCGCCTTCAGTGCGCCAGTGCAGCCTTCAGTCGCCTGAGGAAGAGAGTGTTTGAAGACCAGGACCTCAAACCCGGCACTAAGCTCGTGGTCTACAGAGCAGCAGTGATACCCGCCCCGCTGTATGCCTCAGAGACATGGACCATGTACAGCAGGCACCTCTCCTCATTAATAGGCACGAAAGGAATGGTGTACCAAATGGCTTTCAAAAGGGAGTTGGATAAGTACCTGGAGGAAAAGTATTTGCAGGGCTACGGGGAAAGGGCGGGGGAGTGGGACTGGATCAAGAGCTCTTGCAGAGAGCCGGCACGGGCTCGACGGGCCGAATGGCCTCCTTCTGTGCTGTAACCATTCTATGATTCTATGAAATACATTGGCAGAGTGCTCCAACACACTGTGTCATGGAGTGTCACATCGCAGGTTCATGAGGTTATGAAAGGCGCTATATAAATGCAACACTTTAAAGTGGGGTTTTACACCGTAGGCTCGTGCCGGTGAATCGACATACTGCGCAGCGTATGCAAATAGATTCTCGGCTTGCGACCTCTGTGAGGTTACACGGGCCAGAGCTGCTATAAGGATTTATATGCAGTTCTGATGCTGGGATTTAATGTTTGTTCTCTCCATGTTCTCACTAGTTGGTGAGGAGACATACTTTAGCTTCTAGAGTGACTCAGCCTGCAGCTCCCAGACAATGATTAATAAAAGAAAAAAAGAAAAATAGCAACCTAACGTGAATTAATTAATTGATTATAAACTCTTTTGAATTTCTGGTGTGATTTTTAGGGTTAGGAAATGGCCATTGGCCCAACAAGTCCTTCTTGATAGATCAACCCCACCTACCCACCCTCTCCCCACATCCCTCAACCCCACCTACCCACCCTCTCCCCACATCCCTCAATCCCACCTACCCACCCTCTCCCCACATCCCTCAATCCCACCTACCCACCCTCTCCCCACATCCCTCAATCCCACCTACCCACCCTCTCCCCACATCCCTCAATCCCACCTACCCACCCTCTCCCCACATCCCTCAATCCCACCTACCCACCCTCTCCCCACATCCCTCAACCTCACCGACCCACCCTCTCCCCACATCCCTCAATCCCACCTACCCACCCTCTCCCCACATCCCTCAACCCCACCTACCCACCCTCTCCCCACATCCCTCAATCCCACCTACCCACCCTCTCCCCACATCCCTCAATCCCACCTACCCACCCTCTCCCCACATCCCTCAACCCCACCTACCCACCCTCTCCCCACATCCCTCAATCCCACCTACCCACCTTCACCCCACATCCCTCAACCCCACCTACCCACCCTCTCCCCACATCCCTCAATCCCACCTACCCACCTTCTCCCCACATCCCTCAATCCCACCTACCCACCCTCTCCCCACATCCCTCAACCCCACCTACCCACCCTCTCCCCACATCCCTCAATCCCACCTACCCACCCTCTCCCCACATCCCTCAACCCCACCTACCCACCCTCTCCCCACATCCCTCAACCCCACCTACCCACCCTCTCCCCACATCCCTCAATCCCACCTACCCACCCTCTCCCCACATCCCTCAACCCCACCTACCCACCCTCTCCCCACATCCCTCAATCCCACCTACCCACCCTCTCCCCACATCCCTCAACCCCACCTACCCACCCTCTCCCCACATCCCTCAACCCCACCTACCCACCCTCTCCCCACATCCCTCAACCCCACCTACCCACCTTCTCCCCACATCGCTCAATCCCACCTACCCACCCTCTCCCCACATCCCTCACCCCCACCTACCCACCCTCTCCCCACATCCCTCAATCCCACCTACCCACCCTCTCCCCACATCCCTCAATCCCACCTACCCACCTTCTCCCCACATCCCTCAATCCCACCTACCCACCCTCTCCCCACATCCCTCAATCCCACCTACCCACCCTCTCCCCACATCCCTCAACCCCACCTACCCACCCTCTCCCCACATCCCTCAACCCCACCTACCCACCCTCTCCCCACATCCCTCAATCCCACCTACCCACCCTCTCCCCACATCCCTCAATCCCACCTACCCACCTTCTCCCCACATCCCTCAATCCCACCTACCCACCCTCTCCCCACATCCCTCAATCCCACCTACCCACCCTCTCCCCACATCCCTCAACCCCACCTACCCACCCTCTCCCCACATCCCTCAATCCCACCTACCCACCCTCTCCCCACATCCCTCAACCTCACCTACCCACCCTCTCCCCACATCCCTCAATCCCACCTACCCACCTTCTCCCCACATCCCTCAATCCCACCTACCCACCTTCTCCCCACATCCCTCAACCTCACCTACCCACCTTCTCCCCACATCCCTCAACCTCACCTACCCACCTTCCCCCCACATCCCTCAACCCCACCTACCCACCTTCTCCCCACATCCCTCAATCCCACCTACCCACCTTCTCCCCACATCCCTCAACCCCACCTACCCACCCTCTCCCCACATCCCTCAATCCCACCTACCCACCCTCTCCCCACATCCCTCAATCCCACCTACCCACCCTCTCCCCACATCCCTCAACCCCACCTACCCACCTTCTCCCCACATCCCTCAATCCCACCTACCCACCTTCTCCCCACATCCCTCAATCCCACCTACCCACCTTCTCCCCACATCCCTCAATCCCACCTACCCACCTTCTCCCCACATCCCTCAACCCCACCTACCCACCTTCTCCCCACATCCCTCAACCCCACCTACCCACCCTCTCCCCACATCCCTCAATCCCACCTACCCACCCTCTCCCCACATCCCTCAATCCCACCTACCCACCCTCTCCCCACATCCCTCAATCCCACCTACCCACCCTCTCCCCACATCCCTCAACCCCACCTACCCACCCTCTCCCCACATCCCTCAACCCCACCTACCCACCCTCTCCCCACATCCCTCAATCCCACCTACCCACCCTCTCCCCACATCCCTCAATCCCACCTACCCACCCTCTCCCCACATCCCTCAATCCCACCTACCCACCTTCTCCCCACATCCCTCAATCCCACCTACCCACCCTCTCCCCACATCCCTCAATCCCACCTACCCACCCTCTCCCCACATCCCTCAACCCCACCTACCCACCCTCTCCCCACATCCCTCAATCCCACCTACCCACCCTCTCCCCACATCCCTCAATCCCACCTACCCACCTTCTCCCCATATCCCTCAACCTCACCTACCCACCTTCTCCCCACATCCCTCAACCTCACCTACCCACCTTCTCCCCATATCCCTCAACCTCACCTACCCACCTTCTCCCCACATCCCTCAACCTCACCTACCCACCTTCTCCCCATATCCCTCAACCCCACCTACCCACCTTCTCCCCACATCCCTCAATCCCACCTACCCACCTTCTCCCCACATCCCTCAATCCCACCTACCCACCTTCTCCCCACATCCCTCAATCCCACCTACCCACCTTCTCCCCACATCCCTCAATCCCACCTACCCACCTTCTCCCCATATCCCTCAACCTCACCTACCCACCTTCTCCCCACATCCCTCAATCCCAACTACCCACCTTCTCTTCCCACATCCCTCAATCCCACCTACCCACCTCCTCCCCACATCCCTCAACTCCACCTACCCACCTTCTCCACACATTCCTCAATCCCACCTACCCACCTTCTCCCCACATCCCTCAACTCCACCTACCCACCTTCTCCACACATTCCTCAATCCCACCTACCCACCTTCTCCCCACATCCCTCAATCCCACCTACCCAACTTCTCCCCACATCCCTCAATCCCACCTACCCACCTTCTCCCCACATCCCTCAATCCCACCTACCCACCTTCTCTTCCCATATCCCTCAATCCCACCTACCCACCTTCTCTTCCCATATCCCTCAATCCCACCTACCCACCTCCTCCCCACATTCCTCAATCCCACCTACCCACCTTCTCACCGTATAAGAGAGCTGTGGTGCTGGGCCTGGGCCTCCTTGTCTCGCTGCTTTGATCGGAGACGAGGGCCTATCTATTACTCTAAGCACAGCTGCGGTGCCCTAATTCTCACACTCTTTGTCAGACCCTGAGCATTAAACTGGGATTTTGCAATAACTCGACTTGAGAAGCACTGACAGGTTCCACGAGTCACCTGAGGGGCTGAGATTTACGCCAGTAATCTGTGGTGTCAATGGTCAGCTCTTCAAAGGAAGATTGGTGGCACGTCTGTCCTATGGGTTTAGCAAAGTTTTAACCCTTTACCGCTTAGTGAGAGCTTCCGTACAACTCCAAGAATGTAACGAGGAATATATTATCATTCTCATATACATGAAACGGGTAAAAGAAAATAAATAACTTGCATTTCTATAGCGCCTTTCATGACCTCAGGATGTCCCAAAGCGCTTTACAGCCAATGAAGTACTTTTGAAGTGCAGTCACTGTTGTAATGTGGGAAACGTGGCAGCCAATTTGCGCACAGCAAGATCCCACACACAGACAATGTGATAATGACCAGATAATCTGTTTTAGTGATGTTGGTTGAGTGAGAAAATTTGGCCCCAGGACACTGGGGAGAACTCTTCGAAATAGTGCCGTGGGATTTTTATGTCCACCTGAGAGGGCAGACGGGGCCTCGGTTTAACGTCGCGTCGGAAAGGCGGCACCTCCAACAGTGCAGCGCTCCCTTAGTACTGCACTGGAGCGTCAGCCTAGATTGCGTGCTCAAGTCTTTGGAGTGGGACTCGAACCCAGGACCTTCTGATTATTTTTTATTCATTCGTGGGATGTGGACACATTTATTGCCCATCCCAAAGTAGCGAGAAAACTACCCACTGAGCTATGAGTGTGAGGGACCGGTAGGGTCGTAGTAATGTCACTGGGCTAGTAATCCAGAGGCCTGGACTAATGATCAAGAGACGTGAGTTCAAATCCCACCACGGCAGCTGGGGAATTTAAATTCAGTTCATTAAATAAATCTGGAATAAAAAGCTAGTATCAGTAATGGTGACCATGAAACTATTGGATTGTCGTAAAAACCTATCTGGTTCACTAATGTCCTTTAGTAGAAGGAAATCTGCCGTCCTTACCCGCTCTGGCCTATATGTGACTCCAGACCCACAGCAACTGCCCTCTGAAATGGCCCAGCAATCCACTCAGTTGTCAAGAAGGCAGCTCACCACCACCTTCTCAAGGGCTATTAGGGGTGGACAATAAATGCTGGCCTTGCCAGCGACGCCCAGATCCCGTGAATGAATTTTTTTTAAGTGATTGCTTTGTTTACCTATATTACAACAATGACTACACTTCAGAAGTCCTTTAATGTTGGTGAAGGGTTTTTGGGACGTCCTGAGGTCATGAAAGGCGCTGTGGAAAAGCAAGTTCTTTCTGTCTTTTCCTTGTTGGTGCTTTGAGAATAGGCCGTTAAGTGACACAGATAGTCTCGTTTCCATAGTTCCCAGGCTCAGGAGGCCATCGAGCATTATGAAAATTAATCTTAAAATAATCAGCTCTCTTCAGATCTCAGCTCATCAAAAACAACACCAGTTTCAGAATCAAATGAACCGAAAGCTTGAAATTGTAGTTACAGATTGACGTTTGATGGTAATGACTGTGTAGAATGTGCCAAGTTAATCTGAGGATCAGTATCAAGCCTTGAATGTTGGTAGTTATGTAATTAAGTGTTAGTTAGTGTCATATTTATTCTAAATGTATAGTCTTCTCTTCTTAGACAGTCCCTCGGAACCGAGGATGACTTGCTTCCACATTAAAAATGAGTTCTCAGGTGACTGATGAGTCCAATGTGGGACCTACAGTCTCTGTCACAGGTGGGGCAGACGGTGGTTGAAGGGGTGGGTGGGTGAGTTGACGTGCGCTTCTTCCGCTTGCTCCCGGCGAAGAGACTTGAGGTGTTCGGCGCCTTCCCAGATACTTCTCCTCTACGTTGTGCGGTCTTGGGCCAGGGATTCCCAGGTATCGGTGGGGATGTTGCACTTTTTCAAGGAGGCTTTGAGAGTGTCCTTGAAGCATTTTCTCTGCCCACCTGGGGCTCTCTTGCCGTGTCGGGGCTCCGAGTAGAGCGCTTGTTTTGGGAGTCTCATATCCATACCTCAGGAGCCTACTGTCAACAAGGGCAGACGTCGACGACGCAGTCCAACACTGCCTTCAATGTGCCAGTGCAGCCTTCATCCACCTGAGGAAGAGAGTGTTTGAAGACCAGGACCTCAAACCCGGCACTAAGTTCATGGTCTACAGAGCAGCAATGATACTCGCCCTCCTGTATGCTTCAGAGACATGGACCATGTACAGCAGGCACCTCAAAGCACTGGAGAGGTACCACCAACACTGTCTCCGCAAGATCCTGCAAATCCATTGGTAGGATAGGCGCACCAACGTCGGTGTTCTTGCTCAGGCCAACATCCCCAGCATCGAAGCTTTGACCACGCTCGATCAGCTCCGATGGATGGGTCACATTGTCCGAATGCCCGATACGAGACTCCCAAATGTATAAAGTGCTGGATTAGTAAAGAAAGAAAGAAGTGCATTTATATAGTGTCTTTCACGACGTCCCAAAGCACTTTACAGCCGATGAAGTACTTTTTGAAGTGCAGTCACTGGTGTAATGTAAGAAACACAGCAGCCAATTTGCACACAGCAAGATCCCACAAACAGCAATGAGATAATGATCAGCTAGTGTTTTAGGTTGAAGGATATTGTCCAGGACACCAGAGAGAACTCCCCTGCTCTTCTTCGAAATAGTGCCATGGGATCTTTTACATCCACCTTATGGGGCAGACAGGGCCTCAGTTTAACATCTCATCTGAAAGACAGCCCCTCAGACACTGCAGCACACCCTTTCTACTGGAGTGTCAGCCTAGCTTTACATGCTCAAAGTTCCCTCGCGTGGGACTTGAACACACAACCCTTCTTGACTCAGAGGCGAGGGTGCTACCCACTGAACCACAGCTGACACTGGGAATGTGTTGGCCTAGTCCTATGACTTAGCTGATCCTGCACAATAAATGGATTGAGGTATCGTGGAACCTGTGCTGGGATTGAATGTCACAGGCCAGTAGATTCCAGGGTCAATCTCAGAATACACAGGGTTGGCTGACCTCCGCTGCTGCAGTAAAGAGACCAAAATCAGCCCATCATTACATAGCAAGAGGAGCCGGAAATGTAAGTAACTTATTGTCAGCTGATAGTTTGAATCCAGATCCTACTACTGCTCTAATAATTCCTGCTACTGCTGCTTATGTTAGCCGTGGCTCAGTGGGCAGCACTCTTGCCTCTGAGTCAGAATGTTGTGGGTTCATAGTCCCACTCCAGAGACTTGAGCACAAACATTTAGGCTGACACTCCAAAGCAGTACTGAGGGAGTGCTCCACTGTCAGATGAGACATTAAACCGAGGCCCCATCTGCTCTCTCAGGTGGATGTAAAAGATCCCATGGCACTATTTTGAAGAAGAGCAGGGGAGTTCTCCCCGGTGTCCTGGGGCCAATATTTATCCCTCAACCAACATCACTAAAACAGATTATCTGGTCATTGTCACATTGCTGTTTGTGGGAGCTTGCTGTGCACAAATTGGCTTCCATGTTTCCTACATTACAACAGTGACTACACTTCAAAAGTACTTTGTAAAGCGCTTTGGGTCATCCTGAGGTTGTGAAAGGTGCTATAGAAATGTAAGTCTTGCTTTTACTATAAGAACTGAGACTGTTTCCACTTGTGGGAGAATCCAATCTAGGGGCCATAAATACAAGATAGTTCCTAATAAGGAGGGAAATAAGGAGAAATGTCTGTACTCAGAGAGTGGTTAGAATGTGGGACTCTCTATCACAGGAAGTGGTTGAGGCAAATAGGTTATATGCTTTCAAAAGGAAACTAGATGATTACATGAGGGAAAAGGGGATAGAAAGATATGCTGAAAGGCTGAGATGAGGTAGATGGAATGGGAGGAGACTCGTCTGGAGTATAAACACCAGCCCAGGCTAGTTGGGCCGAATGGCCTGTTTTTCTGCTGTATATTCTATGTATAAGAACAGGAGGAGACCATTCAACCCCTCGAGCCGGCTCCGTCATTCAATTAGATCATGGCTGATCTACACCTCAACTCCAATGAAGTATTTTGGAAGTGTAGTAATGCAGGGAACTGCAGCAGCCTATTTGCACAAACAGCAATATGATAAATGACCAGGCAATCTGTTTTAGTGATGTTGTGTTGAGGGATAAATGTCGGTCTGGATACCCGGAGTGCTCCCCTGCTGTTCTTCAAAATAGTGCCCGTGGGGGATCCACCTGAGAGAGCAGACGGGGCCTCAGTTTAACACCTAATCCCAAGGGCAGCCCCTCCGACAGTGCAGTGCTCCCTCTGTACTGCTCCTCTGACAGTGCAGCACTCCCTCTGTACTGCCCCTCCGACAGTGCAACGCTCCCTCAGTACTGCCCCTCCGACAGTGCAGCGCTCCCTCAGTACTGACCCTCTGACAGTGCAGCGCTCCCTCAGTACAACCCCTCCGACAATGCGGCGCTCCCTCAGTACTGCCCCTCTGACAGTGCAGCGCTCCCTCAGTACTGCCCCTCTGACAGTGCAGCACTCCCTCAGTACTGACCCTCTGACAGTGCAGCGCTCCCTCAGTACTGACCCTCTGACAGTGCAGCGCTCCCTCAGTACTGACCCTCTGACAATGCGGCGCTCCCTCAGTACTGACCCTCTGACAGTGCAGCGCTCCCTCAGTACTGGCCCTCCGACAGTGCAGCGCTCCCTCAGTACTGCCCCTCCGACAGTGCAGCGCTCCCTCAGTACTGGCCCTCCAACAGTGCAGCGCTCCCTCAGTACTGGCCCTCCAACAGTGCAACGCTCCCTCAGTACTGGCCCTCCAACAGTGCGGTGCTCCCTCAGTACTGGCCCTCCAACAGTGCAGCACTCCCTCAGTACTGCCCCTCCGACAGTGCAGCACTCCCTCAGTACTGCCCCTCCAACAGTGCAGCGCTCCCTCAGTACTGCCCCTCCGACAGTGCAGCACTCCCTCAGTACTGCCCCTCCAACAGTGCAGCACTCCCTCAGTACTGCCCCTCCGACAGTGCAGCGCTCCCTCAGTACTGCCCCTCCGACAGTGCGGCACTCCCTCTGTACTGACCCTCTGACAGTGCAGCACTCCCTCAGTACTGCCCCTCCAACAGTGCAGCGCTCCCTCAGTACTGCCCCTCCGACAGTGCAGCACTCCCTCAGTACTGCCCCTCCAACAGTGCAGCGCTCCCTCTGTACTGCCCCTCCGACAGTGCAGCACTCCCTCTGTACTGCCCCTCCGACAGTGCAGCACTCCCTCAGTACTGCCCCTCCAACAGTGCAGCGCTCCCTCAGTACTGCCCCTCCGACAGTGCAGCGCTCCCTCAGTACTGCCCCTCCGACAGTGCGGCGCTCCCTCTGTACTGCCCCTCCGACAGTGCAGCACTCCCTCAGTACTGCCCCTCCGACAGTGCAGCGCTCCCTCAGTACTGCCCCTCCGACAGTGCAGCGCTCCCTCTGTACTGCCCCTCCGACAGTGCAGCGCTCCCTCAGTACTGCCCCTCCGACAGTGCAGCGCTCCCTCAGTACTGCCCCTCCGACAGTGCAGCACTCCCTCAGTACTGCCCCTCCGACAGTGCAGCGCTCCCTCAGTACTTGCCCTGAGCCTGGATTATGTGCTCAAGTCTCTGGGGAGGGGACTTGAATCCCCTGACCTTCCGACTCAGAGGTGAGAGAGTTCTACCCCCGAGCCTATATAATGAATTATAATTAATTATATTGCTATCTCTCCCTTTTGTTAAAAGAAATTACATGTTGTCTTAAATGATTTGGGGTTTTTAACTTACAAGCTTTATTTCAAATCATCCGTTCAGAGTACTCCAGTAATTATGTACTTGCTGTAAATTATAAGATGCAAAACAGGGTCCTTCAATTTCCCTGATCATTTGATTACTCTGTGTCTTGTTGATCTTCCGCCTGTCGCTGTCTCTACCGAGAGTGACAATCAACCCTGCTTCCTTCGATCACTATTAACCGATACTAGCCTCATGTGGCTAATTGGGAATCCAAATGTGGCTAATTGAATTTGTGATTAGTAATCTGCAGCACTAAGCTCATGGTCTACAGAGCAGTAGTGATTCCCGCCCTGCTGTATGCCTCAGAGACGTGGACCATGTACAGCAGGCCCCTCAAACCACTGGAGAGGTACCACCAACGCTGCCTCCGCAAGATCCTACAAACCCATTGGCAGGATAGGCGCACCAACATCAGTGTTCTTGCTTAGGCCAACATCCCCAGCATCGAAGCTTTGACCACGCTCAATCAGCTCCGATGGACGGGCCACATCTATCGCATGCCCGATACGAGACTCCCAAAACAAGCGCTCTACTCGGAGCTCCGACACGGCAAGAGAGCCCCAGGTGGGCAGAGGAAACGCTTCAAGGACACCCTCAAAGCCTCCTTGAAAAAGTGTAACATCCCCACTGACACCTGGGAATCCCTGGCCGAAGACCGCACAAAGTGAAGGAGAAGCATCCGGGAAGGCGCCGAACACCTCGAGTCACTTCGCCGGGAGCAAGCGGAAGCCAAGCGCAAACAGCGGAAGGAGCGCCCGTCAACCCAAGCACCCCACCCACCAGCCCCTTCAACCACCGTCTGCCCCACCTGTGACAGAGACTGTGGGACAGAAATTCGGGTCCCCACGGGTGAGTACGCGCTGTGTACTCACGCATAGGGCCAACGAAAGTGCTGGTTTCATGCATGCACTGCGCATGCACGGGAAACCGGAACTTCCATTCCCTTGAAGGAAGGGGTTCACAGGTCGAACGCGTGCGCCGGAGAGGCAGCGCGTACGCCTGGAACTTCCGATTGTTTTGCAGGTTTCTCCAGGAGGGTAAGTCTCCAGGAGCTGCACATTTAAAAAGCAGTCGCAAGGCCTGCTTTTAACAAGGTAAGTGGTGAATTAAGTAAAATTAAAACTTTTTTCCACAGGTTTATTATTTTTAAATACTTTAAAGAAAGGTAAGTTTATTTTTAGCCCCGTTAAAAACTGTAATTAATTTTTTCAAAAATTTAAATTATTGTTTAAAATAGTTATTTTATGTAATTTATAGTTATTTTAAAAAAGTGATTAAAAAAAATTGTATTTGAAGTTTTAGTTATGTTTTGGGGCCGATCTCTATTCATAGATTTGACAGCTCTTCCTATCAAATCTATGAATGGAGATTCCCTGCTCCGATTGGCTCTCCATGGCCCACGTGATCCCAGGGGACGCTGCGAACTAACTGCGCCCCTGGGATACGCAAGCACTGCGCGCCGGCAGCTGGAGCAGGCCCAGGATCGGAATCCCACGCGGGCCCACAGCTCAACGGCAGGCGCGCTGGGTAAGTGCAGGTCGGGGGCTTGCACCCGCGGGAAGCCTCCGACCCGAATTTCTGGCCCACTGTAGGTCCCGCATTGGACTCATCAGTCACCTGAGAACTCATTTTTAATGTGGAAGCATGTCATCCTCAGCTCCGAGGGACTGCCTAAGAAGAAGAAGATTAGTAATGAGTAATTAATCACCGTCGTTGGTCACGTGATCTCAATATTCATATTCACACGCTGTGCGTGTGTGAACTTTAACCTTTTTGTGCGTTGGTTGGCAAAATGGTGAGACACAAAGCAGAGTGTGCGAGTGTTTTTCGATCAGTGAGAGTGGTTTACTCCCTTGGTCACTGAATGATGGCTGACGTTTGTTAAGTAAACACACACGTGTGAAGTACATTTACCTGTGTTGTGTCAGCGTCTGTAAGGCATTATCTTCTAAAATTAGTGCATGCGGCTAGAACGGTGTCGCCCTACCCACACCTGTGGCTAGGCAGCAATTTCTAATAGTCAACACTGCCTCAGGGCCTGGTATGAACATAAGAACATAAGAAATAGGAGCAGGAGTCGGCCATTCGGCCCCTCGAGCCTGCTCCACCATTCAATAAGATCATGGCTGATCATCGACCTCAACTCCACTTTCCCGCCCGATCCCTCTTTCTCTTAGTATCTAAAAATCTATCACTCTTAGTCTTGAATATACTCAACGATTCAGCATCCACGGCCCTATGTGGTAGATAATTACAAAGATTCACAACCCTCTGAGTGAAGAAATTACTCCTCATCGCAGTCTTAAATGTCCGATCCCTTATCCTGAGACTATGCCCCCTGGTTCTAGACTCTCCAGCCAGGGGAAACAACCTCTCAGCATCTACCCTGTCAATCCCCCCTCAGAATCTTATATGTTTCAATGAGATCCCCTCTCATTCTTCTAAACTCCAGAGAGTATAGGCCCATTCTACACAATCTCTATCCTCATAGGACAATCCTCTCATCCCAGGAATCAATCTGGTGAACCTTCGTTGCACCGCCTCCAAGACAAGTATATCCTTCCTTAGGTAAGGAGACCAAAACTGTGCACAGTATTCCAGGTGTGGTCTCACCAAAACCTTACATAATTGCAGCAAGATTTTCTTACTCTTATACTCCAACCCCCTTGCAATAAAGGCTATCTCCACTGCCTCCACCAATGCTTACACATGACAGAGTGTCAGACATAGTCCCAGCACCCCTTGACACTGCCAGCGTAAGCCTGGTGTAAGATGGGCTCACTGCGACAGCTGCTTGCCTGAGGCACGAGTCACCTAAGGGGTGGGGAACCGTCCTAGCCTCTCATCGCCCAACCTCATCTCACTCAGGGAGCACCTCATAGAAGCACTAGACTAAGAGCTAGAGCAAGTAAACTAACTGGCACAAAGGGTGGGCACAGTGTTAAGAATTAGGACGAATGGATTGTTTGGCACCTTTGGGTAAAATGTTGTTCTTCAAAGTAAGCACGGTTTCATCGCATAGAGTTCTGAGCGACATAAGAACATAAGAAATAGGAGCAGGAGTCGGCCATTCGGCCCTTCGAGCCTGCTCCGCCATTCAATAAGATCATGGCTGATCCTCTACCTCTTCTCCACTTTCCTGCACTATCCCCATATCCCTTGATTCCCTTAATATTCAAAAATATATCGATCTCTGTCTTGAATATACTCAACGACTGAGCCTCCACAGCCCTCTGGGTTAGAGAATTCCAAAGATTCACCACCCTCTGAGTGAAGAAATTCCCCCTCAGCTCAGTCCTAAATGGCGACCTCTTATCCTGAGACTGTGTCCCCTGGTTCTAGACTCCCTAGCCAGGGGAAACATTCTCCCTGCATCTAGCTTGTCAAGCCCTGTAAGAATTTTGCATGTTTCAATGAGATCACCTCTCATTCTTCTCCTCTCAAACTCTAGAGAATATAGGCCTAGTCTACTCAATCTCTCCTCATAGGACAATCAACTCACCCCTGAGGAAGCAATTTTTTTATGCAGCGAGTTGTTGTGATCTGGAATGCGCTGCCTGAAGGGGCGGTGGAAGCAGCTTCAATAGTAACTTTCAAAGGAGAATTGGATAAATACGTAAATTGAGAAAAAATGACAGGGCCACGGGGAAAGAGCAGGATGGATTGGGATTCATTGGATAACTCTACCAAAGAGCCGGCACAGGCAGGATGGGCCGAATGGCCTCCTTCTGTGCTGCATCATTCTATGATTCTATGATTCATCATTGTTTCAGCTTCTGGAAGCAGCAAGCCTTTCTTCCTTGTCACGTTATGCAGAATGCAGCAAGCTGCAACGACTCTCGGTGAGTTGTATTGCAGGGCTCCATCACCTTTAGACAGGCACCTGAAATGGAACTTGAGAATCCCTGTAATCTGCTCTGCCGCACTTCCTGTAGTGACATGGGCCTCATTGTAACTGCGTCCGTCTTTGTCTGTAGAACCCTTACAGGAGCCATAAACTGTGACTTTTTAAAAATTCGTTCATGGGATGTGGGCATCGCTGGCAAGGCCAGCATTTATTGCCCATCCCTAGTTGCCCTTGAGAAGGTGGTGGTGAGCTGCCTTCTTGAACCGCTGCAGTCCGTGTGGTGAAGGTGCTCCCACAGTGCTGTTAGGGAGGGAGTTCCAGGATTTTGACCCAGCGACGATGAAGGAACGGCCGATATATTTCCAAGTTAGGATGGTGTGTGACTTGGAGAGGAACTTGGAGGTGGTGGTGTTCCCATGCGCCTGCTGCCCTTGTTCTTCTAGGTGGTAGAGGTCGCGGGTTTGGGAATTGTTGGACTGGAGGAGGTTACAGAGATAGGGAGGGGCGAGGCCATGGAGGGATTTGAACATGAGTATGATCATTTTAAATTGGGGACCCTGATGGACCTGGAGCCAATGCAGGTCAGTGAGTACAAGCGTGATGGGTGAGTCAGTATATTGGCAGCAGAGCTTTGGATGAGCTCAAGTGCATGGCAGGTAGAGGATGAAAAGCCGACCAAGAGAGCTTTGGAATAGTCGAGTTTGGAGGTGACAAAGGCAGGGATGAGGGTTTCGGCAGCGGATGGACTGAGGCAGGGTCGGGGACAGGCAAGGCTAAGGAGGTGGAAGTAGGCAGTCTTTGTATTGGAAGCTCAGCTTGGGGTCAAATTGAATGCTGGGATTGTGAACCTGAAACAGGGGAGGACGATGGAATCGGTGGAGAGGGTACGGAGTTCGTGGCGGGGGCCAAAAACTATGGGTTTGGGCTTCCCAATGTTTAACTGAAAAAAACTAAAGCTTATCTAGGATTGGATGTTGGATAAACAAGTTAACAACACAGAGGCTGTGGAAAGGTTGGCAGAGGTGGACAGGTAGAGCTGGGTTATAGCAGCGTACACATGGAACATGATGCCACATCGTGATATGATGTTGCCGAGGGGCAGCATGTAGATGAGAAATAGGAGGTGGCCAAGGATAGATCCTTGGGGCACTCCAGGGGTCACAGTGTGGGGGAGGAAAGAGAAATAATTGCTGCAGTTTCTCTGGCTACGATTGGATTGGTTAAGAGTAGAATCAAGCAAGGGCAGTCTCACTCAGCTGGACAACAGATAAAGGTGTTGGAGGAGGATGGTGTGGTCGACTCTGTCAAAGGCCTCAGAGAGATTGAGGATAGCTCTTTCAAAGAGCCGGCACAGGCTCGACAGGCCAAATGGCCCCCTTCTGTGCTGTATGATTCTAAGATCAAGGAGGGATAATGCACTGCCCCACATGTCACAGAGAATGTCATTTGTGAGACTGATATGGGCCGTTTCAGTGCAGTTGTAGGGGCGGGAACCTGATTGGAAAGATTCAAACAGGGCGTTGCCATATCAAGATATGGAATCATGTTCCATGTGTACACTGCTATAACCCAGCTCTACCTATCCACCGCCTCTCCCAACCTTTCCACCGCCTCTGTGTTGTTAGCCTGCTTATCCAACACGGCTTCTCTTCCTGCTCCCGCATCGTTGCCTCTGGTGTCCCTCAAAGATCTATCCTTGGCCCCCTCCTATTTCTTATCTACATGTTGCCCCTTGGCGACATCATCCGAAAACACAGCATCAGTTTCCACATGTGAGGTGAGGTGAGGTGAGAGTGACTGCCCTTGACATCAAGGCAGCATTTGACTGAGTGTGGCATCAAGGAGTCCCAGTAAGTCAATAGGAATCAGGGGGAAAACAAAGGGACTTCAGGCTGGAGTCATACCTAGCACAAAGGAAGATGGTTGTGGTGATTGAAGGTCAATCATCACATCCCCAGGACATTGCTGCAGGAGTTCCTCAGGGCAGTGTCCTAGGCCCAACTATCTTCAGCTACTTCATCAATGACCTTCCCTCCAACATAAGGTCAGAAATGGGGATATTCACTGATGACTGCACAGTGTTCAGTGCCATTCACAACTCCTCAGATAATGAAGCATTCCATGCCCACATGCAACAAGACCTGGACGACATTCAGGCTTGGGCTGATAAGTGGCAGGTAACATTCGCGCCACAGAAGTGCCAGGCAATATCTCCAACAAGCAAGAGTCGAACCACCTCCCCTTGACGTTCAACGGCATTACCATCGCTGAATCTCCCACCATCAACATCCTGGGGGTCACCATTGACCAGAAACTTAACTGGACCAGCCACATAAATACTGTGGCAACAAGAGCAGGTCAGGCCTCTTCGACAGCACCGCCCAAACCCAGTACCTCTTCCACCTAGACGGACAAGGGCAGCAGGCGCATGGGAACACCACCACCTCCAGGTTCCCCTCCAAGTCACACACCATCCTGACTTAGAAGTACATCGCCGATCCTTCATCGTCACTGGGTCAAAATCCTGGAACTCCCTCCCTAACAGCACTGTGGGAGTACCTTCACCTCACGGACTGCAGCGGTTCAAGAAGGCGGCTCACCACCACCTTCTCAAGGGCAATTAGGGATGGGCAATAAATGCCGGCCTTGCCAGTGACGCCCACATCCCATAATTTAAAAAAAAACTGGAATATTGTGTTCAATTCTGGGCACCACACTTTAGGAAGGAAGCGAAGACCTTAGAGAGGGTGCAGAAAAGATTTACAAGAATGGTTCCAGGGATGAGGGACTTCAGTTACATGGATAGACTGGAGAATCATAGAATGGTTACAGCACAGAAGGCCATTCAGCCCATCGAGCCCGTGCCGGCTCTCTGCAAGAGCACCTCAGCTAGTCCCATGCACGCGCCCTTTCCCTGTCGCCCTGCAATTTTTTTCCTTCAGGTACGTATCCAATTCCCTTTTGAAAGCCATGATTGAGTTTGCCTTTACCACCCTGCTGGGGTTGTTCTCCTTCGAGTAGAATAGGCTGAGAGGAGATTTGATAGAGGTGTTCAAGATCATGATGGGTCTGGACAGAGTAGACAGAGAGAAACTGTTCCCATTGGTGGAAGGGTTGAGAACCGGAGGACACAGATTTAAGGTGATTGGCAGAAGAACCAAAGGCGACATGAGGAAAAACTTTTTTACACAGCGAGTGGTTATGATCCGGAATTCACTGCCTGAAAGGGAGGTGGAGGCAGATTCAATCGTGGCTTTCAAAAGGGAATTGGATAAGTACCTGAAGGAAAAGATATTGCAGGGCTACAGGGAAAGTGGGACTAGCTGAAGCGCTCTTGCCGAGAGCCGGCACTGGCTCGATGGGCTGAATGGCCTCCTTCTGTGCTGTAACCATTCTATGATTCAATGAATCACAGAAAGTTACAGCACGGAAGGAGGCCATTTCGGCCCATTGTGTCCGCGCCGGCCAACAAAGAGCTATCCAGCCTAATCCCACTTCCCAGCTCTTGGTCCGTAGCCCTGCAGGTTACAGCTTCCCA
This sequence comes from Somniosus microcephalus, assembly GCF_052327205.1. NCBI lineage: Eukaryota > Metazoa > Chordata > Chondrichthyes > Squaliformes > Somniosidae > Somniosus > Somniosus microcephalus. Next base: position 7,763,453 of record NC_141004.1, read on the forward strand.
AGTGCACATCCAAGTACTTTTTAAACGTGGTTAGGGTTCCTGCCTCTACCACCCTTTCAGGCAGTGAGTTCCAGACCCCCACAACCCTCTGGGTGAAGAAATTTCCCCTCAAATCCCCTCTAAACCTTCCCCCAATTACTTTAAATCTGTGCCCCCTGGTTTTTGACCCCTCTGCTAAGGGAAATAGGTCCTTTCTATCCACTTTATCTAGGCCCCTCATAATTTTATACACCTCAATAAGGTCTCCCCTCAGCCTCCTCTGTTCCAAGGAAAACAGACCCAGCCTATCCAGTCTTTCCTCATAGCTAAGATTCTCTACTCCTGGCAACATCCTTGTAAATCTCCTCTGTACCTTCTCTAGTGCAATCACATCTTTCCAGTAATGTGGTGACCAGAACTTCATGCAATACTCTAGCTGAGGCCTAACTAGTGTTTTATACAGTTGAAGCATAACCCCCCTGCTCTTATATTCTATGCCATGGCTAATAAAGGCAAGCATTCCATATGCCTTCTTAACCACCTTATCTTCCTGGCCTGCTGCCTTCAGGAATCTGTGGACATGCACTCCAAGGTCCCTTTGTTCCTCTATACTACTCAGTGTCCTACCATTTAATGTGTATTCCCTTTCCTTGTTAGCCCTCCCCTATTGCATTACCTCACACTTCTCCAGGTTGAATTCCATTTGCCACTGTTCTGCCCACCTGACCAATTTATTGATATCTTCCTGCAGTCTACAGCTTCGTTCTTCAATATCAACCACACAGCCGATTTTAGTATCATCTGCAAACTTCTTAATCATACCCCCTATATTCAAGTCTAGATCATTGAAATATACCACAAAAAGCAAGGGACCTAGTACTGAGCCCTGCGGAACCCCACTGGAAACAGCCTTCCAGTCACAAAAACACCCATCAACCATTACCCTCTGCTTCCTGTCTCCGAGCCAGTTTTGAATCCAACTTGCCACTTTGCCCTGGATCCCATGGGCTTTTAACTTCATGACCAGTCTGCCATGTGGAACCTTATCAAAAGCCTTGCTAAAGTCCATATACACTACATCAAACGCACTACCCTCATCTACCCTCCTTGTTACCTCCTCAAAAAATTTAAGTTTGTCAGACACGACCTTCCCTTGACAAATCCTTGCTGACTATCCTTGATTAATCCGTGTCTTTCTAAATGAAGATTTACCCTGTCGTTCAGATTTCTTTCCAATAATTTTCCCACCACCTAGGTTAGGCTGTAATTACTCGGTCTATCCCTTTCTCCCTTTTTAAACAAGGGTACCACATTAGCTGTCCTCCAGCACCACACCTGAAGCCAGAGAGAATGAAAGCCTTTCCTGTGAATGAAAGTGAGGGGCTTTTCATTTGGTCCTTTGACCACCACATGTGTTGTGTGAGCTGTTGAATGGAAGTCCGGTGAGACCATGTCCTTCCCCTTTAAGAGAGCAGCGGCACCGCCCCTGTATGATTGACGTTAGGCTCAGCCAATCGGAGACCGTGGCGTCTCAGGGGCCGGGGGGGTCCAACTGGAGCGTGTCCAGTGACGTAAATTGACTGACGTTAACTCTACCCAATAGCGCCGCGGCTGGGCCGGCCGGGACTGTCCAATGGTGGCGGGGCGGAGGTGGGGCCAATGGAGGCGGTTGACTGACATTGACGCTGACCAATAACGAAGCGGAGCGGGCTGGGACTGCCCAATGGCGACGGGGCAGAGGCAGGACCTGTGGAGGCGGATGACTGACGTTGAGGCTGACCAATAGCAATGCGGAGTGGGCCGGCTCTGTCCAATGGCGGCGGGGCTGAGGCGGGGCCTGGGACGGGCACATTGAGTGACGTGGATACTAACCAATAGCAATGCGGGTTGCGGGTCGGGCCTGACCAATGGAGGCAGGGCTGAGGCGGGGCTTGTGGAGGCGGTTGACTGACGTTGACGCTGACCAATAGCGACGCGGAGAGGGGGCCGGGACTAACCAATGGTGGCGGCGCGAGGGCGGGGCGCTAAGAATGGGCGCTTTGTGTCGGCGGCCAAATGCGCTGCTCCGAGCGGCCGAGCTCGGGCGATAAGGCCTCGGAGTCAGAGTGCGAGTGTGACCGGCGTGTCTTCATAGCTTTAACCTCCCCCAGCAACCCATCCCCTGTCCGCCATTTGGTGTGCGGTGCCAGCGGTGAGGGGAGTTTGTTGTTGTTGTCGGTGGTGGGTCTAAGATGGCGGCGGCGGGGCCCGGACTCCGGTCGCTATGGGCCGCCGCCGCTCTGCTCCTGGCCTCCTCCTCCCTCTCGGCCTGGACCTGCCCCCCGCCTTGCTCCTGCACGGACTTCCTGGCGGACTGCAGCAGGCGCCTGGCGGCCACCGTTCCTCACCACCTTCCCGCATGGGTCACGCAACTGTGAGTATGGGCGAAGGGTGGGCGGGGAAACAAACCGGGGGCGCGGGAGGGCCCGGCACACACACACTGCATCAGCCAGGGTCCTGGCTCAGAGCGGAGAAAGACACACTTGCAATTCTATAGCGCCTTTCACAACCTCAGGACGTCCCGAAGCGTTTCACAGCCAATGAAGTACTTTTTTGAAGTGTAGTCACTCTGTTGTAATGTAGGAAACGCAGCAGCCAATTAGTGCACAGCAAGCTCCCACAAACAGCAATGTGATAATGACCAGATAATCTGTTTTAGTGATGTTGGTTGAGGGATAAATATTGGCCCAGGACACTGGAGAGAACTCCCCTGCTCTTCTTCGAAATAGTGCCATGGGATCTTTTACGTCCACTTGACAGCACCCTCCGACAGTGCGGCGCTCCCTCAGCACTGCCCCTCCGACAGTGCGGCGCTCCCTCAGCACTGCCCCTCCGACAGTGCGGCGCTCCCTCAGCACTGCCCCTCCGACAGTGCGGCGCTCCCTCAGCACTGCCCCTCCGACAGTGCGGCGCTCCCTCAGCACTGCCCCTCCGACAGTGCGGCGCTCCCTCAGCACTGCCCCTCCGACAGTGCGGCGCTCCCTCGGCGCTGCACTGGAGTGTCGGTCTAGATTTTGTGCTCAAGTCTCTGGAGTGGGACTTAAACCCACAACCTTCTGACTCGTAGGCGAGGGTGCTACTCACTTAAGCACAACTGACAATAACTGCACCCTGATGACACACCGACCCTCTCCATTCATCTTAAAATGATTAATTGCAACTAAAATAACATTCACAAAATATCATTTGCAAGCTTATTCAGTTTGCAATGGAAAAAATAGCCCAAACCCCTCTTTTCCTGTAATAAAAACAGAATTTGCATTATTCGAAACCCTTCCATCACCAAATAAGTGGCTCTGTTCAATTGTTGCAACTGAAATATTATTTGCAAAGTTATTTGATTTGCAATTTGCATGCAATCGTGGAATGGGATGCCTGCAATGATTAAACGCCCCATCCTGTAATAAAAACAGAAATTGCATTATTTTAGCCCCCCTCCAAACTAGTGGCTGTGCTCTCTCGTCTTTTAAAAATGAATCCCATTTATTTCCCAGTTGCAGGTTCTGCCATAAATCAAATGAATCCTGGCCAGCAGCTGTCATGATGCACTCGTAAAGTTTTATGATCTGGCCGACTCCCCTGGTGGTGATTTGATTTCCCAGTGTTGGCTCTTCATGAACACATCCTGATACTTTCCCACCCCCCTATCATTGTTAAAGTGCAGTTAGGTCCTTGTGGGTACGGTAAATGGGCTCTAATTGCTATGATTTGGAACTCATTGCCTAAGGGAAGTGGAAGTGGAAGCAGATACAGTAGTAACTTTCAAAAGAGAATTGTGTGTGTATATACTTAAAAAGGAAAATTTTGCAGGGCTGTGGGGAAAGAGCAGCGGAGTGGGACTAACTGGAGAGCTCTTTCAAAGAGCTGGCACAGGCACGATGGGCTGAATGGCCTCCTATGCTCTGCAATCCGTCAGGTTTGTTCTGATCGGTCCATGTAGGTTTTTGCAGGACAACAGTACTTCCCAGAATATTGGGGCATTTAACCAGGGCAGATGTCAAATGACCTTTCTACTCTCGGGTTCTATGAATAGTTCCAGAGTGGGCACATTTGTGTCTCAAACTGAATACAGGGAGTGCATTTTTTGATTATTCCATCTGGATGCATTTTTTTCATATTTAACACACAGTTGCTCGTCAGAAGTTGTTTGTTGATTATTTATTTGTGTGTGCCTGTATCTTTAACTTGCACTTATATAGCATCTCGTATCATGTCCAAAGCATTTCACATCGAATCATCAAAATTTACAGCACAGGAGGAGGCCATTCGGCCCATCGTGTCTGTGCCGGAAACGTCCTGTTCCCTGACCGGGAATCTAACCCGGGCCGCGGGCGTGAGTGTCGAATCATAACCACTAGACCACCAGGGAAGCTGCAAATCCTTTGTATTGCATTTGAAGTACGCTCACTGTGGTTGTGTGGGCAAATGTGTCCCTCAAACAGGAATGAAGTGAATTGTTTTCATGGTTGAGGGATAAATTTTGGCCAGGGTCTGTTAACAGTTTACTTGCAGTTTGATTTTCAGTAATTAGTTCACATTGACTAAGTGAATGTTGTTTTTTTTTGATAGAGAAATTGTGAGTTTTGTCTCGGAGTATGAGTCTCCTAAAGTAAAACCGTTTATTAGCGTGTAGATTTGGCCCATTTGCTACTCTTTTTATTGACTACCTCGATTCAGATTCTGTTCAGTCATGCAGGCTTAAGGCCCCAGCCTTTATTTCATCAGTCTTGTGCTGAGATGGTTTAGACGGAGGTTCGAGTACTACAATTTGTCTTCACATATCTGGTTAGGAAAAGCAAAGTTGGGCAGAGTTCCTGCTCCTGATCACTATCCAGTTACCTTGCCAGGCGGGAGTGTGGATGTTTAATGTGGACAGGATCTGGTTCTGTATGATGCCCACCACAGTCAGATGTTCTGCCGCTCTCCAGAATGGTCAATTGGATGAGGTACCGGTAGGATGACTAGTGCTCACTGAACTATACTTGTTTTCATTCATGGTACAGGTGATGTAGTGATGCTGACATCCTGCTCTGGGCTGAAATATATCACTGCCAGATCTTTCTCTCCCCGTAGCACCCCTGGCTGTGATTGGCTAACTTGGCACAGAGCAGTGATAGAATCTGGGATCTTGCTGGTCTGTTTTGGCACAGTTACTCATTGGACACACTCCGTCTTTGAAATAGAATGACTTTTAAACACCAATAAATGGTAAGAAAGAAAAACCGTGCTTTTACCACGTGCCTTTCACGACCCGAGGATGTCCCAAAGTGCTTTACAGCCAATGAAGTACTGTTGAAATGTAGGTGCTGTTGTAATGTAGGTAAACACAACAGCCAATTTGTGCACAGCAAGCTCCCACAAACAGCAATGAGATAATTCAGAAAAAGCCAGACCTTGCAGGAGTGAAATTAGGAAACGCTTCTACACACAGAGGGTGGTACTCTATGAAAGTTTGGAACTCTCTTCTGCAAACGGCAACTGATGCTAGATCACTTTTTAATTTTAAATCTGAGATTGATAGATTTTTGTTAACCAAAGGTATTAAGGGATTAATGGGCCAAAAGTGGGTATATGGAGTTAGGTCACAGATCAGCCATGATCTCATTGAATGGCTGAACAGGCTCGAGGGGTTAAATGGCCTCCTCCTGTTCCTATGTCCCCAATGACCGGCTAACCTGTTTTTTAGTGATTTTGGTTAAGGGGTGAATATTGGCTAGGAGAAAAGTCTAAAATTTGTAAGTTGCACCCCCAATATGGAGCCCTAAACCCGACAGAAATGGGTGAGCTGATCGACTTTTATCATGCATGTATTGAGAAGCCCTTCAGAAGGGTTATTTTTAAGTAGACTTATGGACTGGGTTTTTTTCTTGTGCAATCGCCAGCTTGAGATTTTCCTGCCCATTAAAATGAACTGGCGGAGGGGAGATCACAGGCTGGCGAGTGGGAAATCGTGGCCATTGGAGGGTGCGGTTTGTTGGAGCACTGGCTTGTTGCACCGCGGCAAAGTGGGAGGTGGGTGAATATTGCATCTCAACAACTTGCATTTATATAAGCGCCTTTTAACATAGTAAGACGTCCCAAGGCGCTTCACAGGAACGTTATCAAGCAAAATTTGACATTGAGCTACGTAAGGCGATATTAGGGCAGGTGACCAAAAGCTTGGTCAGTGTTAGATATTAAGGAGCATCTTAAAGGTGGAGAGGTTTAGGGAGGGAATCCCGGAGCTTAGGGCCATGGCAGCTGAAGGCACGGCCGCCAATGGTGGAGCGATGAAAATCAGGGATGCGCAAGAGGTTAGAATTGGAGGAGTGCAGCTACCTTGGAGGGTTGTAGGGCTGGAGGAGGTTACAGAGATAGGGAGGGGGCGAGGCCCTGGAGGGATTTGAAAACAAGGATGAGAATTTTAAAATCAGTCCTCCTCGGAAGAAAGTTCAGAGTCTGGACACCTGGGCTGCTTTCCGTAATTCCCTGCGGCTGGTTCAAGCACGGCATTGGCGGAGGCCTTGAAGCAGGCCACGTACGTGGTGTATTGCCCAGGCCATGCAGCACGAGAACAAAAGGAGAGGTTGAACATACTAAACTACAAAATCTAGGAAAACTCATACAGTACCTCACTAAAAATCCGCTGATACAGTTTCCAGTGTGCACTGCTTGGGATTTGATTGTTATGAAGCTGTTCTTGGAAATCTAACAAAAAACTGTCTCTGGATTTGTGGTCTGGCCTTGCCAGTGCGGAGCTAAGATTTTGCTTTGGTTATTGTCGCTGTGAGCTGCGCTTTGTTCTGCGCGGACTGTTTCTTTTAATGCGCAGTTCCTGCCGGTGAGCAGCCTGCGTGGGACTCTGAAGATTGCTGCGTGGCCCTGCAGCTTAGAGGCAACATTGGTTATGGTAAATAGAAATCTGGTACTGCATTAGTAAAACGTGATTCCTCCTTTAATGGTGATGGATTCTTGTGCATAGAATGCATGTGTCACCTCCATTGGGGCTCTTTTTTTAAGCCGAAACAGAGACGAGTGTATCATATTTCACTGATCATCGCGATCGCAAGATACTGTAATTACCGATTTAGACCATTTAACCCATATTAGTGCATCTAGAAGCACCATTCAGTCCTCCTATTGTAGTGTCCCTAAAATGCATCCGGGGTTTTCGCCTCCACCACTACCAGGAAGTTAATTCTAAGCGTTGATCATTTTGTACATGAAGTAAAAGCCTCCTGATACCAGTCCTAAAGTTACTTTTTACTGGTTTAAATCTGCGTCCCCTTGTTCTACTCCTACAATTTAATTTAAAGTAATATTCTGGATTTACCTTTCCCCATACTGTTTACAGCACAGAAACATTTGGCCCGACTGGTCTATGCCGGTGTTTGTGCTCCACACGAGCCTCCTCCCACCCTACTTCATCTCACCCCATCGACATATCTTTAGACATTCCTTTCTCCCTCATGTACTTGCCTAACTTCCCTTTAAATGCTATTCACCTCAACTACTCCACATGGTAGTGAGTTCCACATTCTCACCACTCTGAGTAAAGAAGTTTCTGATTGGGTTTGTTAGTGACTATCTTCTATTTATGGCCCCTGGTTTGGGACACTTTCTCTTGCCCCCACACCCCCCCCCCCCCCCCCCCCCCCCACATCTACCCTGTCGCACCCTTTCAGAATTTTAAAGATCAGGTCGCCTCTCAGTCTTCTCTTTCCTAGAGAAAAGAGGCCCAGCCTGTTCAGTGTTTCCTGATAGTTGTACCTTGTACATCTTTTTTGCACTTTCCCCAGTGCTTATATATTTTTGTAATATGGAGACCAGAACTGTGCGCAATACTCTTAAATGTGGCCTAACCGCGGTTCTATGTAATAACACAACGTCTCTGCTGTTCAATTCTATTCCTCTAGAAACCTGTACTATCTTGTATCCCTCCATAATATCACCTCTTGGGTGTCTCCTTTCTAGGCTGGAAAGCCCGAGTCTTTCCTCGTAACTCAGACCCCTGATACCAGTGGTCAGCCTTGTGGCTCTGCTCCGCACCGACTCCAACGCTTGAATGTGGCCCTTGTTTCTCGGCAACCAGAACCGGTCACAGAACCGAAGGTGCGGTCTGACCGGAGCATCATCCAGTTTGATCATCACTTCCTCTAGACTTGTACTGTTCTGACTGTGTAATTCAGACCTTTGATTGCTGCTCTGTATTTGTTGGACGTGTCAGAAGGTCGTGGGTTCAAGTCCCACTCCAGAGACTTGAGCACAAAGAATCCAGACTGACTCTCCAGTGCAGTACTGAGGGAGCGCTGCACTGTCAGAGGGGCAGTACTGAGGGAGCGCTGCACTGTCAGAGGGGCAGTACTGAGGGAGCGCTGCACTGTCAGAGGGGCAGTACTGAGGGAGCGCCGCGCTGTCGGAGGGGCAGTACTGAGGGAGCGCTGCACTGTCAGAGGTGCTGTTTTTCAGATGAGACGTTAAACCAAGGCCCCGTCTACACTCTCAGGTGGACGTAAAAGATCCCCTGGCACTATTTCGAAGAACGCAGGAGTTCTCACCGGTGTCCCGGGCCAATATTTATCCGTCAGCCAACATCACTAAAACAGATTATCTGGCCATTATCGCATTGCTGTTTGAGGGCGCTTGCTGTGTGGGAATTGGCTGCCGTGTTTCTTACATTACATTCTTGCATTACATTACTTTACATTACAACAGTGACTACACTTTAAAAAGTACTTCATTGGCTGTAAAGGGCTTTGGGACGTCTGGTGGTCGTGAAAGGCGCTATAGAAATCCAAGTCTTTTTTCTTTCTTTAGTGCCGAGTCTACGAAGACTCCCAAATCTTTCTCCATTTCATCCATGGCTATTTCACCACTGTCCACGTGTGTCTGACATTAACCCTTTGTGCAGATTACAAGTGAAGATGGAAATATTTACAGTAGTCACAATTTACAATTTTATAAAAATGACATTAAATCTTTAAGCATTTAAAATGTCCTCGTCGCTTTCTGTTTCAAAAGTTCCAGTATAGCTTGTTTCGCTGAAACAATTGAAATCTGATAGGAAAAAGCAGATTTTTTTCTGGACCGTGGAATATTTACTGTGTAATTATAGGTGACGGTTTTATGCTGCGTTGCCGCAATATTTTTTGGTTGCACTTCTTGAAGGATTCGGAAGCCGCAGTGTTTTATTTGTGTGTAGAGGCATGTTTGTTGCGGTGTTAATCAGAGCTTGTTAAACACAAGCTGTAGTTCTAATTTCAGCCGAACTTCACAAGGTTAAATGACACGTCTTCTATCATTGGTCATGTGCAACATAGTGTCTTGTTACACAGTGAAAATAACCATCAATGGCCCTCTTATTGTGCAGAGCGATTATTAATTTAAAAGCAGAATTAGTTGACGTGTTTGTGCAGGATGGCCTGCTGATTCAGCAAATGTATGATTTGTTTAAAATTAATCTGGCACCGTTTCAAGTGAATGCCAGTTATTTGATGTGATGTGCAGATGACTCATTCTCTCAATCTCCTACCTGAGGATTGTTTGTGCTTTTCTATCCCCTCAGTAAAATAATGAGACTTCAGCGATTGTCAGCTTGACCTATACTGCTGTGGTACTCCCAACTACCCGTAGCACAAGACTCCTGAGTGGAGAGGTGCTGGAGTGTGCAGTGAGTGAGGAAATGTTCCCGTTCCGTGCAACTCCCACCTGATTGTTCTGGACTGATCTTTGGCTAATATCATCGGCCGCCCATCGTTGGAGCTCCTGCGACTGTTCTCAACCCTTACGGCAGGGGCTTGAACCCTGGTGCTGAGACTGTCCACGGTTGCTCTTTTGTTGACTTGTTCTGCACTGCAGCTGTGTCACAGCCTGCAGGTTGTGAATGCCATTGGTTGATACAAGGATTAGCTCCTCCGCCTTTCGATGGCATTTCCTCCATCAAGGGTCCCACTCCCCGCCTCCAGGTGCTCATCCGGAACCTGGTTCCCAGTCACAGGTAGTACTACTGTCCCCTGTCATTACTGTAGCAGGTTTTAACACCTGACCTGACTCCATTGGCTAAGGACACGGAGGCATTTATTTCCATATCGGATCTCATGTTGTAACAGAGTTATGTAACAAAGTCTTGCAAAAGCACTCTTGACATGAAGCTGAACTCCTCTGAGTATAGTCCTAAATATATCCCTTTCCTATTGGCCTTAGTGGTTCCTTTGAGCAGGTTCCCTCATCGTCATTCCATTAGCCTCTGTGAATTGACTTTAAGGTCCTCATTTGCTTTAAAAGTCTTCCATGATCTTGCTCCAACCTACTTTTGCAATCTCCTCCAGACTTTCATCTTTGCATGGACCTGCCACTGCACCATAACAGCAATATAAGCCACTGCCCTGTGCAGTGTTCTCCTGGGATCCCTGTGCCTTGCCGTCTCCCTCCCCACCTTCAAAAACCACTTTGAGGCCCTTCCCTTCAGTCATGCCTTCAATCCCTACCTTAACTCTTCCTTGCTTCCTCCTCGTGTTTATCTGTGCAGCACTATAGAAATCAAATTGTTTAGACCAATTTTTTTAAGTAAATATTAAAAAGGTGTTGAATGTTCTATGTATTAGAGTTGATGTTTTTAAAGTGATGTATAATTTAACAGCCTAGGTGTTAATTTATGTAAATAGCATCAGAAACCTTTATTATATTTTCAGGCTTTTGGTAATTATCAAGTATAAAGTCAATTGACGGAAATAAAAGTCGAGAAGCTCAAACTCTACTAGAAGCAAGGTGGTTCAGGGGAAATCTAATTGAGATAAAATATTAAATAATCTAGAGAAGGCAAACTTAATATTATTTCCAGGTAAATGGGGGAAGGGGATCTAAATTTACATTAGTGCAAAGTACATTTAAAACTGCTATTGAAAGGAATTTCTTTAATGAGGAAGAAATGCTTGGAAAAATCTGCCAGGCTGGGTAATAGAGACAAAAAAAAGATTGGGGGATGTGCAAAATGCTAAAATAGGAGATGCAGGGTGTAGTGTATGTACCCGTCTACCTTTAAGAGAACTATTGTATGTAACCGTTCACCTTTAAGAGAACTATTTTAGGTGTGGCACTACTTTGTTTGGCTTCTGTATACGGTAATACCGACGGTGACCACACCAGTATATAAGTGTTGTGCCAGGAGTTATTGGGCAGATTCGCCCTGACCTTCGAATAGTAAAGTCCTGTTTTAAGTTACTCTTGGAGTCTGTGCATTAATTAACTAAACAACCCACAGACTTTACAGTGGCGACGAGTCCGATCGTACCCTGCGGCAACAATAATTCCGAAGCAGTTAACGAGCGTCGAGAAGAGGCAACCGCCCTCGTCATTCTGCTGGGAGAAAACTCGAGTCTGCAGAGCTGGAAAGGAGGAAGAATTCAGAGACAAAGACTTCCATCAGCAACAGGCACTGACTGTCCCTTCTGCCACGGTGAGGAGTGAGCCGATCAGCACGAGAAGCAAGGCGGCCACGGTGACTGTGAGTAAGGGAAAAGTAAAAAGAATAACCGGAGGATAAGGGCGGTGCACTCGACCACGGTCGAGGGGGAAAGGAGCCGGACAGAAGTCGGGCCCAGAGGCGCTGAGACTGGGGCAGCGTGGAGCAAGGAAGCCGCGGTACAGACAGGCTGGGGACGCAACGGCGTCGTGAGACAGCTAGACCGCGACCGGCGAAAAAGGCCGGGCAGCGACCGAAGCCACGAAGCGCTGCGACCGGGAGCGTAGGCGCGGGAAGATATAAAAACTCAGCCGCAGCTGGGGAGGGAAGCACCGGACTGCGAGACGGCTGGGAGAGGCGTTTGGGAGCCGAGCGGGAGAGGCAGAGCCGACCAAGGGAGACTGCGCGAGAGCCAGTCCAGCGGCTGAAACTGTTCTCCGTCAACGGGGTGTACCCAGCGCCGGTAGAGCCGAGAGAGTGGGAGAGAGACCGAGCCCGAGCAAGGGGAACTGAGCGAGAGCCAGCCCAGCGGCTGAACCTGTTCGCCGTCAACGGGGTGTACCCAGCGCCGGTTGCCTTGCCGAGAAAAGGGAAAGCACTGAAGCCGACGCGCAGGCTGTGAATCTGAAAGCCAGCGGCCGTCGCCTGTGGGGGAAAGTGTACCCCTCCCGCTAGGGAAGAAACGTGGGAAGCCGCCATTAGGCGGGGAAGAAGACAGAAGCGGGAAACCGCCATTGAAGTGGGCGGGGAGAGAAGATAAGCGCGGGAAACCGCCATTTTCGCGGGAAAACCGCCATCTTAGGAAAAAAAAAATAAGTTAAAGAAATAATTCGGGGTGTTATCAGAAAGAGAGGAAGATGCCTAAACGTGGTAACATCAACGATTTTAATGCCAAGGTAGAAGACTGGGCCACGTACGTGGAACGCATCGAGATCTATTGTGAGGCCAATAAAATAGAAGATGACAAAGCTATAACCTTGCTAAACTCGATGGGCGCGAAGACATACGGGCTCTTGAAGCATCTACTATCACCAGCTAAACCGGCGGATCAGACTTTCGATGATATTGTGGCTGTTCTGAAGGATCACTTGAACCCCACACCGTTGATGTTGGCGGAACGATTCAAAGTCTATGCGAGAACGCAACGGAAAGACGAAAGCAACGCAGAATACTTGGTCGAACTGCGTAGACTAGTGAAATACTGCCAGTTTGGAGGGAATCTGACAGGGGCATTGCGAGACAAGTTCGTGTGCGGGTTGGCAAAGGAAGGAACGCAAAAGCGACTACTCGAAGAGAACGACCTTACACTTGACAGGGCTGTCCTTATTGCAGCATCGCACGAAGCCGCAGCGAAGGGAACTGCGGAAATGTAGCTAAAGACAGCAGCACTAAGTGTGGATCAAATTACCTCGACAACAACAAAATGCTATCGTTGTGGGAAGACAACACACGACCAGAACCAATGCTGGTTTAAGAACCAGGAATGTAGGAAATGTGGCAAACTGGGTCACATAGCTAAGGTATGCCGGTCAGGGAAGAAGACCAACAAACAAAGGACCAACAACCAAAGGAAGCCATCACAGGAAAAGTACAACAAGGTACACAAGGTGGCTGAGAAGAGTTCAGACGAACAGAATTCAGACTCGGACCCAAACGGCCAGGAGCTGGGTAGTCTGAGAATTCACAACGTGAGTAAGGAAGCTGACCTACAAACTATCTGGGTCATGCTAAAAATAGCTGGAATCCAAGTGAAAATGGAGTTGGACACTGAATCAGCTCTATCAGTCATAAATCGAAGGGATTACCACCGGCTATTCTCACATATACCCTTAAGAGATACCAAGTTCGTATTGCAGACATACACGGGGCATAAAGTATACCCCATGGGAAAGATAAGAGTCAAAGTGAGAGATAGGGGTAAAGAACACCCAAGAATGAACTTATACGTACTACATGAGGGAGGACCACCACTTCTAGGACAGGAGTGGATCAAGAAAATAGACATGGAATGGCACTATCTAAAAGCCATAACGAGTGAGGACTCGGTGCAGACAATCAGCTCAGATTCTGAAACGGATGACGATAAGACCAACCCAAATATGAAAGACAAGGCTGAAATGGACTTGCCGACGAAGGTTGGAAAAACGAAGGCATGCATAAAGGCTTATGCTCCAGAGAAGAACAAAGTTTCAGAGCAGAACTCCACCGAACAACGACAACCTAGTTTGACAGAAAATTCTGAGCCTGTTCAAGTTACGGACATATCCATGACGGAAGAACACCGAGCTCGAACTCAAACTTATTTCAAATTACGACAACAATTAGAACAATTGAGTTACCGTCTCATACAAGAGATGAAAACAATGAAAAAGTTCTATGACACCGAATGGGAGAATCTGGAAAGACAACAGAAGCAGCTAGCTCAAGCAGAGAGCGACCATAGAGCCATCGTGACCAATTACCGATCACATCTCCCTTATGCTGTTCAGGAGTTAGAATATTTGCAGGAAGAAGCAAATGAAGAGGAATCCTCAGGAAGCCAGGATTTTATTCCAGTTCTTCTCTACGACTCCTTACAAGCAGAGTGTGAGAAGTTGAAAGAACAGTATGAACAGGCCCAGGCTACAATTCTGGAAGGGGTTAACTCGGCAACCTCCGAAAAGCTAGTTTCAGTGGAAGCATATGAGCAACTGAAGGTTGAACATGAGCAAGAAGTCCAAAGGCTGCAGGAAATTCTTGATGAGCTCAAGGCCAAGACAGACTCATCGGTAGAAGTTCCATCCATAGATGAGAAATTAGAGGTGAAAGACATGGCAGAACATGAAAGACAAGATGTACAAGAACTCATAAAAATATTAAAGGAAACCCAAGACAAATATGGGGCGGCAATGACCGAGATTCAACAACTTGAAGAACAGATTCAACTGGGAATCCGTTCAGTGGAAGAAAAGGGAACTGTAAGAAACAGAGACTGTAAGAATGGCCTCTGAACATGAGCTAGAGAGCATCAAGGCGCAACTTCTCCGAGCGCGGGAAGCCAAAGTACAAGAGGAAAAGGTGAAAGCATTGGAGGAAAAGGTGGATGAAATGGAGAAGACTCTGACCCACAGTGTTCCCGTGGAAGAGTTAACGGTCAGCCAACTCCTTCATATGCTGAAGGACAAGACTCTACAATGGGAACAATCTGAACACGAGCTTCAATCTTCAAAGGGAAGGAGTTCGGAGCTCTCAAAAGTTATGGAAATAGCTGAGGTTGCAACACAGATTTTACAGGGATGCCAAAAGTACGCTGAATCACGTCAATGTGAACAGAATGTTGAAACAGCTGCTCCAGTAGAAGGATTGAATAGCCTGATCAATCAATCCCCGAGGGAAGGGGAAGTGTTGAAATCACAAACGAGGTCATTAGTGAAGGATTTGCAGGAAACCCAGGAAGAGCGGGATGAATATGAACGCATGAAGAAGTCTCTTCAGGAAAGATGTCGAGGGAGGGAACAACAGTCGGCTAACGTCCAGTTGGGTACGGAAGAAGTAGCAGGCCCTCTCGCTAGACTAGCTCAGGACGACACCGAATATTACCATGACCTGTTGAGTGACACGGAATATTACGATGACTTGGTCTGCCCAGCTTGTGATGAAAACTCCCAAAGTGCAGAAATCAGGATGAAGCACTTAAAGTCTAAGGAACATAGAGAGATGGTGGCGCTACAGCTGGCAGCGGATAAGGGAGCCCCGAGAGTCTCCAAGAAGCAGAAAAGAAAAAGACGAAGCAGAAGACGATAACCATCTAAATCATTATCACTTCTATCAGATCATGCACGTGGGCCCTACAAAGGGGCCAAATCAGTTGGAAAGTAGGAAAAATTACCAAGGCAGTCCAGCTGTTTGTAAAAGTCAGCACTGCTGGTTCAGCAGGACGGAAGTTCAAGCTGTTAAGCCAAGGGAAAGACTATTGGATGAGTCACGCTAGAAATGTGAACCGGCTACACCACAGAGATGTTGTTCGGACCGAGTCAAGACCAGAGACTGAATCTGTGAACTGTTCCCGCAGAGACTGAATCTGTGAACTGTTTCCCGCAGAGACTATATCTGTGAATTGTTTTACATGAAGTTGATTATATGTTATGTTTAATGGGGAATAAGTATGTTGTAAGCTAAAAAGGGAGGATTGTAGTGTATGTACCCGTCTACCTTTAAGAGAACTATTGTATGTAACCGTTCACCTTTAAGAGAACTATTTTAGGTGTGGCACTACTTTGTTTGGCTTCTGTATACGGTAATACCGACGGTGACCACACCAGTATATAAGTGTTGTGCCAGGAGTTATTGGGCAGATTCGCCCTGACCTTCGAATAGTAAAGTCTTGTTTTAAGTTACTCTTGGAGTCTGTGTATTAATTAACTAAACAACCCACAGACTTTACACAGGGTACTAAGGGTTGAGGTTCAATCGCTCAATCCCTTTCTTTCTCGTCCTTTAATTTTTCTTGGATTTTTGGGTCCAGCGACCAAAAATTCCTCTCTTGGAGAGGTCCGAGTAACTTTGCAGGAGTCACTGTTTGATTTGATGCATTTCGCAGTGACTGCCTCTGCTACTGTAGAGTTGTGTATATTCTTTCTTCCCGCACTTCTCGTGTGTGACCCAACCGTGATGTTCCTGCAACAAATACTTTGTGGGGTTTGCCCGTCTAGAACAACTTAAAATATCCCACTGATAGGCACGTGTCCAGTTTGCCAAACCGTTCCTTGTGTGAATATAAAGGGCTCTGTATTAGTGTTTCAATGAGCCAGAAAGAACCTTAGCAATGTAACATTGCAGTGAAGCACATCGGTCTGAGCTGACTGTAGAAACAAGTACTTGTGCCAGTTTAACTTTCCTTCTATAAACTCAAAACACTAACATTTCAGAACTTGAATTGAATATTCTTTGGTACTGACCAGATACAATTCATCTGCCATTGAGCTTTTGCGGTGTGTACCGCGGTGTGTACCAGTATTGCAATAGAGTGGTAGCTTTCATGTGTCTCTTCTGCTCTCCTGAAAGTTACCACTCTGGTGCCTCTACAGCGCTCTCCTGCCGGCTTCCCATCTTCCACGCTCCATAAACTTCAGCTCATCCAAAATTCTGCTGCCCCGTCTCCTAAACTCGCGCTAAGTTCCACTCACCCATCACCCCTGTGTTCACTGACCTACATTGACTCCCGGTCCACCAACGCCACAAATTTAAAATTCTCACCCACATATTCAGATCCCTCCATAGCGTTGCCCCTCCTTCCCTCTGTAACCTTCTTCAGCCTACAACTCATTGAGAACTCTGCTTTCCTCCAACTCTGCCCTCTTGTGCGTCTCCCACTCGCTTCGCTCCACAACTGGTGGTCATGCCTTCAGCCGTCTAGGCCCTAAACTCTGGAATTGCATCCTTTAACATCTCTGCCTCTCCACCTTTTAAGACCCTACTTAAGACCTACCTCGTTGAGCAAGTTTTTAGTCATCCCTCCTAATATCTCCTTTGGCTCAGTGTCAATTTTGGTCTGATTATGCTCTTGGGAAATTTTCCTATTTTTAAAAGCACCGTATGAATGCAAGTTGTTTTAATTAGCTATAGGACTGATATTTGCGGACAGAAGCTTTTACATCCTTTATTAAAGTTCTCTGCAGTTTTACCAGTGTATTTTAAGTTTCTCTGAATAAGATTCATATTGATTACTGTGGAATAGTAGTGAAGAAAGTACAATTCAAATTATCATTTTATCTTTTGAATTTGAATACGAAATGAATGGGGAATGAACCAGAGCAGATGAGAAGTAAAAGTAGGGGAACATATAGGCAATAGTGACCATAATATAATACGCTTTAAGATGATAATTGAGAAGGACATAAGTATGACGAAAACCAGGTTAATAGATTGGAGAAAGACTGATTTTTGAGGGGCTGAGAATAGAACTTGGGGGGTGGGGTGGGGGGGAGAATTGGGCAACAACATTGGCAAACAACGATGTAGAACAGCAATGGGAAACATTTCAAACTGTTCAACAGAGTGCAGGAAAAATATATTCCGCTAAAAGGAAAGAACAACCTAAACAATAATGAGACTTCATGGATGAATAAAGTCATAAGGGAACAATTGAGGATAAAGAAAGAGGCATATATTAAGTACATAGACAGCAGGGGAGTGCATGATAAGGGAGAATACGAAAAGATTAGGAGAGAAGTCAAAAAAACAATCAGGGAGGCAGAGGATCTATGAAATTAAATTATCAAGGAACATAAAACAAAATAGTAAAATATTTTATAGGCACGTCAATAAAATAAAGGAACATTGGGATGGGAATAGGGCCATTAAGGGACAGAAAGCAGAGAGTAGGAGTGAAGGGTAGCTATTCACAGTGGTGTTCCACAAGGATCAGTGCTGGGACCACTGCTGTTCACAATTTACATTAATGATTTAGACTTTGGAGTCAAAAACACAATTTCTAAATTTGCAGATGACACCAAATTTGGGGGGGAGGGGTAGTCAATACTGAGGAGGACTGCAACAAATTACAGGAGGACATTAATAAACTTGCAGAAAGGGCATATAATTGGCAAATGAATTTCAACACAGATAAATGTGAGGAATTACATTTTGGTAGGAAGAATAGGGAGGCCACTTATCACTTGGAGGGTGCGAGTCTAGGTGGGGTAGAGGAACAAAGGGACCTCCGAGTACAAATACACAAATCACTAAAAGTTGTGACACAGGTTAGCAAAGCCAGAAAAGCAAACCAAACGCTAGGGTTTATTTCTAGAGGGATAGAATTGAAAAGTAGGGAAGTTATGCTAAACCTGTATCGAACCTTGGTTAGACCACACTTGGAGCACTGCGTACAGTTCTGGTCGCCATATTATAAAAAGGATATAGAGGCACTGGAGAGGGTGCAGAGAAGATTTACAAGGATGATGCCAGAAATGTGAGGGTATACATATCAGGAAAGGATGAACAGGCTGGGTCTCTTTTTTCTCTTGAAAAAAGAAGGCTGAGGGGTGACCTAATAGAGGTCTGTAAAATTATGAAAGGTTTTGATAGAGTGGACAGAGAGAGAATGTTTCCACTTGTGGGGAAGAGCATAACTAAAGGCCAACAACAAAAACTTGTATTTATGTAGTAAAACGTCCCAAGGCGCTGCACAGGAGTATTTGAAGACACAAAATTTGACACCGATCCACATAAGGATAAATTAGGGCAGGTGACCAAAAGCTTGGTCAAAGAGGGAGGTTTTAAGAAGCGTCTTAAAGGAGGAAACCGAGGTAGTGAGGCGGAGAGGTTTAGGCAGGGAATTCTGATAGACGGTTTCTTTACCTGTCCTATTACTATCTCGTCTCACCTTGAATATCTCTTAATGTCTCTTCTTTCATCCCCTCCCCCATTTCCCAGCCCCCCCCCCAAACTGCCTTTTGTTTCATTTCCTGCCTTTTTTTTCTCAGTTCTGTAGAAGGGTTTCGACCTGAAATGTTGACTCTATTTCTCTCTCCATGGATGTTGCCTGGCCGCCTGAGTTTTTCCAGCATTTTCTGTTGTTATTTCTGATAGACGGGGCCTTGGTTTAACGTCTCATCTGAAAGACGGCACTTCTGACAGTGCAGCACTCCCTCAGCATTGCACAGGAGTGTCGACCTAGATTTTTGTGCTCCATTCTCTGGATTATGTTAAAGGCCCTATCGTGCTACAGGAAACTTTTGATTTACCAGCAGCTAAATAACCGGAAATCTCGGTTAACCGGCAAAATTCAGGAGTAGGTTCAGGTAAGTTTTACTACTTGCCTTCCTCCATCTGTTGCTGTGCAAGGGTGTGGCTGTTGCTAAGCTACAGAGACGCTTGGAACTTTTGGCCATTGTTCTGAACCTGTTGCTAAGCAACAGGGTTTGTTGCTTCTTTTACTATAGCTTTTGGTTATCTGGAATTTTTGATGAACTGGCACCCCGTCGGTGCCGGATTTAAAAAAAAGTTTCCTGTATTTGAAGAAGAGTAGGGAGTTCTTATGGTGTCTTAGCCAAACACTACCAAAAATGATGAACTGGTTAATCATCTCCTTACTGTTTGTGAGGCCATGCAGTGCACAAAATGGCTGTCGCTTTTGCCTATATAAAGCACCACACTTCAGCCTGTTGGAGATGTTACTGAGAAGTGGTAAGGTGAGACATAAATCCAAATTGCCTTTCTTTGTTGCAGGAAAAAGGTGTTATGTTTAAAAGCACTACTGCAGGCTTTGCTTGTCATAGTGTAGAGTACAGGCACTTGTCTAATTTGACTTTTACCCAAGTTTTTTTATGAAATCTAATTATCTTTTTCCTACTGTGTTTTCAGGGTTGTGGGAGCAAAGTGCTGTGAAAACTGAATGTCAGTGCTACTGTTTTAGTGCAAGGCCAGTTGAATGGAAATGTTTCACTGTGTGGTAATAAACTATTAGCACGAACGGAGAAAATCTCAACTGGTACCAAAGGAAGACACTTAAGTTTTATAGAACAAATGGTTAGCACTGTTGCCTCACAGCGCCAGGGACCCGGGTTCAAATCCGGCCTCGGGTGACTGTCTGTGTGGAGTTTGCACATTCTCCCCGTGTTTGCGTGGGTTTTCTCCGGGTGCTCCGGTTTCCTCCCACAGTCCAAAGATGTGTGGGTTAGGTTGATTGGCCATGATAAAAAAAATTGGCCCTTAGTGTTAGGGGGGATTAAATACGTGGGGTTACGGGGATAGGGCTTGTGTGGGATGGCTGTCGGTGTAGGGACCGGGTGCTAGGGTTTGGATGATCAGCCATGATCTCGTTGAATGGCGGAGCAGGCTCGAAGGGCCGAATGGCCTACTTCTGCTCCTATCTTCTATGTTTCTAAGTCAAATTCAGTCGGTGTCAAACAAGCTTTAACATCCATCTAGCTAGCTATAGCTCGGTAGTACCACTCTCCTGGTGTCAAGTCCCATTCCAGAGACTTGAGCACAAAATCTAGACTGACTTTCCAGGGTAGTACTAAGGGAGTGCTGCACGGTCAGGTGTGCTGTCTTTCCGATTGAGCGCCCCGTCTGCCCTCTCGGGTGGATGTAAAAGATCCCATGGCACTATTCTGAAGAAGAACAGGGGTGTTCTCCCCGGTGACCTCAACCAAAACAGTGATTATCTGGTTATTATCACATTGCTATTTGTGGGAGCTTGCTATGTGTGAATCGCTGTCATGTTGCAGGCTACAGGCCCTGGTGTTGTCACTTGATGCTAGGCTGACACTCCTGTGCAGTGCTGAGGGAGTGCTGCACTGTCTGAGGTGCCGTCTTTCGGCTGAGACATTAAACTGAGCCCCCGTTTGCCCTCGGGTGGATGGAAAAGATCCCACTGCACTATTTCGAAGCACAGCAGGGGAGTCCTGACCAATATTTGCCCTTCAACCAACATCACTTAAAATAAAATTATCTGGTCATTATCACATTACTGTTGTGGGACCTTGCTGTGCGCACATTTGCTGTCCCGTTTCCTGCATTGGCTGTAAAGCGCTTCGGGACATCCTGAGGTCATGAAAGGCGCTATCCAAGTGCAAGTTCTTTTTCTTTCTTTTAGTTTCTTAGAATTTTCACTGTGCAAGTTTGTTTTTTAATTCGTTCCTGGGATGTGGGCGTTGCTGGCAATGCCAGCGTTAATTGGCCATCCCTAAGTGGGAACTCGGGAGGGCTGTAAGTGGAGCGTGTCCTGCTCCAGCCTTTCTAAATGCAAAATTGAGTGCCAGAAATGCACAAATCTGCCAGCATATGGACCAGTTTATGTTTCCTATGAGTCCTCTTTCGCCTGAAACATCCTGCTCTTCCCCCATGTTTTGTTAAATCATTTAACATTTTATTTTATTATTCTTACCATCGTTCATTATTAGCTCTGCTCTTGCCTTGTGTTATTATAGTGACTCGATACTCTGAACAAAATTGTTGGGAGGGAAATTATGGTCGATTCATTTGTTGTATTGGCAGAAATTTTCCCAAATGGTGGGGTGTTCTAGTTTTTATTTTTAATCTTGAGGCAGAAGGGGTGAGGTGCTGCACCAACATGTTCCAACAGCAGTAGCCTGGTATATACAGCAGTACATAAATCAAATATTGTTCACGAGGCTCAGGAGAGCCAGCCACTGGTGCCCTATAATTCTTTTTTTGGGCTGTGCGGCCCGTTCAAAAATCTGCGCACGGAGAATATTGATATCAGGTGCGGTAATGTAATAGTTATATTAATGGACTAGCAATCC
The DNA here is from genome assembly GCF_052327205.1 of Somniosus microcephalus. Classification (NCBI taxonomy): domain Eukaryota; kingdom Metazoa; phylum Chordata; class Chondrichthyes; order Squaliformes; family Somniosidae; genus Somniosus; species Somniosus microcephalus. Next base: position 7,785,161 of record NC_141004.1, read on the forward strand.
AGAGACCTGGGCTAATAATCCAGAGAACATGAATTCAAATCCTGCCACAGCAGTTTGAGAATTTCAATTCCGTTTTAAAAATCTAGAAATAAAAAGCTGGTACCAGTAAAGGTAAATGAAGCTGTCGGATTGCCGTAAAAACCCAACTGGTTCGCCAATGTCCTTTAGGGAAGGAAACCTGCCCTCCTTGCCCAGTCTGGTCTAGGTGTGACTCCAGTCTCGCACTAACTTGTTGACTCTGAAGTGGTCACCCAGTTGTATTAAACTTCTACATCAGGGCAACTAGGAATGGGCATTAAATGCTGGCCTTGCCAGTGAATTGTTTTTATAAAAAAATATCAGTATTTTAATCGCATTTATATATTTAAAAATAATCCTAGATACAAGTTAGGAACATGAACATTGCTGCATTTGTTCTGGCTGTTTGGCAGACTCTGAGACAACTCTTCTGTGTGGGTTTTACCTGCTGCACTCACTGCCGTGTTTTGTAGGTTCTGTCCACTTATAGTCAGACGATATCATATGACGGGAAAAGGCGATAGTTACTTTTTGTTTTGGCAGTTCCATTCCGATTCTAAACTGCTCCTTGTCTGGCTTGCTGCACAGTAACATAAGATTGGTCTTTGCTGTTGGAGGGGGCTAAGATCCTTATTGCATAGCACTTGGGTTGTAATTGAAACCTTTTGAAAGCAACGAGCAATGTCGTTACTGTGTAAGTGAGCATTTTATCAAGCGTGCCCAAGCTTCTGGGAGACAAATGAGTCGAAATATTTGAAATCCCTTGATCCGAGGGTTCCACAGACCCACCAGATAGGCTTTTACAGCGGCCAAATTAAATGTCTGAGCGGCCTTTAGTGTTAGCAGACTGTATTCAGACTTCCATGATGTGAATTTTGATAGCTTTGCATCAAAGGCCTGCGTCCTTGGCAGGTTTCTGGCACCAGCTTTCCCGTCTGAGCTGATAATCGAGAGGGCAGGGAGCTGTCGGACAGATCAACAGAAGCTGGGTGTGTTTTGTTTTATTATCTTAAATATAAAACTCAGTGGGATGAACATACAATCCAACAGCTGTAAATCTCCTTTATCTACAGTGTGCCTTTGAAGTGACCTTCACTGAGAATGGCACCGCTGTTTTAAGCGGTATGGAAAGAGTCCGTGAAGTAGTGCAGCATGAACTAGTGCAGAAAAATACTTTGGAGGAGCACTTCCTTAAAGCAGAGTTGTGAATTTATGGAATAATTGATCACAGATTGTAGTGAATGTTGGGTCAGCTTTAAGGAAAGATGCAGGTTCTGAATTCTAGAGTGGGTGAGTGTACCGAGACAGGAAAGTCAGTCTCTTGGGGTCTGAAAACTGACCTGAGTGTAAATTGGGCTATTTTTTCAGTTTTATTTTATATTTTCTCTAGGCTCGGGGGCGATCTGATAGAAGCCTTCAAGATTATGAAGGGTGAATAGTGACCAATTGTTGCCACTGGTTAGTGAGACTGCAATGAGAAAGCACAAATTTAACATAATAAATACCAGAGAATTGAAGTGGAGAGTTTAGGAAAGAATTCTTTACACAGAAGGTAGTTAGAATGTCAAATTCTCAGCCACAAACTGTTGAAGCAGAGTCCATTTATTTTTTGATGGGGCATTAGATAGTTTCTTGATAAAAAGGAGTGTTAAAAGCTCTGGGCAGTGATGAGCTTGGGATTACATGCAGTAGCTCATGAAGACAAGCACTGGCAAAGACCTGTTGGGCCGAAAATGTTGTTTCTGATCTGAAACACTCTCTTCAGATTCTTTTGGTGAACTTCTGTTGTCACGAAGTCGCTGTGGAATGGAACACTTCTTCACTTTTAGTCCTCGGTGCCTTCACATCGGGTCAAACCTAGCAGAGGTTAGATGCTTCGTGAAGTCCCGTTTGTTTCATGTCAAACCATCTGCATTGATGCTAATCTTAAAAGACCCCCCATTGCAGCAATGAGACATTCTGGTTCTCGTGTGTTAACCTCGTGGTGTGAATGAAGTTGCCATCTTGTGTAGATCAGCTCCCAGAGTTGAGACTGCGCTGATTTTATGTAGAGCTGTCGGATGAAACTTGCACCCAAAGCTGAGCTGGATTCAAACTCTGCTCCCAAACATAAAAGGACTGCGTAGCACCGCAGCCCCACCGTCCGTCCCCGCTTCCATTTTCAAAGGTGCTGGCACACTGCTGCGATATTGTCTGATTATACTTTTAAAGCACCTTGGGGCTTTTTTTCTACATTAAAGCACTATATAAATGGAAGTTGTTGACTATTCGGGTGCGTGCGCCGCAAGTGTGCACTTTTGATAACTTCCTCTACTAGTGGCATGATACCTGCCCTCTGGGAACTCCTGCTTGATGACCGGTTTCAATGGGAATTCTAGACATCAACTCTCAGCCCAGCAAGCCATGGAACTTTGTTCTGCAATAGAGGTGTGTCGTCATGAGTGTTTTACAGAAACGTTACATGTATTGAACTTGGTTAGCTGTGTGTTAAAATCTGTCTTCTGACTTGCCGGAACTGTGTTGAAATTTGCAGTAAATACTGTAAGTCTGTTTGATTTTTGTATCTGTTTATTTCTAATCGATATTTTTAACAGGTGTGTAAATACTGTATTAATCTGATGGTTCTATTCCTAGCAGTCGCTCAGATGACCGGGTGGCTGGCTTAGCATTCTTGAAACTGACCTCAAACTTGCAAATCTTTCATTAGGAAAGTATACTGCTTTTTAAGTCTTCTGGAGCTGTGTGGGAAAGTGGGTCATGATCACTTTGACTTGTGTACAGTGGCAGCGTTTGTTTCAAGCAGGGCAGGTGCAGAGCATGTGGTGTTGGCAGTCGTGCAGAGTTGCACAATCTGTTGGGAGCACGGTATACATTAAACAAAGAATGGAACTGTGCCAGTCATGCATTGGATCGGTCTGGTCCCAGTTCTAAGTGCTTTTGTTCTGTCTTTATTTTAGTGTGGGTGTTTTACGTTCCCATGGTAATGGTGTCCAGAATATATTACAGCTCGGCTTTTGTACCGTTTCCAAAATATTGCCGATATTTCAGCAAATATTGCACAGGCTGCGATTAAATACGGGCTTCCCAACTGATGACCATGGCGAATCTGGCATAATTTACTTTGGAGTTGCAAGAAAGCTGCACATCAGGGGCCCGGGACCGGCTTTTCCCATGTTGAATTGCATGAAATTGTGAATGGGCCGCGGACCCCATAAAATTTACGGGGTACATTGGCCCTCGGTGAGAGTGCTAGCACTGAGCCGATTTTGATACTTAAATTGGTCATTAAGTGTCTGGTTCTTCCCAGTATTAACTGCAGTGTCCTTGGATTCTTCCTATTTCTCATCTGCATGCTGCCCTTGGCGGCGACATCATCCAAAAATACCGCATCGATTTCTACATGTGTGCTGGCAACACCCAGCTCGACTTCATCACCGCCTCTCTCGACCTCCCCACTGTATCGAAAGTGTCACACTGCTTGTCCAACATCCAGTACTGGATGAGCAGAAATTTCCTCCAACTAAATATTGGGGAGACCGAAGTCATTGTCTTCGGTCCCCACCACAAACTCCGTTTCCTTAGCCACCAACTCCATCCCTCTCCCTGGCAACTGTATGAGGTTGAACCAGACTGTTTGCAACCTTGGTGTCGTATTTGACCCCGCGATGAGCTTCTGGCCACATACCTGCTCCATCATGAAGACCGCCTATTTCCACCTCCGTAACATCGCCCGACACCATCCCTGCCTCTGCTCATCTGCTGCTGAAACCCCCATCCACGCCTCTGGACTTGACTATTCCACGCACTCCCTGCCAGCCTCCCACGTTCTACCCTACGTAAACTTGAGGTCATCCAAAACTCTGCTGCCCGTGTCCTAACTCGCACCAAGTCCCATTCACCTATCATCCCTGTTCTCGCTGACTTACATTGGCTCCCGGTTAAACAACGCCTCGATTTCAAAATTCTCATTTTTGTTTTCTAATCCCTCCATGACCTCGCACCTCCCTATTTATAAAAGCATAATGCACAACCCTCCAAGATCTCTGCACTCTAAACTCCTCTCGATCATTCCCGATTTCACTTGCTCCACCATTGGTGGCCGTGCCTTCAGCTGCCAAAGACCCAAGCTCTGGAATTCCCTTCCTAAACCCCTCTGCCTCTCTTTCCTCCTTGAGACACTCCTTAAAACCTACCTCTTTGACCAAGCTTTTGGTCACCTGCGCTAATATCTCGTGTGGCTCGGTGTCCAATTTGTTTTATAATACTCCTGTGAAGCTCCTTGGGACGTTTAACTATGTTAAAGGTGGTGTATAAATACAAGTTGTTGTAATTACAGGAGCTGGATTACTGGTTTTTTTTCTTCAAACAGGGACCAGAAACTCATTCTCTGCTGTACTGTGCTTGCTGAGCCCTCTTACTAGGGACTGTGGGCTGCTCGAGACATTTTGGAACTGATCAAAGTACTTGTTGGAATCTATTAAATGTCAGGCTATAGTTTTTGTAACGCACCATGTACAATACCTGCGCACTGAGCACAAACATCTGCTTCTGTTTATGCCCTTTATTTGGCACCGTGCCGAATTTGAGTATTGGCTTTAGTGGCGGAGGTGCTTTGTGAACTTTATTTGGTAAACAGCTTTTTGAGCGAGTCTTGGTATTTTAGCTCGAAAGTGAAGATTCTAGCTTGCTCTGCTACAAGTTGGGGCTTATGTTTTTGAACTGGTTTTCTTAAATTCTTGGCAAGATTTCAGCGGTTATACTGGTTACTCTTTTTCTCCATCAAAGAAAAAGGTTGTTCCTTTTAAAATGTCAGCATATAGTGATCACAATTCAATCCTGATGCACTGCCTCTGTTCATCATAGAATATACTTGCAGTAAATGACGGTTGTGGGGATTAAAGTATGCAGTGGATTGAAACACTTTATCTGAATTAACTGGATCTACTTCAACACACGCGTACTCTAAATAGTGTTCAGTCGTACTCCAACAAAGAGGCTGGTTAGAATGTGACATTCTCTTTCGTAACTGCTGTTGAAATCGAGTCCATAAATTATTAACCACTATCTAATACGTTTTTAAAACTCCTCTTTTAGAAGGTAAGATGATTGAGCAGGAGAGTGGGAGAGACTGACTTGATGGGTCAAATGACCTCTTCCTGTGCTGTGATATCCTCCGGTTCCAAGTGTGTGTGTGAGTAAGTTTATACACCAAGATCACCACTGGCACCACAGCAGTTTCTCTGTAGAGTCCTTTGCTTTGGATTGCAGTACTTTACAAAGTGTCCTTGTGTTACTCAAACTGATTTGGACTCGTGAGAATAGAATATGGTTGCAGGCAACACTCACGTTGAATTTTTGGCACGCTGCACTTTCAGAATTAATTGATTAGGATGAGCCTTGTTTATATAGACTTTAATACATAAAGTAGCCTAAGACCTTCTCATCCAACAAAGCCAAGTGTACTAACCGCTAATGCTGATGACTTCAGTGCAACGGTCACAGAATCATTGAAATTACAGCATAGCAGCTGCCCGTTTGGTGCATTGTGCCCCTGCTGGTGCCAGCTTCTCAACTCGAGCTATCTAATTGCATTGCCCGGTAGGTTTTTTATATTCTTCTGCTACATGTCCAATTTATTTATAATTAATTATCCAATCTTTTGAAATGCTCTGCGTTCTTCAATAGCCACTCGTGGTAAAACATTCCAAGTTCTAACAGCTTTCTAAAAAATATAGCTTCCCCTTCATTCTTCCAGTGAGTTTATACCCATTGTTACAGATTTCATTACCCCATCAAAGCCTTTTCTAATTCTGAAAAAGGCAGGGGAAAGCTTTAATTTTTCAAGCCCTTCTTCATAACTATAACCTTTCAGTCCGGCTATCATTCCATTGAATATAAGCTGTGCCCTTTCCGTGACTACTTCCTGCGATGAGGTGCCCAGTACTGCACACAGTACCCCAACACTGACCTAATCACAATTGCGATGGCACACTCCCCTATCTTCATTATTAGAATGAAGTGGGAGCTGGAAGAATCTTTTTTCATACAGTGGGCCCTTTAACTGACTGCGCCGCCCATTCAATGGCTCGTGCACGAGCGGTTATTTCAGTTGTAAAGCCATTGAGCAGCCTGCGCAGGACCGCCAGACTGCTGCGCAGTTTAACAGGACCATTGAGTGGGATTAACTAGATTGCTCTTTGACAGAGCCAGCACAGACTTGATGGGCCGAACGGCCTCCTTCTGTGCTGTACTATACTGTGATTAAGTTGACTTCTGTTTGTAAAAGAGATGACAAATGGCAAACTCGAGCAACCTTTTAAATGATGGGTAACGGGTCAGAACATATGGAAAAGGACAGGAAAAGTCCAGCTGGTCCGTCGTGCCTGTAACTTCCGCACACCACCCCCATTCTCTCTTCCTCCACGTGCACACGGGCGAGGCAAGAAACCTCTGGGGAGATTGCTGTCCAACCCCCAAATATGATAAAGCAAGCTTGAGGAGATCACAGTGACTGGGTGACCCAACCCCCAATGATCCAACTACCTTGTAGGTGAAAAGCACCGTATAATAGTATATCAGTGGTGCAAAAGTACATGAAAACGTTGCACTTCTGGCGTTCTAAGCTGTCAGTTACTAATAATGGTGTTCAGAGAGTGCGAGTATCTGCCTTGTATCCACATACTGTATAATTAAATTTAAGAACACCTGGCCAAAGTCATGTCAAGATATTAAGCTATATTCCGTGAATAAATTGGTTATAAAAGTGTTAACAAGTACTGAGAACTGAAAATCTTCACTTTAAAATAGATGTTCCACCTTGTTGACTGGGGCATGATAAATTGCCATTGCGCCAGTCACACACACATACACTTTTTCTATTTTTGCCACTGACGCACTATAGAAAGGGGTCATGTAACAAGTACACGTCCATTCTTTTCTACACGGCTTCCAACTAGTGAGCGAGAGATTTCTGAGTCTAAATCGCATGTTTCATTTTCCAGTTCTGTACTAGAAATTTACGTGTGTCGATGAAGGCCTTTTATGCAAATCTCATGGCTAGAAGCACCATAGTAACCACTGTTATTATAATTATATTGCAGTTTGTGGAAGGAAGTTGTTCAGTGTCAATGAGGAAGTCATTAGACATCTGGAGTAAGCATTGGAACTGGTTGAAATGTGCCAAGACAGTTTCCTCTTCCTCGACAATCTGCAGCAAAGCATCTAGAAATCTTCAGTTCACTTTTAAAGAAGGATGCTTAAGTTTTATTGCCTGTTCCTTGGGCGACCCGACCAGACCCTCCTGAGATTTGAAAGTTCTGTCGTGTACATTCACATCTGCGGAGTACATTCAATATTCCTCCGACCCTGGGGAAGGAGTAAAGAGGCGCTGTGGCTTCTTGGAATCGTTTCAGTTCAGTTTGTCGATTGAAGCTGCCGTGTTCCAGGGTTGACCCCCCCCGCTTGGATTTTTCTCCCCGTGGTGAGGCACTAAAGAAACTCTCCTCTAAGAGCGAAATGTTCATTGGGATGTCCACTTCAACAGTGAATGGTTTCAGTGATCGATTGTGAGCTTGTTACTGCATTTTTGCTCAAATTCTGGTTCTGCAATTGGTTGAAACCCAAGGTGAAGAGTGGAGTTGAGCAACAGAAATACATAAGTGGTACAGTACAATACTGATATCAGCATTCCATATGCAAAGTTAACTTCCCTTGCGGTTGAAATCAGTTTTCCCCCTCCTAAAACTTGTGCCTCTGAAAGTGCTAACTTGCCAGGGTATTGTTCTCGTGGAGCTGGCAGATCGCTGCTAGGTGTTGAAGAAGGGTTCGACCCAAAACGTCAACTCAAATTTCTGTCCACGGATGTTGCCTGACCTACTGAGTTTTTCCAGCATTTTCTGTTGTTATTAGCTAGGTTTCCATTATTTGTTTCAACCTAGCTGGTGAGCATCCACAGACTGTTTGTTTGTGAATTATATCGCACACATCCAAGCCCAATTCTGTTCTCTCTCGACTTCCAGCAAGGGTCAGTGGATAGGAATCAGGAGCAGGGCTTAAAAACAGAAAATGTTGGAAATACTCAGCAGGTCAGGCAGCATCTGTGGAGAGAGAAACAGAGTTAACGTTTCAGGTCTATGACCTTTCATCAGAACTGGAAGAAGTTAGAGATTTAACGGAGTGATTATTTGTACGGTTTTCTGCGCATGCGTTAGAAATGTAACTTTTTAAGCAAGTACAGAGCCAGGGGAAGAAGTGGGGTGGGAGAGAATAAAGGTCTATGATAGGGTGGAGGGCAGGAGTGATTAAATGACAAAACGGGGTGGTCATGGGACAATAAATAAGCAAAGGATGGTGTAAATGGCAACAGCAGAATCAGAAGCAGGGACTGAGATTTTTTAAAAATCTCACCTTCACTAGCTTGGGGAGCTCGGCCAGCCGAGGCCCCTAATTCAGGACAGAATGAGGATCAAAGCTGGGACCTTCTGCTCTGCTTCAGTTACACCAGCCATTTTACACCCTCATCCTCAGCTCTGAAGATTTAACCTAATTGCTTGTGGCTATGTACTGCGTGATGCAAGTGTGTAGTAACATGGGAATCATTACAAATGATTACAAAATATGAATGACATATTTCTATTGATAGAAGCCTAGCTATCTAAGATGAACATCTGACTGAGGTCAGTATCTGTTGATTGTTGGAGAAAGCAGCTTGTTCCACACGTGTATTAAATTGCTTGAAACTTAAAGTGAAGGCTTTGTTTTAGATCAATAATAGTCATTTGGATTATACTGCAGTATATAAATATGTATCTGTGCATCCAAACCAATGATTGGGGCTTATGGTTTTCTACCTTTTGGCTTTAGAATGCTAGCTTTAGATTAAACCTAAAACATTACTGGTTAACACAGCTGGAAGACCTACAGGGCAAGATTGATTCTTGTTGACGAGTGTTTTAAGTCTGGTGAAATGGTTCTTTGATTTAAATTCCTACTGTTTATGGACTGTGGGGTTGTGGCGGCAGTTCCCCACAAACTAAGTTCTCAATCCCAGCTGAGCCATCACCACCGTGTGGATGTCGGGTACTCCGAAATGGGTGAGGGAAGTTGAGGGGAGAATCACTGGAAGTTGTCCACATGGGGAGGGAATGGTTTGGAGGGCAGGGTGGGGGTCACCTGGTACCATCGTGTGGGGGCCAGGTACTTCCATATAGGGAGAGAAGGCAGTATGGGAGGAAGTGGCTGTTGAAGGGATTCGCAAAATTTCATATGTTTCCCCCCCCCCCCCCCCGAAGATTAATTGGAGTTATTAAAGAAACCTTGGAGTGACTGTGTTTTAGAAATCCAGGGCCTCTCAAAATGGCAGCGGTCAGACACATGGCCAAAGGGCCTGCGGCATCCATATGGATTTTCTGATAGCTTCACAGACTGCATGTTTAATTTGAACAATGCAGTGAGGCAAGCTCAGTTGTACTCACGCCCTGAGGCAGGTTATCAATTGTTTGCCTACACAATCTAAGTTCGGGCGGAGATAGTCCCAGTTGCTTGAGGAACATTCAGAACAATTGAGGAACATTCAGAACAATTAAGGACATTCAGAAAACAATGGAAAGGCAGTTGTGGTACTGATCGGTGCCATCAACGTAAATGGGCCAAAATCAAGGTCCTCTTGTCTTACGTTTTCGAGCCCAAATCGGACAATGGAACGGACTGATGAGGCGCGATAATGACCCATTGCCGAGAGGATATAACTGGGGCGGCCCAGCACCTCTCTCTCTCTCTCTCCGCCTCGGCCCAGTGTCCTGTTTGTCTGCTAGCAACCAAGAAGGAAAACCATCTAGAAAGCATCGCAAGCACATTTTGACGGCAGCAGCGGGGCACAAGGGCCAGGCCTTTTCATCTGTTTCACCGGTGAGCATTATCTTTCTGGCCGTCACAAGACAACCTAGCTAGGTGTAAGGGTGGGAGTTAAAGGGGTATTACAAAATTGTGATTTTAGAATTTTTCCCTCGTTGTGTCCGTTTCTTCTCCTGTTAAGTGTAAAACTATTGCATCCATAACGATTTCTTTTATCTTCTGTATAATACTGTTTTTCTTGTAGTGTTAGCTTTTCTAATTAATAAACATTGGTTTTCCTTGCACCAATCCACTGGTCTGTTCGTTTGTCCTTGTTACCACTCGATAAGTCCTGAGCTCAGAATCAGGAAGGGGAAAGCGATTCGCAACCGCACAGCGGGCAGGGCAGCTCAGGAAAACATAACTGGCTGACCTACAATAAGCCCCTGGAACAAAATCCCCTACAGAAATGGCGAGCCAGCCAGGAGGTCAGGCGAAAGTGTGTAACAAGGCAGACAGTGGTGCGGAGGAGGAATCCGCAATGGAGGAAAGGTTGTCTACCTATGTGTGCGGCAAGGTAAATATCGCGAAAAAGTGGGTGAGCAATATGTTAAAAGCCGAGCGTCCCCTAGAGGCAGCCGCCCAGTGGACGGCTAGTAAAGAGCGCCACAAGGGCATTGAAAAAGCGGTATGACTTATGTGTTATAAAATAAAAAGCAGGTTCTGATACTGGACCAAGCAGTGGCCAGTAAGGAAACTAAAATAAGGCATTTGTCCCGGGAGCTGCAGGAAAAGGTTGCAGCGGAAGGGAAGGTGCTAGTGGCCCTGGAGGCTGTAAGCCAGGAGAGGGCAGCGATGGTCCGGGACCATCGGGGGAAGGTAGAGCACATGGAAAGCCAGGCCGCTGAAGTGCAGCGTGAGCACCAGGCCAGGGTAGAAAGGCTGGAAGGCAAGATAGCTGAGCTGGAGGGGAGCGCTAGGTTCAGGGCAGAACACATAGAATATCAGGCAAGAGAATCCAGGGAGAAAGAGAGGAGATTAAAGACGGAGATTGGCCGCCTCACGGGGGAACTGAAGGCACAGGAGGAAAAGGTAGGCGAAGTAAAAGCAGCCTATAAGCTGGCCTGCGCTCGGGGGTTTGAGGAGGCAGATCCTGGCCCCTGCAGGCAAGAAATAGAAAGCTTGAGCATGGCTTTAGCGAGGGCGAAGGGCATGGTATGCCTCATTAGCCCGAAGGCAGGTCAGTCGGATTTTACCGGCAACCCAAGCAGGGAAGTCCCACAGGCAGCTCCCAGAACGACACTGGTTAGGGAACCAGAGGTTTCACGGCCACCACCCATAGCCCCGAGTTTTCAGGAGGTCTGGCAGCAAGGTGGGGGTGGAGGATGAAGCATTAGGGGAGACCCAGCAAGCCCTGGTAGAGAGACCGGGACCAGTGTACCCCCTCCGACAACGGAGGTATGGCCCGCCCGCCGATGGCGAGGACCTAGGGGCCATGCAGAACCAGTTTGTAGTGCCGCATGGCACCCAACAGCTCAGAGCCATGGTTAGCCATATCCCTAAGCTTACAGTGAAGGGAGACCCCTCTCTGCACTTCCGTGAGATAGAGCAGGCAGCGTGCGTTAATGACTGCGCTGAAGCAGAACAAACAAAAATGCTGCTGTTTTCTCTGGGTAGTGACCTCCTCCAAACCTTATCAGATGAGTGCAAAAAGGGGCAGAAGGATTACGAGGAGTTAAGGGATGAGATATTGGAGGCCATGGGACTAAATGACGGCTAAATGCATTGGCTGTAAAGCGCTTCGGGACATCCTGAGGTCATGAAAGGCGCTATCCAAGTGCAAGTTCTTTTTCTTTCTTTTAGTTTCTTAGAATTTTCACTGTGCAAGTTTGTTTTTTAATTCGTTCCTGGGATGTGGGCGTTGCTGGCAATGCCAGCGTTAATTGGCCATCCCTAAGTGGGAACTCGGGAGGGCTGTAAGTGGAGCGTGTCCTGCTCCAGCCTTTCTAAATGCAAAATTGAGTGCCAGAAATGCACAAATCTGCCAGCATATGGACCAGTTTATGTTTCCTATGAGTCCTCTTTCGCCTGAAACATCCTGCTCTTCCCCCATGTTTTGTTAAATCATTTAACATTTTATTTTATTATTCTTACCATCGTTCATTATTAGCTCTGCTCTTGCCTTGTGTTATTATAGTGACTCGATACTCTGAACAAAATTGTTGGGAGGGAAATTATGGTCGATTCATTTGTTGTATTGGCAGAAATTTTCCCAAATGGTGGGGTGTTCTAGTTTTTATTTTTAATCTTGAGGCAGAAGGGGTGAGGTGCTGCACCAACATGTTCCAACAGCAGTAGCCTGGTATATACAGCAGTACATAAATCAAATATTGTTCACGAGGCTCAGGAGAGCCAGCCACTGGTGCCCTATAATTCTTTTTTTGGGCTGTGCGGCCCGTTCAAAAATCTGCGCACGGAGAATATTGATATCAGGTGCGGTAATGTAATAGTTATATTAATGGACTAGCAATCCAGAGACCTGGGCTAATAATCCAGAGAACATGAATTCAAATCCTGCCACAGCAGTTTGAGAATTTCAATTCCGTTTTAAAAATCTAGAAATAAAAAGCTGGTACCAGTAAAGGTAAATGAAGCTGTCGGATTGCCGTAAAAACCCAACTGGTTCGCCAATGTCCTTTAGGGAAGGAAACCTGCCCTCCTTGCCCAGTCTGGTCTAGGTGTGACTCCAGTCTCGCACTAACTTGTTGACTCTGAAGTGGTCACCCAGTTGTATTAAACTTCTACATCAGGGCAACTAGGAATGGGCATTAAATGCTGGCCTTGCCAGTGAATTGTTTTTATAAAAAAATATCAGTATTTTAATCGCATTTATATATTTAAAAATAATCCTAGATACAAGTTAGGAACATGAACATTGCTGCATTTGTTCTGGCTGTTTGGCAGACTCTGAGACAACTCTTCTGTGTGGGTTTTACCTGCTGCACTCACTGCCGTGTTTTGTAGGTTCTGTCCACTTATAGTCAGACGATATCATATGACGGGAAAAGGCGATAGTTACTTTTTGTTTTGGCAGTTCCATTCCGATTCTAAACTGCTCCTTGTCTGGCTTGCTGCACAGTAACATAAGATTGGTCTTTGCTGTTGGAGGGGGCTAAGATCCTTATTGCATAGCACTTGGGTTGTAATTGAAACCTTTTGAAAGCAACGAGCAATGTCGTTACTGTGTAAGTGAGCATTTTATCAAGCGTGCCCAAGCTTCTGGGAGACAAATGAGTCGAAATATTTGAAATCCCTTGATCCGAGGGTTCCACAGACCCACCAGATAGGCTTTTACAGCGGCCAAATTAAATGTCTGAGCGGCCTTTAGTGTTAGCAGACTGTATTCAGACTTCCATGATGTGAATTTTGATAGCTTTGCATCAAAGGCCTGCGTCCTTGGCAGGTTTCTGGCACCAGCTTTCCCGTCTGAGCTGATAATCGAGAGGGCAGGGAGCTGTCGGACAGATCAACAGAAGCTGGGTGTGTTTTGTTTTATTATCTTAAATATAAAACTCAGTGGGATGAACATACAATCCAACAGCTGTAAATCTCCTTTATCTACAGTGTGCCTTTGAAGTGACCTTCACTGAGAATGGCACCGCTGTTTTAAGCGGTATGGAAAGAGTCCGTGAAGTAGTGCAGCATGAACTAGTGCAGAAAAATACTTTGGAGGAGCACTTCCTTAAAGCAGAGTTGTGAATTTATGGAATAATTGATCACAGATTGTAGTGAATGTTGGGTCAGCTTTAAGGAAAGATGCAGGTTCTGAATTCTAGAGTGGGTGAGTGTACCGAGACAGGAAAGTCAGTCTCTTGGGGTCTGAAAACTGACCTGAGTGTAAATTGGGCTATTTTTTCAGTTTTATTTTATATTTTCTCTAGGCTCGGGGGCGATCTGATAGAAGCCTTCAAGATTATGAAGGGTGAATAGTGACCAATTGTTGCCACTGGTTAGTGAGACTGCAATGAGAAAGCACAAATTTAACATAATAAATACCAGAGAATTGAAGTGGAGAGTTTAGGAAAGAATTCTTTACACAGAAGGTAGTTAGAATGTCAAATTCTCAGCCACAAACTGTTGAAGCAGAGTCCATTTATTTTTTGATGGGGCATTAGATAGTTTCTTGATAAAAAGGAGTGTTAAAAGCTCTGGGCAGTGATGAGCTTGGGATTACATGCAGTAGCTCATGAAGACAAGCACTGGCAAAGACCTGTTGGGCCGAAAATGTTGTTTCTGATCTGAAACACTCTCTTCAGATTCTTTTGGTGAACTTCTGTTGTCACGAAGTCGCTGTGGAATGGAACACTTCTTCACTTTTAGTCCTCGGTGCCTTCACATCGGGTCAAACCTAGCAGAGGTTAGATGCTTCGTGAAGTCCCGTTTGTTTCATGTCAAACCATCTGCATTGATGCTAATCTTAAAAGACCCCCCATTGCAGCAATGAGACATTCTGGTTCTCGTGTGTTAACCTCGTGGTGTGAATGAAGTTGCCATCTTGTGTAGATCAGCTCCCAGAGTTGAGACTGCGCTGATTTTATGTAGAGCTGTCGGATGAAACTTGCACCCAAAGCTGAGCTGGATTCAAACTCTGCTCCCAAACATAAAAGGACTGCGTAGCACCGCAGCCCCACCGTCCGTCCCCGCTTCCATTTTCAAAGGTGCTGGCACACTGCTGCGATATTGTCTGATTATACTTTTAAAGCACCTTGGGGCTTTTTTTCTACATTAAAGCACTATATAAATGGAAGTTGTTGACTATTCGGGTGCGTGCGCCGCAAGTGTGCACTTTTGATAACTTCCTCTACTAGTGGCATGATACCTGCCCTCTGGGAACTCCTGCTTGATGACCGGTTTCAATGGGAATTCTAGACATCAACTCTCAGCCCAGCAAGCCATGGAACTTTGTTCTGCAATAGAGGTGTGTCGTCATGAGTGTTTTACAGAAACGTTACATGTATTGAACTTGGTTAGCTGTGTGTTAAAATCTGTCTTCTGACTTGCCGGAACTGTGTTGAAATTTGCAGTAAATACTGTAAGTCTGTTTGATTTTTGTATCTGTTTATTTCTAATCGATATTTTTAACAGGTGTGTAAATACTGTATTAATCTGATGGTTCTATTCCTAGCAGTCGCTCAGATGACCGGGTGGCTGGCTTAGCATTCTTGAAACTGACCTCAAACTTGCAAATCTTTCATTAGGAAAGTATACTGCTTTTTAAGTCTTCTGGAGCTGTGTGGGAAAGTGGGTCATGATCACTTTGACTTGTGTACAGTGGCAGCGTTTGTTTCAAGCAGGGCAGGTGCAGAGCATGTGGTGTTGGCAGTCGTGCAGAGTTGCACAATCTGTTGGGAGCACGGTATACATTAAACAAAGAATGGAACTGTGCCAGTCATGCATTGGATCGGTCTGGTCCCAGTTCTAAGTGCTTTTGTTCTGTCTTTATTTTAGTGTGGGTGTTTTACGTTCCCATGGTAATGGTGTCCAGAATATATTACAGCTCGGCTTTTGTACCGTTTCCAAAATATTGCCGATATTTCAGCAAATATTGCACAGGCTGCGATTAAATACGGGCTTCCCAACTGATGACCATGGCGAATCTGGCATAATTTACTTTGGAGTTGCAAGAAAGCTGCACATCAGGGGCCCGGGACCGGCTTTTCCCATGTTGAATTGCATGAAATTGTGAATGGGCCGCGGACCCCATAAAATTTACGGGGTACATTGGCCCTCGGTGAGAGTGCTAGCACTGAGCCGATTTTGATACTTAAATTGGTCATTAAGTGTCTGGTTCTTCCCAGTATTAACTGCAGTGTCCTTGGATTCTTCCTATTTCTCATCTGCATGCTGCCCTTGGCGGCGACATCATCCAAAAATACCGCATCGATTTCTACATGTGTGCTGGCAACACCCAGCTCGACTTCATCACCGCCTCTCTCGACCTCCCCACTGTATCGAAAGTGTCACACTGCTTGTCCAACATCCAGTACTGGATGAGCAGAAATTTCCTCCAACTAAATATTGGGGAGACCGAAGTCATTGTCTTCGGTCCCCACCACAAACTCCGTTTCCTTAGCCACCAACTCCATCCCTCTCCCTGGCAACTGTATGAGGTTGAACCAGACTGTTTGCAACCTTGGTGTCGTATTTGACCCCGCGATGAGCTTCTGGCCACATACCTGCTCCATCATGAAGACCGCCTATTTCCACCTCCGTAACATCGCCCGACACCATCCCTGCCTCTGCTCATCTGCTGCTGAAACCCCCATCCACGCCTCTGGACTTGACTATTCCACGCACTCCCTGCCAGCCTCCCACGTTCTACCCTACGTAAACTTGAGGTCATCCAAAACTCTGCTGCCCGTGTCCTAACTCGCACCAAGTCCCATTCACCTATCATCCCTGTTCTCGCTGACTTACATTGGCTCCCGGTTAAACAACGCCTCGATTTCAAAATTCTCATTTTTGTTTTCTAATCCCTCCATGACCTCGCACCTCCCTATTTATAAAAGCATAATGCACAACCCTCCAAGATCTCTGCACTCTAAACTCCTCTCGATCATTCCCGATTTCACTTGCTCCACCATTGGTGGCCGTGCCTTCAGCTGCCAAAGACCCAAGCTCTGGAATTCCCTTCCTAAACCCCTCTGCCTCTCTTTCCTCCTTGAGACACTCCTTAAAACCTACCTCTTTGACCAAGCTTTTGGTCACCTGCGCTAATATCTCGTGTGGCTCGGTGTCCAATTTGTTTTATAATACTCCTGTGAAGCTCCTTGGGACGTTTAACTATGTTAAAGGTGGTGTATAAATACAAGTTGTTGTAATTACAGGAGCTGGATTACTGGTTTTTTTTCTTCAAACAGGGACCAGAAACTCATTCTCTGCTGTACTGTGCTTGCTGAGCCCTCTTACTAGGGACTGTGGGCTGCTCGAGACATTTTGGAACTGATCAAAGTACTTGTTGGAATCTATTAAATGTCAGGCTATAGTTTTTGTAACGCACCATGTACAATACCTGCGCACTGAGCACAAACATCTGCTTCTGTTTATGCCCTTTATTTGGCACCGTGCCGAATTTGAGTATTGGCTTTAGTGGCGGAGGTGCTTTGTGAACTTTATTTGGTAAACAGCTTTTTGAGCGAGTCTTGGTATTTTAGCTCGAAAGTGAAGATTCTAGCTTGCTCTGCTACAAGTTGGGGCTTATGTTTTTGAACTGGTTTTCTTAAATTCTTGGCAAGATTTCAGCGGTTATACTGGTTACTCTTTTTCTCCATCAAAGAAAAAGGTTGTTCCTTTTAAAATGTCAGCATATAGTGATCACAATTCAATCCTGATGCACTGCCTCTGTTCATCATAGAATATACTTGCAGTAAATGACGGTTGTGGGGATTAAAGTATGCAGTGGATTGAAACACTTTATCTGAATTAACTGGATCTACTTCAACACACGCGTACTCTAAATAGTGTTCAGTCGTACTCCAACAAAGAGGCTGGTTAGAATGTGACATTCTCTTTCGTAACTGCTGTTGAAATCGAGTCCATAAATTATTAACCACTATCTAATACGTTTTTAAAACTCCTCTTTTAGAAGGTAAGATGATTGAGCAGGAGAGTGGGAGAGACTGACTTGATGGGTCAAATGACCTCTTCCTGTGCTGTGATATCCTCCGGTTCCAAGTGTGTGTGTGAGTAAGTTTATACACCAAGATCACCACTGGCACCACAGCAGTTTCTCTGTAGAGTCCTTTGCTTTGGATTGCAGTACTTTACAAAGTGTCCTTGTGTTACTCAAACTGATTTGGACTCGTGAGAATAGAATATGGTTGCAGGCAACACTCACGTTGAATTTTTGGCACGCTGCACTTTCAGAATTAATTGATTAGGATGAGCCTTGTTTATATAGACTTTAATACATAAAGTAGCCTAAGACCTTCTCATCCAACAAAGCCAAGTGTACTAACCGCTAATGCTGATGACTTCAGTGCAACGGTCACAGAATCATTGAAATTACAGCATAGCAGCTGCCCGTTTGGTGCATTGTGCCCCTGCTGGTGCCAGCTTCTCAACTCGAGCTATCTAATTGCATTGCCCGGTAGGTTTTTTATATTCTTCTGCTACATGTCCAATTTATTTATAATTAATTATCCAATCTTTTGAAATGCTCTGCGTTCTTCAATAGCCACTCGTGGTAAAACATTCCAAGTTCTAACAGCTTTCTAAAAAATATAGCTTCCCCTTCATTCTTCCAGTGAGTTTATACCCATTGTTACAGATTTCATTACCCCATCAAAGCCTTTTCTAATTCTGAAAAAGGCAGGGGAAAGCTTTAATTTTTCAAGCCCTTCTTCATAACTATAACCTTTCAGTCCGGCTATCATTCCATTGAATATAAGCTGTGCCCTTTCCGTGACTACTTCCTGCGATGAGGTGCCCAGTACTGCACACAGTACCCCAACACTGACCTAATCACAATTGCGATGGCACACTCCCCTATCTTCATTATTAGAATGAAGTGGGAGCTGGAAGAATCTTTTTTCATACAGTGGGCCCTTTAACTGACTGCGCCGCCCATTCAATGGCTCGTGCACGAGCGGTTATTTCAGTTGTAAAGCCATTGAGCAGCCTGCGCAGGACCGCCAGACTGCTGCGCAGTTTAACAGGACCATTGAGTGGGATTAACTAGATTGCTCTTTGACAGAGCCAGCACAGACTTGATGGGCCGAACGGCCTCCTTCTGTGCTGTACTATACTGTGATTAAGTTGACTTCTGTTTGTAAAAGAGATGACAAATGGCAAACTCGAGCAACCTTTTAAATGATGGGTAACGGGTCAGAACATATGGAAAAGGACAGGAAAAGTCCAGCTGGTCCGTCGTGCCTGTAACTTCCGCACACCACCCCCATTCTCTCTTCCTCCACGTGCACACGGGCGAGGCAAGAAACCTCTGGGGAGATTGCTGTCCAACCCCCAAATATGATAAAGCAAGCTTGAGGAGATCACAGTGACTGGGTGACCCAACCCCCAATGATCCAACTACCTTGTAGGTGAAAAGCACCGTATAATAGTATATCAGTGGTGCAAAAGTACATGAAAACGTTGCACTTCTGGCGTTCTAAGCTGTCAGTTACTAATAATGGTGTTCAGAGAGTGCGAGTATCTGCCTTGTATCCACATACTGTATAATTAAATTTAAGAACACCTGGCCAAAGTCATGTCAAGATATTAAGCTATATTCCGTGAATAAATTGGTTATAAAAGTGTTAACAAGTACTGAGAACTGAAAATCTTCACTTTAAAATAGATGTTCCACCTTGTTGACTGGGGCATGATAAATTGCCATTGCGCCAGTCACACACACATACACTTTTTCTATTTTTGCCACTGACGCACTATAGAAAGGGGTCATGTAACAAGTACACGTCCATTCTTTTCTACACGGCTTCCAACTAGTGAGCGAGAGATTTCTGAGTCTAAATCGCATGTTTCATTTTCCAGTTCTGTACTAGAAATTTACGTGTGTCGATGAAGGCCTTTTATGCAAATCTCATGGCTAGAAGCACCATAGTAACCACTGTTATTATAATTATATTGCAGTTTGTGGAAGGAAGTTGTTCAGTGTCAATGAGGAAGTCATTAGACATCTGGAGTAAGCATTGGAACTGGTTGAAATGTGCCAAGACAGTTTCCTCTTCCTCGACAATCTGCAGCAAAGCATCTAGAAATCTTCAGTTCACTTTTAAAGAAGGATGCTTAAGTTTTATTGCCTGTTCCTTGGGCGACCCGACCAGACCCTCCTGAGATTTGAAAGTTCTGTCGTGTACATTCACATCTGCGGAGTACATTCAATATTCCTCCGACCCTGGGGAAGGAGTAAAGAGGCGCTGTGGCTTCTTGGAATCGTTTCAGTTCAGTTTGTCGATTGAAGCTGCCGTGTTCCAGGGTTGACCCCCCCCGCTTGGATTTTTCTCCCCGTGGTGAGGCACTAAAGAAACTCTCCTCTAAGAGCGAAATGTTCATTGGGATGTCCACTTCAACAGTGAATGGTTTCAGTGATCGATTGTGAGCTTGTTACTGCATTTTTGCTCAAATTCTGGTTCTGCAATTGGTTGAAACCCAAGGTGAAGAGTGGAGTTGAGCAACAGAAATACATAAGTGGTACAGTACAATACTGATATCAGCATTCCATATGCAAAGTTAACTTCCCTTGCGGTTGAAATCAGTTTTCCCCCTCCTAAAACTTGTGCCTCTGAAAGTGCTAACTTGCCAGGGTATTGTTCTCGTGGAGCTGGCAGATCGCTGCTAGGTGTTGAAGAAGGGTTCGACCCAAAACGTCAACTCAAATTTCTGTCCACGGATGTTGCCTGACCTACTGAGTTTTTCCAGCATTTTCTGTTGTTATTAGCTAGGTTTCCATTATTTGTTTCAACCTAGCTGGTGAGCATCCACAGACTGTTTGTTTGTGAATTATATCGCACACATCCAAGCCCAATTCTGTTCTCTCTCGACTTCCAGCAAGGGTCAGTGGATAGGAATCAGGAGCAGGGCTTAAAAACAGAAAATGTTGGAAATACTCAGCAGGTCAGGCAGCATCTGTGGAGAGAGAAACAGAGTTAACGTTTCAGGTCTATGACCTTTCATCAGAACTGGAAGAAGTTAGAGATTTAACGGAGTGATTATTTGTACGGTTTTCTGCGCATGCGTTAGAAATGTAACTTTTTAAGCAAGTACAGAGCCAGGGGAAGAAGTGGGGTGGGAGAGAATAAAGGTCTATGATAGGGTGGAGGGCAGGAGTGATTAAATGACAAAACGGGGTGGTCATGGGACAATAAATAAGCAAAGGATGGTGTAAATGGCAACAGCAGAATCAGAAGCAGGGACTGAGATTTTTTAAAAATCTCACCTTCACTAGCTTGGGGAGCTCGGCCAGCCGAGGCCCCTAATTCAGGACAGAATGAGGATCAAAGCTGGGACCTTCTGCTCTGCTTCAGTTACACCAGCCATTTTACACCCTCATCCTCAGCTCTGAAGATTTAACCTAATTGCTTGTGGCTATGTACTGCGTGATGCAAGTGTGTAGTAACATGGGAATCATTACAAATGATTACAAAATATGAATGACATATTTCTATTGATAGAAGCCTAGCTATCTAAGATGAACATCTGACTGAGGTCAGTATCTGTTGATTGTTGGAGAAAGCAGCTTGTTCCACACGTGTATTAAATTGCTTGAAACTTAAAGTGAAGGCTTTGTTTTAGATCAATAATAGTCATTTGGATTATACTGCAGTATATAAATATGTATCTGTGCATCCAAACCAATGATTGGGGCTTATGGTTTTCTACCTTTTGGCTTTAGAATGCTAGCTTTAGATTAAACCTAAAACATTACTGGTTAACACAGCTGGAAGACCTACAGGGCAAGATTGATTCTTGTTGACGAGTGTTTTAAGTCTGGTGAAATGGTTCTTTGATTTAAATTCCTACTGTTTATGGACTGTGGGGTTGTGGCGGCAGTTCCCCACAAACTAAGTTCTCAATCCCAGCTGAGCCATCACCACCGTGTGGATGTCGGGTACTCCGAAATGGGTGAGGGAAGTTGAGGGGAGAATCACTGGAAGTTGTCCACATGGGGAGGGAATGGTTTGGAGGGCAGGGTGGGGGTCACCTGGTACCATCGTGTGGGGGCCAGGTACTTCCATATAGGGAGAGAAGGCAGTATGGGAGGAAGTGGCTGTTGAAGGGATTCGCAAAATTTCATATGTTTCCCCCCCCCCCCGAAGATTAATTGGAGTTATTAAAGAAACCTTGGAGTGACTGTGTTTTAGAAATCCAGGGCCTCTCAAAATGGCAGCGGTCAGACACATGGCCAAAGGGCCTGCGGCATCCATATGGATTTTCTGATAGCTTCACAGACTGCATGTTTAATTTGAACAATGCAGTGAGGCAAGCTCAGTTGTACTCACGCCCTGAGGCAGGTTATCAATTGTTTGCCTACACAATCTAAGTTCGGGCGGAGATAGTCCCAGTTGCTTGAGGAACATTCAGAACAATTGAGGAACATTCAGAACAATTAAGGACATTCAGAAAACAATGGAAAGGCAGTTGTGGTACTGATCGGTGCCATCAACGTAAATGGGCCAAAATCAAGGTCCTCTTGTCTTACGTTTTCGAGCCCAAATCGGACAATGGAACGGACTGATGAGGCGCGATAATGACCCATTGCCGAGAGGATATAACTGGGGCGGCCCAGCACCTCTCTCTCTCTCTCTCTCCGCCTCGGCCCAGTGTCCTGTTTGTCTGCTAGCAACCAAGAAGGAAAACCATCTAGAAAGCATCGCAAGCACATTTTGACGGCAGCAGCGGGGCACAAGGGCCAGGCCTTTTCATCTGTTTCACCGGTGAGCATTATCTTTCTGGCCGTCACAAGACAACCTAGCTAGGTGTAAGGGTGGGAGTTAAAGGGGTATTACAAAATTGTGATTTTAGAATTTTTCCCTCGTTGTGTCCGTTTCTTCTCCTGTTAAGTGTAAAACTATTGCATCCATAACGATTTCTTTTATCTTCTGTATAATACTGTTTTTCTTGTAGTGTTAGCTTTTCTAATTAATAAACATTGGTTTTCCTTGCACCAATCCACTGGTCTGTTCGTTTGTCCTTGTTACCACTCGATAAGTCCTGAGCTCAGAATCAGGAAGGGGAAAGCGATTCGCAACCGCACAGCGGGCAGGGCAGCTCAGGAAAACATAACTGGCTGACCTACAATAAGCCCCTGGAACAAAATCCCCTACAGAAATGGCGAGCCAGCCAGGAGGTCAGGCGAAAGTGTGTAACAAGGCAGACAGTGGTGCGGAGGAGGAATCCGCAATGGAGGAAAGGTTGTCTACCTATGTGTGCGGCAAGGTAAATATCGCGAAAAAGTGGGTGAGCAATATGTTAAAAGCCGAGCGTCCCCTAGAGGCAGCCGCCCAGTGGACGGCTAGTAAAGAGCGCCACAAGGGCATTGAAAAAGCGGTATGACTTATGTGTTATAAAATAAAAAGCAGGTTCTGATACTGGACCAAGCAGTGGCCAGTAAGGAAACTAAAATAAGGCATTTGTCCCGGGAGCTGCAGGAAAAGGTTGCAGCGGAAGGGAAGGTGCTAGTGGCCCTGGAGGCTGTAAGCCAGGAGAGGGCAGCGATGGTCCGGGACCATCGGGGGAAGGTAGAGCACATGGAAAGCCAGGCCGCTGAAGTGCAGCGTGAGCACCAGGCCAGGGTAGAAAGGCTGGAAGGCAAGATAGCTGAGCTGGAGGGGAGCGCTAGGTTCAGGGCAGAACACATAGAATATCAGGCAAGAGAATCCAGGGAGAAAGAGAGGAGATTAAAGACGGAGATTGGCCGCCTCACGGGGGAACTGAAGGCACAGGAGGAAAAGGTAGGCGAAGTAAAAGCAGCCTATAAGCTGGCCTGCGCTCGGGGGTTTGAGGAGGCAGATCCTGGCCCCTGCAGGCAAGAAATAGAAAGCTTGAGCATGGCTTTAGCGAGGGCGAAGGGCATGGTATGCCTCATTAGCCCGAAGGCAGGTCAGTCGGATTTTACCGGCAACCCAAGCAGGGAAGTCCCACAGGCAGCTCCCAGAACGACACTGGTTAGGGAACCAGAGGTTTCACGGCCACCACCCATAGCCCCGAGTTTTCAGGAGGTCTGGCAGCAAGGTGGGGGTGGAGGATGAAGCATTAGGGGAGACCCAGCAAGCCCTGGTAGAGAGACCGGGACCAGTGTACCCCCTCCGACAACGGAGGTATGGCCCGCCCGCCGATGGCGAGGACCTAGGGGCCATGCAGAACCAGTTTGTAGTGCCGCATGGCACCCAACAGCTCAGAGCCATGGTTAGCCATATCCCTAAGCTTACAGTGAAGGGAGACCCCTCTCTGCACTTCCGTGAGATAGAGCAGGCAGCGTGCGTTAATGACTGCGCTGAAGCAGAACAAACAAAAATGCTGCTGTTTTCTCTGGGTAGTGACCTCCTCCAAACCTTATCAGATGAGTGCAAAAAGGGGCAGAAGGATTACGAGGAGTTAAGGGATGAGATATTGGAGGCCATGGGACTAAATGACGGGAGTCCGTTCGCCCGGGTGGAAAAAACGGTACAGCTCCCCGGGGAGTCCCCACAGGCGTTTGCAGACAGGCTGTGGCCAGTCTACCGGAGCGCATGCCCGGGAATGCCAGTGCGGGCATTCCTGAACAGAGATCAATTGGCCCATTGGCTCCGCTGTCTCACGACAAACTGCCTGCCCCAAATTCGAACTCACGCTGCGGCCTGGTTTGACCCCCGAAGCCCCCAGACCACCGAAGAAACGGTGATCCGCCAGCTCACAGCGTTTAGAAATATCAGGGGTATCGAGACGCCCCAACCCAAGGGGAAAGTCCACGAGGTTAAACCAGGGGCCCAGCATAAAAGGGAATGGCACCAGGAAGGGAATCGTCCCGCCCAGGCTAAGTTAAACTGCTATGGGTGCGGGAAGGACGGCCACTGGCGCAAAGATTGTAAAAACCCCTGGAAGGACACCAAGGGAAAGAATCCCCCCGCCCCAGCCCAAAAAGCAGCGACGGGGGAGGCAGAGACAGGAATTACCCCCGCTGCCATGGAGTCATTTTTTGAGGCCATGCGATCTTTTATGGCCAGCCAGGGAAAAATAGCAGCCACTACCAGTGTGGTAGCTCCCTCAACCCCCTCTGACGAAGCCCCGCAATGACTAGAGCCCGCACAGCCTGTCTACCTGTGTGCTCTCCGGTATGATGGATGGAAGAGACCGCTCGTGCAGATGGAGGTAGAGAAGGTTAAAGGGACTTATTTGGATACGAGGGCATCATGCACCGTGATCCATGCAGCTAATCCCACCACCTCACCTCTGTCTAGCGGAGTTCCATACGTTCTATCGGGGTTCACCGGTAAGGAACTGGCGGGAGCATTCTCCAAGCCGCTCTCAATCCGCCTGGGCCCACTCCAAACCAAGTGGACGTGTGTCCTGGCGAGGTGGGAAGCGGAGGGAGGAAAGGGGATCCTCGGGGCTGACTTCATCGTGGGCCACGGGATCCTCGTGGATCTCCGAAATCATTGCCTTTGGGGAGCCGACACGGGTGAGGAGAATGGCGTGGTAGTTATCCCAGGAAAAGAAGGGAAGGGAACCCTGTGTACTGTGAAGCCGCAAGGAGGTTACGACCTCGGGCTCATGGTGGAGGGTGTCCTGGAGGAATTTAAAGCATTCGTGCAGGCTCACCTAGCTGCGTTCGTCACACACAAACACGACTGCGGGAGGGTCACTGGGTTTGAGGTCAGGGTAGACGGGGACCCCATGGCCCGGCCCCAGAAGCAGTATAACTTCCCCAGAGAAGCAGAGCCCGACATGGAGGCAGCCATGTCCTCTTTAGTACAGCAGGGAGTGTTGAGGCCCATAGCCACCCATGTTAATTCTCCGCTTTGGCCGGTCAAGAAACCGGACAATTCATGGAGAGCCACGGTGGACTATCGGGTGCTCAACAGCAATATCCCCGCGTGCGCCCCCACGGTGGCAGCAGTCGCCGACCTCATCGGAAGCATTCCAGCATCCGCGACTACGTTCACGGTGCTGGATATTTCGAATGGGTTTTGGCCGATCCCCTTGAGGGAAGACCAGTATAAGTTCGCCTTTACTTTTAAAGGGCAACAGTATACTTGGAACTGCTTGCCGCAAGGTTTTCATAACAGCCCCAGCATCTTTCACCAGTGCATGGCGAGTAGTTTAAAGGAATTTAGCCAGCCCACCCAATTGGTGCAGTATGTAGACGACCTGCTCTTGTTTACCGACTCAGTCGGAGAGCATGGCCCGCTACTGGCCGAATTGCTGGAGCTGCTCCAGAGTAAAGGGTTTAAGGTCAACCCAAAGAAGGCGCAGATCGGCCAGCGGGAAGTTAAATTCCTGGGCCTGACCGTCCGCGCAGGAGAACGAGCCATAGACAGGGCTAGGAGGGAAGCGGTCCAAGAGCTACCAGTCCCCAGTACTGTGAGGGGTGTGAGGTCGTTCTTGGGGCTAACCGGGTACTGCAGGGATTTTATTGAGGATTATGCAGCCCCTCTGCTCCGACTCCTACACAAGGGAGTGGAGTGGTCTTGGGATGAGGGGTGCCAGGCAGCATTTGTCCAGCTCAAGAGGGACCTGCAGACCGCACCAGCACTGGGAGCGATAGATGGAGGGAGAGAGTTCTTTCTGGAGGTAGCGGCCAGCGGGGATAATCTCAGTGCTGTGCTGCTCCAGGAGCGGCACGGCAGGCTAAGACCCGTGGTCTACTCCTCCAGAGCACTCACTGACGTGGAAAGGAGCTACTCAATTTGCGAGCGGCACCTTTTGGCCACGTATTGGGCCGTGAAAAGATCCTTGATCTTCACAGGCACCTCTCCTATCACCCTCCTCACGCATCACACGCCCACCCAGATGCTTCTGGACGGGAGGATTAAAGATGGGACAGTCAGCAGTGCCCGCATTGCGCGCTGGACCCTCCTCCTTTCCCAGATGGATCTGAGGGTGAGGGGCCTTTGCGAGCCGAAGCTCGCGGCTAACATGGTATATCCCGGAACAGCCCATCAGTGTTCCATAGAAGGGGTATGGGAGGTGAACATTGGTCTACGGGCCGGGACACATCCCACAGGCCGTGAGATCTATGTAGACGGTTCCAGCATGGTATCCGCTGGTGAACGTCTCACAGGATGTGGAGTCTATCACCCATCGGCTAACATTGCCTTGGCGATCAAGCTCCCCAGCACCATGAGCGCCCAGCAGGCTGAACTGTCCGCGGTGGTGTACGTGGTTACCCACCCCGAAATCTTTCCCACCCCATACACGATTTGCTCGGACAGTATGTTCACTTGCAACTCGTGCACGGAATACCTGGCCATCTGGTCCCGTCGCGGATATACCTCCGCCGACGGGAGGCTCTTAACAGTAAAACCCCTGCTGGAGAAAATCGTGGCAGTCGTGGGGGAGGAAGGCGAGGTCTTCATCCACAAAGTGAAGGCCCACTCCTCCACAGAACCCCGCAGCCAGGGCAACCAGCAAGCCGACACGCTGGCCAAGGAGGGTGCCCGCACTGAAATTTTCTGGGACCCCTATGGGTCCGGGCCCGTGGCGGCAGTTAGAGGCAGGGGTGGGACCCAGAGGAACTTAGGGGTAGCATTAGCCCCGGATCTTAAAACGACCCAAGCCCAGGACCCTGTCCTGAAAACCGTCACTAGCGCAGTGAGCGAGGGTAGGAGGATAGAAGGCCCTTACGGCGTGGCAGCCCTCTCCATAAGAGAAGGCATGCTGTTTAAGGAAGGACAGTGGGTAGTACCCCAGCAGCACCGGAGGGAGTTCCTTCAACCAGCCCATGAAGGGCCGGGAGCAGGACACCCCGGGCCTGAGGCCACCTGGCAGCGGGTGGAACAGGCGGGATGGTGGCCAGAACTCCGGGAAGATGTCCGCGAGTTCTGCGCTAGCTGTCTTGTGTGCGCTGCAAATAACCCCGACCCCCACAGAAGGAAGGTGCCCATGGGACACGTTAGGAGGGTAGAGGGACCATGGCAGTCGATCCAGATCGACTACATCGGGCCCCTGCCCACCACCCAGGGAGGCTACAAATACTGCCTCGTCCTGGTGGACGTGTTTTCCAAGTGGGTCGAGGCCTTCCCCTGTAGAAAAGCCACAGCATTAGGGACTGCAAGGATCTTGGTACGGGAGGTGTTCTCGCGGTGGGGGCTACCCCAGTTTGTGGAGTCCGACCAGGGAAGCCACTTCACCGGCCGGGTCATGCAGAATACCCTTATGCTGCTCGGTATTCAGGGGAAGTGGCACGTAGCCCACAATCCACAGTCCTCAGGGATTGTGGAACGCATGAACCGCACCGTCAAAGAAAGGCTGAGGAAGGAGACAGTGGACTCGCCCCAAAAATGGGCAGAGGTCCTGCCTCTAGTCCTCATGGGGATCCGGGCCAGTCAGTCAAAGAGTACGGGGTATTCCCCGCACGAGCTCATGACCGGTAGGGTCATGAGAACCCCCACCCATGTCCTAGCCCCAGTTCTTACTGAAGGGCAGCTTCGGGAGGTAAACCGGGATAAATTCGCCCGAACACTCCTCGAGCGCCTGAAGCAGATTTACGAACAGGCAGCAGGTAGTATGGGGAAGCAGCATCGGAATAACCGATTGCTGCTCGAGCCTAACAAAAGTCATCAGTGGGAGATAGGGGACCAGGTAATGGTGAGGAACTACGCCCGAGTAGGGAGTTTGGAGCCACTGTACATGGGACCCTATAGCATAGTAGCTAAAACCAGCCCCATGGTTTACGCCGTAAAATTGCCCCGGCGGACGAAATGGTTTCATGTAAACCAATGTAAGCTGTTTAGACCGGAGGCGAAAAAGCAGGCAGCTGGGATCCAACCCGAGGTTAGAAATCCTCAGGTCCCAGCTCACAGGCAGCACATGCAGGCGCAGTCGCGTGTGTCAGGGGAGGGAGGAGTCACCCAGGCCCCTGTCCAAACCACTCCCCCTCTCTTCTGGGACTCAGATGGGGAGGAGGAGGAGCCCGAGGCAGGTAGCCCCGCCCCCGACCCAGGTTTTGAACCTGGAGAGGAAAACTCCCAGCCAGCGGCAGCAGGCAGCGAGGGGTTGCTTGTCCCCAGCTCAGACTTGGGAAGGGAGGAGCCACAGGGGAAAAGCCCCCAGCCAGCGAGGACTGTGACCCACAGCAAGGGTCCGCTCACCAGGGTAGCCCCACCAATAGCACTTCCTAGGAGGTCCCCTCGGACACCCCAGCCTAGGAAGACATGGTCGCCGGCTCCCCAGTTTAAAGGGACTACCTCCCGTGTTAAAGTTAAGTCGAAAGACAAAGGTCCTCAGCCAGCAGTCGCGGGCTGTGAGGGACCGGAAGGAAAGGTCAGTACAGCCATGCCGCAGGGAGCAGCCTGCAGCAGTCCTGACAGAATTTGAGCTGGCCGCTCGGAGACGGGCGGCGGATGTATATAACTTTAGCAGTTAAGTTTGTAGTTTTAAGTTAGGATGTTTAGGTTAATTATAAGGTGTGGAACCGTAGTGTAATTTTAACATGGAACCGTTCCAGTGTTGTCTACGTGAGCCGAGGTCGAGGGACCCGCTCACACTTCACCCGAGCCAGGAAGCCTACAGGGAGCCCGGCTAGATATTCTTTATCTTTTACAGGGAATTAAAAGGGAATGTTCGGAGGCGTGATCCTGCTCGCCCTGTCTGGGCTGAGCCTCACGAGAAGGGGTGACACCAAGGACCACCACATCTTCGGATGCTCCGGAAAAACGGCGCCCCTAGCCCACGATGGGAGTGGCCTACGCGAGGCAGATGAAATCGCCTTGTACACTCACGAGGGGAGATGGCCTGGATGGCTGGGGTCAAATTCGACCCAGTACTCGAGCCAGACCGGTTTTTCATATGGGGAGACCTCCCTCCAGTGCCCGAGGATATGAATTGTCACCCCAAGGATTAGCGTCACCATGGGAAAAGGAATATGTTTGCCATGTAAAGGCAACGTTCCCCTAGATAGGTGGTGGTGGCTTAGAAAATTAAGTAAGGATATGGGGAACCCCAGGGTAGAGTGGGAGAGGTTAGGGAATAACACCCACAGGACCATCACAGGGACCCAGGGAGGGTTAAGTGTGTGCTGGGACAAATGGGAACCGGATCAGGGGACCTATGTCTGTATGTGGGGTTCAGAGAAGGTCTGTCCCACAGGCATTTCCATCATTTTCCGCAGCCAGTGGCAAGATAACGGGAGGGGGATGGATTGGGAATCGCGCCTGGACGCATGCGCGATCCCATACTCCCCAATCTCGGTTAATGCCACTGAATTAGTGACCCGTCCCCGACAGCCCCTGCCCAAGGCCCCGACGTCACAGACTGTAGCAGAGGGATGCCCCACCACCACCAAGGGACCAGGGAACGGCCTGGTGCTGATATCCACAGACCAGGTGCTGTATCAAGGGGTGCATTACGCGGTGGCCTCGGTGATTTTAAATCTCACAGAGGTGCACTTGCCCGCGTGGTGCCCTGCAGAGACGGCCAAACTATATCAAGCCCTGTTAAAAGAAACGTTTCAAAGGTTTTATGAATTTGATTTTTCGGAGGTCGATAAGACCAAATTATATACGCATAGCCGCGAGGCTGGGGACTGGGTGGGGAGACAAAAGAGGGGTAGTGTTAACGGGTTTTAATACGGGGTCTTCGGTCATTAATAGTTTAGATGACATTGAACTGCAGTCGCAGATCAACGGTTTGAAGGCCCAGTTAAAGAAGGTTTTGACTGATGAGAATAAGGTGGTGGGTTCGGAACTGCACGAAGACCAGGCCATGACTCTCCATTTAAAGGAGATCATAGCGGAGCTGGAGAAGCATGCAAAGACGGTGAATGCGCTCATTAGGGAGGATCGGAATGCATCAGACCAGGCGGCGCAAAACGAGGTGTGCGTTTTGTACGGGGCATGGTTGCTAGGCGAGGGCCGCAATAATCTGGAGGATCTAAAACAAGGTTTGGTCCCGTCCTGGATCAGCAACAAGCACCTCGCAGCCCTCCACCCTTTTGAGAACACATTAAGTCCGTGCCAACTCTGCCTAGCTTCTGAGGCCTACCCAGTCCCAGTGGACTGTGGGCGTTCCAACCACACCATCATAGGGATAGTTGTAAGGATGCCAGTCATGGGCGGGACGGCCCGACCTGCGCCGGTATACAGGGTGGAGAACATTGGAGTCATTCAGGGGGGTGCACACATTCGTTTTACAGCGGTCCCACCCTACCTCATAAAGTGGGAGCATGCTATGACGGGTACTGACCTCCCTGGGTGCTGTAGCCGGGGATCACACACAATCCTGTGTCCCCAGCACTTGAACGCCTATTCAAATCCACAGTGCGGGTTCAGAGCTGCTGACGCGAAGCCTATAAACTGCACCATGGAAGCCATGGCACAAGGCCATGTCCCCCCCCAGGTGGTGTATATAGGAGGTGGGACATACTGCGTCACCACAGCAGCGTCCCACTACCAGCACGGTCAGCACAGCTGGTGCGCGGTGAGTGACAGCAGTTTCTGCTTTAAACCCGAGGCAGAAGTTCAAGTGGCACAGTCACGAATTGTCCCCATCCCTGAACCATCCACTGTTCACCTCACTGTGAAAGAAAATTTCACCAACCTCAAAGTATGTAGCCCACTTCGGCTACCAGATCCCCCCCTCTCCCAGAACACCTCGTTAAACTATTAAAAGCAGTAGTGGTTTCCCAAAAACACTTTTACACGCTGGAACAGAAGACTGTCCAGAGAGGGGCCGATATTCTCAGTATTACGACCCCACCCTGGTGGGACATCTTTGAGAATATAGAGGTCACCTCCTGGATTCGTCTGGCATCGCACATACTAGTAATCTGTCAGCTCGGGATCGTCCTCTACCTGGTTTGCGTCCAGTGTAGGAAAAGGAGTCCCGAGGTGGTAGTTAGAACACAAAGGGTATGGAAGGACCAGTATGCTCGGGTAGACGGAACACCCGTGTGAGTTCTGTGATGCATCACTTGCGAGTGATGGCAGCCTGTTTCATTATTTTAATAAAGAATGCATAGTATGTGAAATACTGTTTCATCCCAAGTGGTGCAGGGGTATTTGGACCCCTCCGTGCTGGGATTGTTGTAATTCAACCTTGTTTTCTATCCGAATGCCTGCTGTACACCGGGGCTCTCTCCAAGTAAGGGAATGTATGTGTCGAGGGATTGGGGATAGGTAATAAAGGGGAGGGTTGTTTGTGGCGGTCAGGAATTTTGCTCACCTTGAATGGACACTTCAAGCAAGTTTAAGTATCCACAGGGGGGGACTGAAGGGATTCGCAAAATTTCATATGTTCCCCCCCCCCCCCCCCCGAAGATTAATTGGAGTTATTAAAGAAACCTTGGAGTGACTGTGTTTTAAAAATCCAGGGCCCCTCAAAATGGCTGCGGTCAGACACATGGCCAAAGGGCCTGCGGCATCGATATGGATTTTCTGATAGCTTCACAGACTGCATGTTTAATTTGAACAATGCAGTGAGGCAAGCTCAGTTGTATTCACGTCCTGAGGCAGGTTATCAATTGTTTGCCTACACAATCTAAGTTCGGGCGGAGATAGTCCCAGTTGCTTGAGGAACATTCAGAACAATTAAGGACATTCAGAAAACAATGGAAAGGCAGTTGTGGTACTGATCGGTGCCATCAACGTAAATGGGCCAAAATCAAGGTCCTCTTGTCTTACGTTTTCGAGCCTAAATCGGACAATGGAACGGACTGATGAGGCGCGATAATGACCCATTGCCGAGAGGATATAACTGGGGCGGCCCAGCACCCCCCTCTCTCTCTTCGCCTCGGCCCAGTGTCCTGTTTGTCTGCTAGCAACCAAGAAGGAAAACCATCTAGAAAGCATCGCAAGCACATTTTGACGGCAGCAGCGGGGCACAAGGGCCAGGCCTTTTCATCTGTTTCACCGGTGAGCATTATCTTTCTGGCCGTCACAAGACAACCTAGCTAGGTGTAAGGGTGGGAGTTAAAGGGGTATTACAAAATTGTGATTTTAGAATTTTTCCCTCGTTGTGTCCGTTTCTTCTCCCGTTAAGTGTAAAACTATTGCATCCATAACGATTTCTTTTATCTTCTGTATAATACTGTTTTTCTTGTAGTGTTAGCTTTTCTAATTAATAAACATTGGTTTTCCTTGCACCAATCCACTGGTCTGTTCGTTTGTCCTTGTTACCACTCGATAAGTCCTGAGCTCAGAATCAGGAAGGGGAAAGCGATTCGCAACCACACAGCGGGCAGGGCAGCTCAGGAAAACATAACTGGCTGACCTACAATAAGCCCCTGGAACAAAACCCCCGACACTGTGGTCTGAGTTAATTCTATTTTTATTCAGACTCAGTGCTTGTGATTTCGGGAACGGTTTTGGAAAAATGAATAACCAGAACAAGTGAGCTGAGCCAATATCCGAAACTACTTAATAACCCAGGATAATGGTGCTGGTATTTTTATTTGCATGTTAATTAGATCCTCACACTCTCTCGATTACCGACAACAGATAAATGGAAGTTGTTGCAGCAAGTTTACTGATCAAGTTTACTTGCCTTAAAAAAAAAAGAACAACAGTTTCTGCGACAAAAAATGAAATACTGGAAGCATACACTGTTTTAGGCTAGGCCTTCGTTTCAGAACTGAAAGATGAAATGTGATGAAATCAGGAAAAGGAGATGGGGTGGGGGAAACAAAGATACTCCAGTATAGATAATAAAAGAAAAGCATGATTGCATAATCTCAGTCAGACAGTAAAAAGAGGCATCAAAGAAATATATGATCCAGTTGTCTGACGTCAGAGAGGGTTTTTAATGAGATGTAAGAAAAAATGAACACCGAGCCGCAAGATTAGGCGGGGTAACCGAAACCTTGGTCAAAGATTTGGTTTTGAAGGAGGCCCTTTAAGGTGGGGTGGGAGGTGGAGAGGCGGAAGGGAATTGCAGAGCGCAGGGCCTCAGCACCTGAAGGCACACCTGAAATAATGGAGCAAATAAAATCCTGGAACTCCCTCCCTAACAGCACTGTGGGAGTTCTTCACCACACGGACTGCAGCGGTTCAAGAAGGCGGCTCACCACCACCTTCTGATGGGCGATAAATGTTGGTCTTGCCAGCGGTGCCCACATCCCGTGAATAAATTTAAAAAAAAAAAGATATATATATAAACTTGCAACTTGTCAAGATGCTGTGAGATGCGCAAGTTGACTATTTTATAAATTGTTTTTTTAAAAAACACATTAAAAATTGACGAGGAGTGGTTATGTAGAAAAATGCAATCCGTACCCAACTGAATGCTGGAGCTCTGGATAATGATGGTCCTTTTAAAGCTTGAAATCAGTAGGCTTGTGTTTCCGAGACACTTTGTGCTCCCACTATCTGAATAATTCAGACATTGCTAGCACTAAAAGGCTACATTATCAGCACCTGTGCCCTGTATAATATCAGAGGTGTGAATAATTTATGATTCTCCGCAGTTATGTACATTGAACTATTGGTTCCGCAGCCACTTCCTGATTCAGAATTCAAACCATTCTTCTGTAAACACATAAATCATTATCTAACCGTCTAGTTTCTGTCACTGTAGATTTGACGATGCAGAGTTGGACTTGTGCATAAATGGCAGCTGTTAAGCTTATGTTTAGAACATTGTAGTTATGAAATCTGGGGCCAGTTTGCTGCATCTTCCAAATGTGCACAAATCTGTTTTAATAAAGTCCGTTTTATTTTTGTCTGTGTTTTACATTTCCTATGCGTGCTCCATTGATGATGTAGAATATAACAAAGAACACGAGCGAGTACAAAAGCAAGAAAGGGCTTGTGGGCCATTAAAACCACTCTGACACATATTGTGGCTAGCTCGCGGGCTTTGCCCAACCCATTTAATCTCCTGTGTAAATAATTCTCCTTTCCTGGAGGTAACGAAGCAGTTTGTGCTCACATCTCCACTGTTAAACCCCAGCCTGCTGTGCTGGATAGACAGCACAAATCCCCAGTTCCAACCCCTCACTCAACATTTAAACCATCGTGTCCTGTGGAGTATTTGATTCTTAGTTTATACCTGTTTCTGACTCTCCCAACAACATCAACAACAACTGTATTTATATAGCGCCTTTAATGTAGTAAAACTTCCCATGGTGTTTCGCAGGAGCGTTATCAAACAAAGTGTGACACCGAGCCACGAGATATTAGGACTTGGTCAAGAGGTCGGTTTTAAGGAGCATCTTAAAGGAGGAGAGAGGTAGAGAGGCTTTTTTGTTTAAAGCAGTTAATCAACACAGAATCTGCTGCTATTGCCACTCCATGGGGCAGAAATTTTCTAATCTCTTGTCTCAAAGTTTGTTAAATTTGAAACCCGTGACATAAGGTACATGTGTGAAACCACGCGCCTTACCCCTATTCAATAAAGAAGTCTAAATCAACAACGACATGCATTTATATGGCACCTTTTAACGTAGTAAGATGTCCCACGGTACACTTCGGCAGTGTTATCGGCCAAAACTTGACTCTGACTTACATGAGGTATTAGGACAGGTGACCAAAAGCTTGGTCAAAGAGGCAGGATTTAAGGGGTGAATTAAAGGAGGAGAGAGAGGCGGAGAGATTTAGGAAGGGAATTCCAGAGCTTGGAGCCTAGGTAGTTGAAGGCACGGCCGTCAACGGTGGGGCGATGGAAATTGGGAATGCGCAAGAGGCCAGAAGTGGAGGACGCAGAGATCTCGGAGGGGTTGTAGGGCTGGAGGAGGTCACTCAACATGCATGCTTTGTGTATGGCTCCAAACAATAGTGTCAATATTTGAAAAAGAAAGCAAACCTTGCATTTATATAGCGCCTTTCATGACCACCGGACGTCCCAAAGCGCTTTACAGCCAATGGAGTACTTTTTGAAGTGTAGTCACTGTTGTAATGTAGGAAACACGGCAGCCAATTTGTGCACAGCAAGCTTCCACAAGCAGCAATGTGATAATGACCAGGTAATCTGTTTTAGTGATGTTGATTTGAGGGCTCACAGTGACCCATAGATATTACCTGTCTGTGCACCAACGTCTGGAGCAACCACTCGCAATCGGGCACCTGCCCTTCGAAACTGTGGGAAAGGAGACAACTGTGGCTTTGAATCAGACACTTTGTGCCAAGTTCTTCTGTAAGTGGTGCGCAATGGTTACGGCAGCCCCGCAAATCCTCGCTCTGCAGTGAAACTGGAAGATGTGCATCGAGCTGCAAACCCTCACCGGACCCGCAGGCTGTGAAGTAATGTGATTTACAGACTTGAAACGAAGGCAAGCCTCACCACAGATGGCAACTGCAGCTGGGAAAAAAACATCTTTCTCTTTTAGTAATTTTTTTGGAAGGTTTTCTAACAGCTTTCTATCAATTTTCCAGCCATTGGCCCAGGCAGTCAGCATAGGTAACATACTACAGCCTTGGCTCAGTGGTAGCACCCTCCCCTGAGTCAGAAGGTTGCGAGTTCAAGCCACACACAAGACATGAGTACATGATCCAGGCTGGCACTTGGAGTGCAGTACTGCGGGAGTGCTGCACTGTCGGCGGTGCCGTCTTTTTCAGATGAGACATTGAAATTGAGGCCCTCTCTTTCCCTTGGGTGGAGGCAAAGGTCTTGTGACCCTATTTGAAGACGATTAGGGGAAATTCGTTTGGTATCCTGGCCAATATTTATCCCTCAAACAACATGACGAAAACAGAATATCGGGTTATTTATCTTGTTGCTGTGCGCAAGTTGGCTGCCTCGTTTGCCTACACAAGTGACTATGCTTCAAAAAAGTAATTCAGTGGCTGTGAAGTGCTTTGGGATGTCCTGAGTACGTGAAAGATGCTATAAATGCAAGTTCTTTAGTTCCAGTCGTGTCTCAAATAAACGCAGGTGATTAAGAGATTCTGCCGTGGATATTTCTCAGTAGAGAAATTGAGACAATTCGTAGCTCAATTTACTGAGTGTTATAGTGACCCCAGAGCAAGGCACAAAGGGTTAACTCCGTAGATTTTGCTCGTCTGCATTCCTACGCTGGTGCAGTGTTAGTGATGTGTTTTGCAATTAAAAACAGCAAATGCTGGAAACTTGCACCTGAAGATAGGGTCTGCACCCAAAACATCAACTAGTCTTTTTTCCTTTTCAGGTGGACCTGCTGTGTGTTTCTAGGCTTTACAGTTTTGTTTTCTTTGTGCATAGTTTGCAGACTGGCATTTTAGCACTCTTGGTGTTGCATCTTTTCATTTATTCTTTTGGACGTGGTGAGGCAGTGTTTACTGCTCATCCCTAATTGCCCCAAAGCACATTTGAGTCAATCACGCGGACTTGGATTCACGTGTAGGCCAGACTAGGTAGGGGCGGCAAACAACGTTCCCTCTAATTTGTGGTCCAGGTCCGCGGTCCCTTTAAATTTGCTGCGTGGCATCTTCCAGCGGCAGCAGCTGGTGAGCAGCCTGTGCGGGACATCCCGATTGGTGCGCGGCCGGGCACCTTAGGGAGAACATTGGTGGTAAATTCCTTTCCCTGAAGGGCGTTGGTGAACCAGTTGGATTTTTATGACAATCTGGTAGCTTTTGCAGTCATTTTTTTTCTTGTAGCAGCTCACAAGCTACCAGATTTATTAAATTTAGTTTCACAGCTTGCTGTGGTGCGATTTTAAACTAATGATTTCTGGGTACTAGTCCAGTAGCAGAGCCATCGGGCTCCTGCACCCTGGTAGATTTCACGTTTCCTCTGAGCAGACTTGCTGGCACCAGTTTCAGTCATTGGCACAATCTGCTGCTTTAATATCGGGTGGCAGAGGAAAGGAAGAGAGAGGTTTAGTCTTTGGCGTCACCATTTGGAGTTAGCACGAGTGGCATTGTGACCCGGACCCCGAGATGGCTGACTGCCTCGATTTGAATCCACTTTGTATGTGAATGAGTTGGGAACCGGTTTAGTGAGCTTCGCGAACGTGCGAGCGATCAGCAGCGATCTCTCGGCTGCTCCAGTAGGAAATTCTTCAGGCTTTATCAGTTCATTTCCTGCTAGAGGCTCGTGTTAGTGGATAGATTGTAGGTAATACTCCAACTGTTCAGTAGCAGCCAGACATTAGAGACCTCAACATTTGAGAACGTTCAGACGATTGTTGAGTTCCCTATGGGAGAGATTTTTAAAGTTGTATTATCTTCCTTCTAACTCATTAAACGTGCAAAGCATAGCTGACTCTGATTGTTGCAGGAATTTTAATGGGCTATTTGATTTTAATTCTTCAGGGATGACTATGTTCATTTCCCTCTTTTACCCCCCCTCCCCTCCATACTTCACAGAATGGCTTCTTGAGACTTGCTCACTTTAAAAAAAAAAAATTCAGTTTTGCCCCCATTTTCTTCCTTCTGCAACACATCACTCCCTGGATGTCCTGGGCAGTCGGCCTGTTCCCAGGCATCTGCTGAAATTGGTCTTCAGGTCAGTCGGTGGTGCATGAGCATCAGTCTGGTTGAACTGACCTCTGCTTCATGCCACATCTTTTTGTCCAAACAAAACTACATCCTAACTCAAATCATAAAGATAGAAAGACTTGCATTTCTATAGAACCTCTCACAACCACCAGATGTCCCAAAGCGCTTTACACTCAATGAAGTACTTTTGAAGTGTAGTCACTGTTGCAATGTGGGAAACGCGGCAGCCAATTTTCGCACAGCAAGCTCCCACAAACAGCAACGTGATAATGACCAGATAATCTGTTTTAGTGATGTTGATTGAGGGATAAATATTGGCCCCAGGACACCGGGGAGAACTCCCCTGCTCCTCTTCCAATAGTGCCGTGGGATCTTTTACGTCCACCTGAGGGGGAAGATGGGGCCTCGTTTTAACGTCTCATCTGAAAAGCTTTAAGATTCACAGGGTAAACCTGTAACCTGCTATGTACGTTCGTAAATCGGTAAACTTGTATGTTTAATGAAGGAGGGAAAAGCTTTTGCAGGATGGTATCACTTTTGGAGCCAATTACAATATTGCATCTAGCGACTGTAAACGGTTTTCAGTTCCTCCGTTATATCCTAGGTTATTTCCGAGCTGTCAGTCATGCTATATCTAATTAAAAATGCTGCTGACCGGAAATTATAATGGGCTTACTTGTCCTGTTGTGCAGCCAACTGCATAGCTAGTACAGCAGCACTGCATTTGCATGCTTAGTACAAGCATTCAGCTGCTATACTGCAGTCATTAGACATAGTTTAAAAGAAGACGCGCTTGAATTTTAAAAAAATACTTTTTTACTGATCATCTTTGTTCAGATCCCTCCATGGCCTTGCCCTCCCTATCTCTCTAACCTCCTCCAGCCTTACAAACCTCAGAACTCTGTGTTCCTCCAATTCTGGCTTCTTGCACTCCCCCATTTCCTTCACCCCACCATTGGCGGCTGTGCCTTCAGCTGTCTAGGCCCAATGCTCTGGATTTCCCTCCACCTCTACTACCCCTCTCTCTCTCCGCCTTTAAAACCTACCTCTTTGATATCTCCTTATGTGGCTCGGTGTCAAAATTTTGTCTCCGAATGCTCTTGTGCAGCACCTTGAGGTTTTTTTTACGTTCATGGTGCTATATAAATGCAAATTGTTATTTCTTTCGGGTCTGATTCTGGGAAATCTGTATGCGTGAGCTTGCTCCTGACATTTACACTAATACCAGAGTCTGTCGCGCTGTGAATGTCTGAGTGCAGTCTGTGTGTGCTTAGCCACTGGATGTGTCGGTTTGTGTATTGTGGCTAGCAGTTTTCCCAAAACATAATCTAGTGTTGACTAGGCATCAAACCTTTGATCCCACTGGGAACTCTTTTTGTAGAAACTCATGACGCACCACTTTTCCTTACTTGAGAATGGGAGTGAGGGGGAGAACTTGCTGTGCTGGAAGAATTCAAGTGTGAAACATTACAACATTCATTGTAGAAAATTAGGCGCTACCCTTAATACACTCGCCTGAGTCAAAAGGCCGGTGGTTCAATCCCCATCCGAATGAGTCGTGGGTGGGCATAAAAGATGCTGTGGCACTATTGGAAGGAGAGCAAAGGAGTTCAGTTCACTCAGTGTCCTGGCCAGTATCACTAAAACAGATTATCTAGTCATGTATCTCATTGATGTTTTAGGGAGCTTGCTGTGCATAAATTGACTGCCACGTTTCCCTCCATTACAACAGTGACTGCACGTCCAAGGTACTTAATTGGCTTTGGGACGTCCTGTGGTCGTGAAAGGCGCTATATAAATGCAAGTCCTTTTCTTCAGAAAGCATCGAGTTGGAAGGCATGCAACAACAGTAGATTAGCGTTGGGAAAGAATGGCTTTTGTCATTAAAATGCTTTTCTAAAGTCAGGCTTCAGCTGTGAATAGT
The DNA here is from genome assembly GCF_052327205.1 of Somniosus microcephalus. Taxonomy (NCBI): domain Eukaryota; kingdom Metazoa; phylum Chordata; class Chondrichthyes; order Squaliformes; family Somniosidae; genus Somniosus; species Somniosus microcephalus. The sequence continues at coordinate 7,825,004 of NC_141004.1, forward strand.
ATCCCATCTAATTGGCCAGTTATCAAAGTCATTTGCCAAAGATGTATGTGAAGGAATATGTGGTCAGAGTGGCAGAAATTGCATGTCCTGAGGAGGATCTGATCTTGATCTGATCAGGTTTGTCTAAATATGCCATAGATGAGCAATGAAGGAGCTGCCTTTTAAACTGCCTCAGCAACTGAGCGACTGGCTTCCTCTCCTTTGTTGGTGGGAGGACAGCCATTTCGTGGAATCATTAGCCCTCTATCTGTGGATGGACTAAGGGTTTTGAAGCCACTAAGGGAAGTGCCGGAGTAATCTCTGGACATTACTATAACAGTTAAAGGCCCTTCAGATTATCTGGGAGCAAGTCCACACGTCTCGCCACAGATTTGAGTCACGTGCTACGATTGAAATGGAAAGGTTAACGCCGTTCTATTCCTTTCACAATTGGTAATGCACCAGAAAAGTACTCAGAATCACAGAAACCCCACAGTGCAGATAGAGGCCATTTTGGCCCAACAAGCCGTTTGAAATTAAAATTGAAGAGGTGTCTGTGCCGACTCTGGTGCAGAAAGGAATCTTCAGTAGATCCAGCAGTGTCATTCGTGACTTCAGACCATGCCTGGGGCTGTTGATGTTGAGTTTCGAAAGGAGATTGATCAATTAACACATTCCAAAGGAAAAGAACACTTCAAATTCTACCATTTCTAGAATTGTGACCGGGTTGCTCCACCTTCACACAGTGGTACAAGCATTTGCTTCTCAACTGTTGATGGTTGTCATAACATCCATACAGTTGACTGAATTTCAGTACAGTGCCTGTCTTTGGTTGGGGGGGGCATGTGGTGGAATAGTCAGTGAGTGGACTAAGAAGGAATGAACTTACATTTATATAGCGCCTTTCACAACCTAAGGACATCTTGAAGCGCTTTACATCCAAAGTCATGGGCCTAGAAATTCAGTTGGGCGCGCCAGCCGTTAGCGCCTTAGGGGGAGTAGATCTCGAGCGCTAGGCGCTTATCGCCCGGGCGCAGCGCGATCTGCGCCTCTCCCCAACTTCAGGACACATTTAGCGCCGGCGCAAAGTCTTAGCGCGCGCGCCCTGCTGCGCGCGCAGATCATGACGTCATTTAATAGTGCAACGCCCTTTGTGCGCCCCAAACCGGTACTTCACTCGCGCCGGCCCATTGTGCGCCGGGCGGCCCGAGTGACTGTGAAGTGGAACGGTACACAGGCCAGCCGGGCCGCGGGGTGCGCAAATTAAAGGGCACTTACCCAGCAGTATAAAGGCCAGCCATTTTGCAGCATTCACTCTTGAGCAACGGTTTTTTGGACAGAGACCAAGGAGGAGAGTTTACTGGTTTGGGCCAACACTTGGACAGGTATTTTTGGCTCAGGCCAGAGCTTACCAATTATCTTTGCCTCATTCAGAGCTCAGTGTTTGCCAGCATATAATGGGGGCTGCATTGGGTGGCAACGCAGAATTTCCGCCTTATGCCAGAAGGGCTTACAGACGCCGTGAGAGAGTGGCAGCCCTGGCTAGACGCAGAGGGGGCAACAGGCGTCGCCAACTGAGGCCTTACCCACGCAGGGTATACCGCCAGCAGACCTCCTATCTGCCGCGATGTGTGTTAGGAGGCTGCGATTCCGAAGGGAGGTGGTTGCAGACATCTGCCGGCTGCTTCAGAGAGATCTGCAGCCACAGCTGATGCGCAGGACGTCTCTGTCGGTGGCAGTGAAGGTGACGGTGGCTCTCAACTTCTATGCCTCCGGCTCCTTCCAATCCGCTACTGGGGACATCGCTAACATCTCCCAGTTCGCCGTGCATTGCTGCATCCGCCAGGTGACCGAAGCCCTTTTCAGAAGGAGACATCAATTCATCTCCTTCCCCATGACCCTGGACAAGCAGCAGCAGCGTGCAGTGGGGTTTGCAAGAATAGCGGGCTTCCCCATGGTGCAGGGCGCCATTGACTGCACGCATGTGGCTTTGCGGGCACCTCTTGAGCATGCCGAGGAGTACCGCAACCGGAAGGGCTACCATTCCCTCAATGTACAGCTGGTGTGTGACCACAGGCAGCGCATCCTAGCTGTCAATGCCCGCTTTCCAGGCAGCAGCCACGATGCCTTTATCCTGTGACAGACAACTGTGGCTGACATGTTCCAGGCACAGCCTCCCCCAAGAGGATGGCTTATCGGGGACAAAGGCTATCCTTTGTGTACCTGGCTCATGACCACGCTCCGCACGCCCACGACCCCTGCTGAAGAGGCATACAACGAGAGCCATCAAGCGACGAGGAACCTCATAGAACAAACAATCGGCGTGCTCAAGCAACGGTTCCGCTGTCTCGATCGCTCCGGCGGAGCCCTCCAGTATTCGCAGGATCGAGTCTCCCAATTCGTCGTCGTTTGCTGCACAACCTGGCTATCCGCAGGACTCGGGCACTGCCACCTCACGTTGGACCACCACCTCGGGAGGAGGGGCAGGAGGAGCATGAGGACGAGGAGTACCAGCCCAGGAGGGACGCACAAGGTCCAAGGGCCGCCCGTCGGCGGCTTATTGAACGTCACTTCTAGGCCCCCTGTCAGGGACTGGCTTGTGCCAATGATAGAACATGATTGCAGCCGCTCCGCAAGCCCTCAGCCAGTTAAGGCAACAAACACTTCAAAGATCAAACATGGACAATGTGAATAAATAAAATGCTTTATTGTACAAACTCTGGGCCCTTCCCACATGAAAACCAAAAACAGACGAGACCCCCAAAAAACACTCAAACACATTACTCGCTCCCACAACCTGGAGAGGATTAACAAAACAGTGCAACTAAAATGGCCGTCATCCTCGGCCTTCGTAAAAAACAAACATCACATCCTCGGCCTCAAAAAAACAAACATCCAATTCTCGGCCTCAAAAAAACAAACACAATTGGCCACACATTCGACTATTTGGCCCGCTAGGGCGATGCCTTGGCCATCTTTGGGTGGCCCCTGCCCGCCCTGCTGCTCCGCCTCAAAGTAAGGCCATTGGCTGCTGCAAGGCTGGGGGCAGGCTCCTGAGGGGCACATGTCGTGACGGCAGATGCCCTTGGGGGTCGGCCTAGTCGAGGTCTGGCCGTCGAGCGGGCGGCTGTTGATTGCTGCAGCTGTGGCTGGCCAGCATCAGTCGCTGCAGCAGCTCCTGGCAGCTCCACTGGGGCAGTGGCAGTGGCGGCTGGAGGAATGGCGGCAAGCTGGCGGATGGCAGGCGCTCGCTGGTCGCCTGAGACACTGGCACTCGCCCGGGCCAGCACTGCAGCATGCGCACCAATCTCCCGAGAGACAGACCGCTGTGCTGCTGCAGCGCGCCGGGTGCCCTGGCGATGCCTGGCTGACACAGCGAGTGTGGCAGCAGTGAGTGCCCGTGTTGACCTGTTCACTGACAGCAGCCAGTGACTGGACGGCACCACTGATCACCTGGCCAGTCGCTGACAGATCTGCCCGGTATTCCGCCCGACTGGTGGCCTCTAAGGGCCCGAACTTGGCCACACTCCGAGAGAGGGAATCGATGGACTCGGGCAACCGTGCCACTGCCGCCATGAGCTCCGTGTGCCGGTGCTCCGAGTCCGCGGACAAGTCTTCGAGGCGTTCCATCTCCTCGGCGAAGAGCATCTCCTGACTGGAGGCCGGACTCTCCCTCTGGGGAGAAGGCCGCTGAGCTGGCCGACCCTTCCTGCGTTGCTGGAGGCCGCTGGGCCCAGCAATTGGACTCCCCTCCGACGCATCCCCCCTCTGGGGAGAAGGCCGCCGAGCTTCCACCCCACTCCCGCCTTTCTGCAGCACGCAGGTCCCAGGAGCTCCCCTCCCCTTCGACACTTCCGCCACGCTGCCCTCCAGGGAAGACGTGTCCCCTACATTGGCCTGGGTGGCCGCGGCTGAGGGTTCCCCTGATGGGCCGCCTTCCTCTTGCTCCTCCTCCTGCTCCTCCTCGGAGGGTCTGTCACTGGCAAGTTGAGGGACCTCCTTGACCATCTGAAAGCAGGAAGGCACAAGAGTAGCTTTAGAGTGAGGAGAGGGCGTCAGTGCGGGATGCATGAGTGGTGGCATTCAGCGCATTGGTCGGACAGTGGCAAAGGATGTAGATCTGATGCGCAAGTGGGACGAGAGAGGTGGAAAAGGTGATGTCCTTACCATTGCTGCCCAGAACAGGGTCGGCATCTCCACATGCAACGGGCCCAATCACCCGGCCACCCATGAGGCGCTCCACGCGATGTTGCAGGTCGGTGAGTGGCTGGAGATGGGGTCGGCCTCCCCCGGTCGCAGTCCGGCTCTTGCGATTATTCGCCAGCTTGGCCTGCAAGAGAAAGGACGGCCTCTAAGTACAGTGTGTCGCCGTGATCTTGTGTGCACTGCCTCCCATGGTGGAATAGCCTGGCCAGTGTGTCGCCATGATCTGGTGTGCACTGCCTCCCATGGTGGAATAGCCTGGCCAGTGTGTCGCCATGATCTGGTGTGCACTGCCTCCCATGGTGGAATAGCTTGGCCAGTGTGTTAAGTGCAGAATGTGCAATTGATGCTCATGCCTGTCCCATAGCTGCTGGATGAGGGCTGGCCATTAGAGCTTTCAGGTCCCTTTGCCCATAATGTGAGGTGCACATGCAAGGATGAGGAGGTCATTGGAAAGGGTACTCACCCTGACAATGCGTGTGAGGTCATTTAACTTTTTGCGGCATTGGGCACCGGTCCTGGGGACGTCGCTGTTGGCTGACAGCTTGCTGGCGACATGCCTCCAGGCTCTCCTGTAGACGCGGACCGTCGCCTTCTTGCCATTGTCCGGGTACAAAACATGGCGCCTCTTCTCCACAGCAGCAAGCAGCACACTCGGATCACGCTCTGAGAAGCGCTGCGCACGTTCACGGGCCTTCTCCATGTCTTCAGGCGCTATTTGGGTCCAGCAGCAGTGTTCAGGCCTAGCTGGAGGGCTCCACTATCCAGGGCGTGGCAGCAGACGCAGTCGACCCTTCCCCCTTAAGAGCTGGCCGGCGCCAGTGTGTCTGCTGTCAATCACGAGATGGCCGCACCTGCGCTGCGCCCGGCCTCGGCGCTATCGATCACCACCTCCGGCTTAGCGCCCAAAGAGAGGCGTCCAGCAGCAGTTTTAGCGCTCGCCCGAACTAGTAGGGCGAAGCTAATGAATATCGGAGAAGTGGCCTAGATTTGGCGGCGGACGCCCCAAAAGTGGCGTCAATGAATTTCTAGGCCATGATTCTTTAACAAAAAGAAAAAGCTTTTTTATTTTTTGTCGGTCGAGGCCACTGGATAACTATTACGAACAGGAACCCTGGCCTCTGCCCTTCCTCACCCAGGGGTGCTGAGGCCAGTTCTTATGCCATTGCCACTATCCCGGTCAAGACCACCCACCCGAGCAGGGAGCAAACCTGATATGACAGTGGTGTGCAAGCATCAGCTACTCATTGAAAAATGTCTATAAACTATTGCAGAAGCTTTGCTGCCATTTTATTTACGTGAACATCAGTATTTTCTGTCCTGTAAGTAAAGCTGCTCTTGAGTCCATCCCACTCCATTACGTCATCTCAAATCCATCCTGAAATTACATTGCACGCGGCATTTATGGGCCAGTATTGGCTCGTTGGTATTGGCAAAGAGAGCTGACTATTTGGATGAAATGTTCACATGTTGCACATAAAGGTTTTTAAACTGCATGCAAGGCGATTCCCAGGGTCTGTTTGATTTCTCTCCTGTCCTCCCCTCAGGAATTCTGGTTTCTAAATCTTGCCGTTAGCACGTTATTCCTGTCACTGTATATTAAAATATTCTGCAACAATCGCACTGTTTTCCTTTAGGTTGCTGACGCTACTGTACAGAGGTTGAGATGGGTCCCTGGGAGTGTACTAATATTTATAGGGGGTTGTCAGGACTGTTAATATTTTGTATGGGGTCTCTTGCACAGGCAAGTTTTGAAAACAGTGGTCTGTCAGCTGCTCTGTTCAGAGATTGAGAAGTATACATTTAGCTGGTATGATCCTGCGACTTATTATAGCGCTCTTTCAACTGGAGTTTGGGCCAATATCCAGCAGAATCAATAGGTGCTGTTGTGTCAGCCGTGGCTCGGTGGGTAGCACTCTCTCTCTCTCTCACTCACTCTCTCTCGCCTCTGAGTCAGAAGGTTGTGGGTTCAAGTCCGACTCCGGAGACTTGAGCACAATAATCTAGGCTGACGTCAATGCGGTGCTGAGGGAGTGCTGCACTGTCGGAGGTGCCGTCTTTCAGATGAGACGTTAAACCGAGGCCCCGTCTGCGCGCTCAGGTGGGTGTAAAAGATCCCACTGCACTATTTCACAGAAGAGCAGTAAAGCGCTTTGGGACGTCCTGAGGTCATGAAAGGCACTATATAAATGCAAGACTTTCTTTTTGGATGTTAAAAGCAAGGTAGTTAATTTTACAAGTACATATCAAATTCTAAGTGTAAATGGTATTTAGCAGAAGTTTAAAAAAATATTTTTTGTTGGCTGACAGCTGCCTTGATGTAATCCTGGAGACCATTCTACTAGTCAAAGCTGCTGGTATCACTGACCTTCTGTTCGCCATACTATACTGGAGTCAATCACTAGGATGTGCAACAAAAAAAAATAGATTTTCCATCAAACCCTCCCAAATCTTCTCCTGCCCCAAGAGCATTCCATCGTTACAACTACTGGGTGCACTCTGCAACATCTATCTGAAGTCCAGTAAAAGCTTTTTAATTACTTGTCTCCAAGGCCTCTGTTCCTCTCCTTCCCCCCCCACGCTCCCCTCCAGGTGAAGTATAGTTAGGTTAAAGCTACAGGAGTGAAAAAGGAGGGGAGAAAACCAGCTACATTCCGAGGCTTGGATATCTGTTGCGAGAAGCTGAACATTCACGGCAGAGAGCGCTGAAAGGGTCAACAATGAAGAGAAATCTAGGTTTAATAAGTCTTGTGTTTCCATCAAAGTGTTGAGTGACATCAGTGTTGTACAGACGAACTTTTTCTTAAGTGAAACATGTGAACAGAGACTGTGGGCAAACTCCAGACTGTACATTAATAGCGACATTGTTCACACATGTTCAGTCTGTCAGCGGCTGTGTGCAGATTGTGACTGCGAGCAGCAGACTGTGATAAACTCATAGAGCAGTGCCTCAGTTATCTTTCTTACTTTGCAATCCTGTTAAGATTATGATAGACTTAGACTCAGATATTACAGTCAGGCTGTCAGCACTAGGAGCCAGCTATCCTCTCTCCAGTAAGAGGTACAGGCGAAAGAATGCAGACTCGTGGAGTCTTTAAAACATCTAACCATTCACTAAACGAGCTGGGCATTTAACAATCGCTGATGGATCATTCATTTTAACAATTTGTCAACAGTGGTCACTTCACTTAGCAGAATGAGAAACTAAAAAATGAGATATTTCTGATATAATGACGGTATGCAGAGAGTGCACCTGTACATGATATTATGCGCACTCGTGTTGATCTGTAATGTGGGCAGAAATATCACGCTGTGGGTTGTGTGCGCTGGAACTGTAGGAAATGCGCAATGAGTACTCTGCAGGCTGATTGTTTTCTGAACAAATGAACCCAGTATGTGGTCAGCCGTGGCTCAGATGGTCGCACCCTCGCCTCAGAGCCAGAAGATTGTGGGTTCAAGTCCCACTCCAGATACGTGAGCACAAAATCTAGCTGCATTGTCGGAGGTGCCGTCTTTCGGATGAGGCGTTAAACCGAGGCCCCGTCTGCTCTCTCAGGTGGACGTAAACGATCCCACGGCCACTATTTCGAAGAAGAGCAGGGGAGTTCTCCCCGCTGTCCTCGCCAATATTTATCCCTCAACCAACATCACTAAAACAGATTATCTGGTCATTATCACATCGCTCTTTGTGGGAGCTTACTGCTGCCTTTCCTACATTACAACAGTGACTACACTTCACAAAGTACTTCATTGGCTGTAAAGCGCTTTGGGGACGTCTGGTGGTCATGAAAGGTGCTATATAAATGCAAGTCCTTTTTTGCCTTTTATTACCACAGGTTTTGGTTTCCCCATTCCATTTGGGCTCTGGCGTGTGATTTTATATTTTTTTGGACTGGCTTGCGCCTTGTATTATGAATAGTTTTACTGTGGCTTTGTGAGAAGATGGCCCGGTATACTTTTATTTATTCTCCGTGCCTCTCCAAAAACAAAGCTCGCTCCTGTAGAAAGAAGTTAGCATGGTTACTGCTGGTAGGAAAAGGACACACAGCCCTACAGCAAAAATGGGAAATGTAATATATTAATGGGATGAATAGCCATTTTCTTATCCTTGAGTCATTCCTTTTATTCTAAGGAAAACCGCATTGGTGGCCATTTTCTCTTGTTTGGTTGCCAGCCCACAAGCAGCAATTCTATAAATCCTGCCTCTTTCACCACATAGCAACAGCTTGCATTTATATAGGGCCTTTAACGTAGATCACATGGGTTCGGGTGGATGCAGAATGATAGAAGATTTGAGGTTAGGATCAGATCAGCCATGATCTTATTGAATGGCGGAGCAGGCTCGAGGGGCCGATTGGCCGACTCCTGCTCCTATTTCTTATGTAAACATCCCAAGATGCTTCACGGAAGCGTAATCAGACAAAAATAGACATAGTGCCACAGAAGGAGGTGTTAGAAGGGTGACCAAACGTGTGGTCAAAGAGATGGGCTTTAAGAGCAGCCTCAAGGGAGGAGAGAGGGCGGTAGAGATTTATGGAGGAGAAGTGGGGGTGGTGGTAGGGCTGGAGGAGGTTCGAGATGGGGAGGGCAAGTCAATGAAGGGATTTGAACACGAATTTTAAATTTGAGGCGTTGGAGCCAATGTAAGTCAGCAAGGGCAGGGGTGATGGGTGAGTGGGATAGGCTATGAGCAGCAGAGTACAGTTCTGCATTGTGACCAATGTTCTAACTCTACTCTCCTCATTTAAAAACTAGAGAGAATCCTGTTTTATGAGAATGCAACATTGATTTTTGAATTCATTGTTATTACAGAGACTTGAGTCATAACCGATTGGTTTCCACAAAAGACGCTGTATTCGATGGCCTTCACCGACTGCTGGAAGTGTAAGTGTCCTGTTACTATTTGAATTTATTGGTGAATATTTGATAGAATTGCTTTTTAAATATCAGAAATTTTCTAACTGATCACTTTTAATCACTTGCCCGCCTCAAGGAATGTCAACAATAATCTACTCTCTACAATTCCGTCATTGGGAGCAGTAACAGCTAACATTACCATCCTGTCACTGTAAGTAATATGTCGGGCTGCTTTCTGTAAACTGAAATGCATGTTGTTTGTGTTTTAGTTTTAAGAGAACACCTTGTGTAATTCTTGGCATGTTTGCCCACCTTGGGGAGAGTTTTCCTCGGTTGCTATGGGGTAACAACATTGTAAACGTAGTGGGAAGACCTACGATCACTCACTCTATCTAATGAAAGTGCAAACGTGTTCTTAAAAACACCTGTTCACCGTTTCACTAATGAATAGCAATCAAAGGAAATTTTCCACCCCACGCCCTTGTGCTTTGCAATTTTTTTTTTTGTCCTCTTTAAGGTGATGGATGTTGTTGCTTAAAAATGGAACCGTTTCTGTCACTAAGTGTCAGGGACTCCCAGGCCAGGTATAGCACAGGTGTATGAAGAGCAGAGCTCATTCTATACTGCCCCAACAATGTGCCTCTGCTTCAACCTTGAGCATGTTTTCACTTCCTACACCAGCCATTCTGTGATGTCTTTAACCCGGGTAGCACGAATTGTGCTAAATTAGGAGCAGTTTTATGATGTGGGTTCACATCCACTGTAATCCAGGTTGTGACTCCCATCTGGTCTGGGCTAGATGTTAAGCTAAGCCCTGGAGGTGATGGGCACATCCTGACCTACCCAGTGCTTGTTTTGTCCAAGAATAATTAGTGCGTTAATTACCTGGCCAGTGTATCGCTGTCCTTTACATTTACCTGCTACTCCAGTGGGCAGTACGGCTTTGCCAATAAATAAGATGCAGATTGTTTTTCTGCCCCATGCTCTGGAATTCCCTCCCTAAACTTCTCCATCTCCCTTTCCTCCTTTTAGGTCCCTTCTTAAAACCTACATGTTTGAGCAAACTTTTGGTAACTTTTCTAATATCTCCTTTGGTTTGATGCCCATTTCTTTTTTTAAATTACATCTCAAGTGCTGTGGGCTATTTTTCTACATTAAAGGCACTGTACACATGTTATCATTGTTCAAGCTCGGGCCACTATCCTAATGCCAATTCTTTAACTCCCACAGATGAAGTCTGAGTTACTATCGCAGCTTTATTACTTTATATCTCCTTTTATCACTATTAGAATATTTAAAACCGATTTACATGTAGGGAAAGTGTTGCTGTGTACCTCAGTGAGAAATATTTTTTCTGCAATTGACCTCCATATTTTGCCTACTATAATTGCATTGGAAAAATGATTGTACTTCCTAATTATTCTAAATTAGTTTTATGGGGTTGTGGCTGATATTGAAAGGGTGTAAAGGCAATCTAATTCCACAGTTGCTTTGAAATTGGTCTCAAATCCAAACTCCTTCCTTCATCGGCCTGTCAATGATGGATTCTTGTCTCTCACTGTGCAGAAAAACTGTTTGAAGTTCCACATAAGCACTTTAGAAATGTTCTTTTTAGAAGAATGCCAGCGATTCCTTGAGGCTAGGGGGGATACTCGTTGGGAAAGATGAACCACGGCTTTTGTTTTACTTACCTCTTCTTTTGCAGAACACATAATCAGGTAGCAGAGATAATTACAGAGGACCTTCAGCCATACAGCTCTTTGGAGACCTTGGATCTGAGCTCGAACAGGATCTCGGAAGTCAAAACTTCTTCATTTCCTATAATGCAGCTGAAAAATCTGTGAGTAACTAAGTGCTGCTTTATGCTTGTTACTTAACCGCCGTGTTGGTGCGCCACAGCAGTGTGCGCGGTGAACTAGAGCAGAGCTGTTTGGCCAACACAAGCAAGTGGAGTATAGAAACGTGGGCTGATGCATTGTAAACTGAGGGAGAGCAGGTAGCAATGTAGGGTCCATGCGGGACTGCCTTGCTCTGCGATAAAGGCTTGTTATTTCTTGCTGTACACTGATGGTTCGATAGTAACCGGGGATATCGCTTTTTTAATCTGTGCTGTATCCAGACCTATAGTAAGGCAGGTTGGAGTTTTGAAATTTATATTGTTTACACATTCAAAGGCATACAAATATGTAGGGTGTGTTAAACATAAACTGTGTTAGCTCTTGTGTATTTTGTAAGAAAAGGGACATCAGCTGACGGCTGATTCAGCTCCTTTATTGAATCTGATGGTTGTAATGGGGTGTAATCCAGGAGAAAGCGTGTGCAGTACTTGACATCACATTTTAAAGAGAAAATTCTGCCAACCTGATCTTTTTAATAAAAAAAAATCCAAATGGTAACACAGAACGATAACATCCTTGTTTTATTCCATCCATCCGGTTGATTTTTGGATATAATCCTTAGATTATCAGCTTGGCGGAGTTCTAGGCTTCCTGCCCAAAGCCTTTTCAGATGTTCAGCTCATGCACTGAAGTTAAACCCTAATGTTGCAGTAACGGCTATTACATATAACTTACAGCACAGCCGGTCTTTATGCTGTACACGAGTCTCCTCCCAATTGAAATGCAAGTTATTATTACTATGATAAGCTTATATACCAAAAATTTTAAGGCCTAGAAATTCAGTGGGCTGCGCCACCAGTTAGCGCCCAAAGAGGGCACTCAGTGGCTTTAGCGCCACTGGCCATACCTCCCGCGATATTTAGCGGGGCGCTAATGGCGGCGTTAGCCTGTAGCGCTGCGCCGCCACCGATGACGTCATCGGTGTGCGCAGCGTCCCGCTCCCGCCCCGATGACCATATTTGGTCGCGCCCGCCTCTTTAACGCCGGTCGCAAATCGCAACCGGTTCACAGGGCCTACCTGTGGCGGTAGTGGCGCTAGTTAAGGTGGAGGTGCGGGGCGGCCGCTTTTTCGGCGGCTGCCTGCCAGCACCTCCGTCCCCGGCCTCCGAAACCACCCCCCCCGCCCCCCGTGGCATTGCCGGCTGTTTCCCTAGAGCCCGGCACTTCTCCTTGGTGCCGGGCTCATTTGCCAGCACTCGTGAGCGGGGATCGCGCTGTTGCAGGCACCTCCCCCTTAACAGTGGGAGGAAGGCCTGCAGTACCGCAGCGTGCCGTGCCGCAGCGTGTGGCGCTGCGGCCCTTAGCGCGCCGATATTCAGGGTGAGCGCCCCAAGCGGGGCGTGGGGAGCCTCGAGTAGCGGCCCGCTTCCGTTTGGGGCGCAGAAACTGAATATCGGGATGGCGCAAGTGGCTCCGCTCGCAACGGTAATTCCGGCGCCCAGGCGAGCTTGGCGCCCAACTGAATTTTTAGCCCATAATGTTTTAAAAAAAAAAAAGATTTTTCCATTCTTTCTAATGTAATCAATTTTAATCTTTGTTTACCATAGCAATACAGTCATTAACCTAAAGGTGCTTCAGATTAACCGTATATATAGGTTGCGCTCACCTGGATGGTGGGCCTTAGTTACTTTAATAAGCCAGTAATCGCAATGCTATTAACACATACACTTGAACAAAAGTATTCAGAATAAATTGAGCAGAACATAAAGGGATATTTGAATTCATCTCAATTCTTTGTAGGTGTTGAATTTTCAAAATGCTTAATAAACTTTTAAGGGTGAGGTGTGGTCCTGATTCGGAATAGAGTGGATTAACTAAAGTTGTTGAACTGCATGCAAGTGCCGTTTCAATTAGAGACTGACGTGCAAAGCTTTCCGAACCGTGTCCTGCAGATTTCCTTGCGCTACCAGCCCATTGTGGTAGGCTCCACAGAGTCTGCTGCACACACTATTGTGTGTCTTTCCAATCAACGGGCAGTGATTGCAGCAAGAGTTCCGGGGGGCACAGGGAGCTTTTTTTGGCTGGGAGTTTCTTTTCTGATGTATGGGGTGGCTTAATAAGTTAGACATTACATGCTCTCCACACACCTCTGGGGGTTTCTGGCTGGACATATTCTCAAACACGTACTTTTTTTATGCAACACACCCCAGCTCAAAACTGTTCAATATACTAATTGACAAACTGTAGCGTGTAACCTTCTGATTTAAAATTCCTGAGTCCTTGGGACTCAAAGATGTGGTTAATTGAGCAGACCACCTGACTTCTGGAGGGATAGACCCATTTCTAGTAGCTAGGAGTCTTCCTACTTGGCACCAGATAATCCTGCAATCCAGTGTCGGCCGTGGCTCAGTGGATAGCGCTCTCGGCTCTGAATCAGAAGGTTGCGGGTTCAAGTCCCACTCCAGACACTTGAGCACAAAAATCTAGGCTGACACTCCAGTGCAGTGCTGAGGGAGTGCTGCACTGTCGGAGGTGCCACCTATCGGATAAGACATTAAACCGAGGCCCCGTTTACTCTCTCGGGTGGACATAAAAGATCCCATGGCACTATTTTGAAGAAGAGCAGGAGAGTTATCCCCGTTGGCCTAGGCCAATATTTATCCCTCAATCAACATCACTAGATGATCCGGTCATTATCACATTGCTGTTTGTGGGAGCTTGCTGTGTGCAAATTAGCTGCCGCGTTTCCTACATTACAACAGTGACTACACTTCAAAAAGTACTTCATTGGCTGTAAAACACTTTGGGACGTCCTGAGGTCGTGAAACGTGCTGGAGAAGTGCAAGACTTGCTTTCAGTGCCTTAATGGATATGGTGGTCCTTGCTGGACAAGCAGTGGGAAGCTGTAATTGTTCCGCAGGTATACTGTGCAAGCTTAGCTGCTGAATCTCCAGCAGTGCCCCTGTGCACACTTGGGGGGGTCCCATGCCTTGGCTGTGCCATCCTGCACTTCCGCTTTGTGGGCCTGCATAAATGTGTTCCTCCGGGGAGCGTGTGTGCGGTCCACATCGGGCAAACGGAAACCCTGCCTGCGTGAATTTGAATAGCATGGTTTGAAAGCTCTTGAGCATGTTGAAGGAATTTTGTGCTTGCCAGGCGCCCGGCTGACTTAACAAGTTAAGTGTAATGTGAGGCATGTTAAAACCTGTCTGAACTTTTAATATTGCGAATTGCAGCCATGGTGCAGATGACGCGTGGGATTTATGCTGGAGTTGCTGCTTTTTAAATTCATTATTATTGATTTTTTTTTAAAGTAAGACACACACTTGCATTGCAGAAACCATTTGGGAGCATTTTCATTGCCCTGGCTAGTCCCAATGAATTACTGTACGGTACAGCAGTCTCTAGACTTGTGTTTGAGATTCGAGGATGTTTGTTTATAGTGATAGCATCAATTTGTATCGGGCTTTTTGATTGAGGAAAATGCATTGCTCTGGGGTTTATTTGTTGTTGTATCCCCCGTGTCTGCAGATTGTTGCAGTGAGCTGTGACAGACATGGGAAAAGTGTACTACAGGAAGCTATAATTGTTATAATGGACATGTTAGCCAAACAGACCATGGTGCTCTTTTACCAAGGGCATCTGTGCCTATACTTTGTTTAAATGGTGTGTTTTTGCACTCATTAAGACAAAGAAAGGCCAGAGTTGGGCAACGTTCCCGCTAAGCTGCGTGGCCGCGCAGCGGTCTGGAGGTCCCGCGCAGGCCGCTCACTTGGTTTTACATGGAAGAAACCGTGCATGCGTGAACATTTGAATGGGCCGCTCGGCCAGTTAAAGGGACCATGCATGAAAAAAATTAGAGGGAACATTGGTGCTAGGGCATTGCACCAGTCTCCGCCACACACGTGCTGAGTGAAATAGAAACATAGAAGATAGGAGTAGGCCATTCGGCCCTTCGCGCCTGCTCCGCCATTCAATGAGATCATGGCTGATCATCCAAATTCAGTACCCTGTCCCTGCCTTCTCCCCATATCCCTTTATCCCTTTAGCCTTAAGAAACATATCCAACTCTTTCTTGAATATATTTAATGAACTGGCCTCCACCGCCCTCTGTGGCAGAGAATTCCAGAGGTTCACCACTCTCTGGGTGAAGAAATTCCTCCTCATTTCTGTCCTAAATGGCTTACCCCTTATCCTTTGACTATGACCCCTGGTTCTGGACTCCCCGGCCATCAGAAACATCCTTTCTGCATCTAGTCTGTCCAGACCTGACAGAATTTTATAGGTTTCGATGAGATCCCCTCTCAATCTTCTAAACTCCAGTGAGTATAAGCCCAATCGACACAATCTCTCCTCGTACGTCATTCCTGCCATCCCAGCTATCAGCCTGGTGAATCTTCACTGCACTCCCTCCATGGCAAGAATGTCCTTCCTCAGGTAAGGTGACCAAAACTGCACACAATACTCAAGGTGTGGTCTCACCAAGGCCCTGTACAACTGCAGCAAGACATCCTTGTTCTTGTACTCGAACCCTCTTGCTACGAAGGCCAACGTACCATTTGCCTTCTTAACCGCCTGCTGCACCTGCATGCTTACCTTCAGCGACTGGTGCACAATAACACCCAGGTCTCTTTGCACTTCCCCTTCTCCCAATCTATTACCATTCAAATAATAATCTGCCTTCCTGTTTTTGCCACCAAAGTGGATAACCTCACATTTATCCACATTATAGTGCATTTGCCATGTTTCTGCCCAATCACCCAACCTGTCCAAATCGTACTGGAGTTTCACGACATCCTCCTCACAGCTTACCCTCCCACCCAGCTTTGTGTCGTCTGCAAATTTGGAGATATTACATCCAATTCCCTCGTCCAGATCATTAATATATATTGTGAACAGCTGGGGTCCTAGGACCGATCCTTGCGGTACCCCACTAGTCACTGCCTGCCACTCGGAAAACGACCCGTTTATTCCAACTCTTTGCTTTCTGTCCGCCAACCAGTTCTCTATCCAAGTGAATACCTTGCCCCCAATCCCTTGTGCCTTAATTTTGCACGCTAATCTCTTATGTGGGACCTTATCGAAAGCCTTCTGAAAGTCCAAATACACCACATCCACTGGTTCTCCCTTATCTATTTTACCAGTTACATCCTCAAAATTCCAGTAGATTAGTCAAGCATGATTTACCTTTTGTAAATCCATGTTGACTTTGTCCGATCCTGTCGCTGCTTTCCAAGTGCTCTGCTATTACATCTTTTATAATAGACTCTAGCATTTTCCCCACTACTGATGTCAGGCTTACCGGTCTATAATTCCCCGCTTTTTCTCCACCACCTTTTTTGAATAGTGGGGTAACATTAGCTACCCTCCAATCCATGGGTACTGTTCCAGAGTCTATCGAGTTCTGGAAGATGACCAGCAATGCATCTTCTATCTCTAGGGCCACTTCCTTAAGTACCCTGGGATGTAGACCATCAGTCCCTGGGGATTTATCGGCCTTCAGTCCCATCAATTTTCCTAACACCATTTCCCTACAGATACTGATTTCTTTCAGTTCCTCCCTCTCATTAGACCTTATGTTCCCCGGCATCTCTGGGAGGTTATTTGTGTCCTCCTTTGTGAAGACAGAACCAAAGTATGTATTTAGTTGGTGTGCCCTTTCCTTGTTTCCCATTATAAATTCCCCTGATTCTGACTGTAAGGGACCTACGCTTGACTTCACCAATCTTTTTCTCTTCACATATCTATAAAAGCTTTTACAGTCAGTTTTTATGTTCCCTTTTACAGTCAGTTTTTATGTTCCTTGCTAGCTTACTCTCATATTCTATTTTCCCTTTCTTAATTAATCCCTTTGTCCTCCTTTGTTGACTCCTAAACTGCTCCCAATCCTCAGGATTATTGCTTTTTCTAGCCAATTTATATGTCCTCTCCTTGGATCTTATGCTATCCCTAATTTCCCTTGTTAGCCACGGTTGAGTCACCTTTTTTGTTTTATTTTTATGCCAAACTGGGATGAACACATTCTGTAGCTCATCCGTTTGGTCTTTGAATGTTTGCCATTGCCTATCCACCGTCAAACCTTTGAGTGCCATTCCCCAATCAATCCTACCCAACTCGCTCCTCAGACCATCGTAGTTTCCTTTATTTAAATTCAGGACCCTAGTCTCTGAGTCAAATACTTCATTCTCCATCTTAATGAAGAATTCGATCATATTATGATCGCTCCGACCCAAGGGGCCTCGTACAACAAGATTGCTAATTAATCCTTTCTCGTTACATAATACCCAGTCTAAGCTGGCCTGATCTCTGGTTGGTTCCTCGACATATTGGTCCAGGAAGCCATCCCGTAAACACTCCAGGAATTCCTCCTCCACAGTATTGTTACTAATTTGGTTGGCCCAATCTATATGTAGATTAAAGTCACCCATAAAGACACCCATGTGGCTGGTCTGTCCTGTGTGTCACCTGCGATATTTTCACCTCCTGCTACAGCAATCCTTGTGGCTTCCTTGAGATTGCTAATTTATGCTGGTTTAATAGCTGTCACTCTAGCCCACGAGAAGCAGGATTGATACTGTCCCAGATTAATTTCACATAGGATACTTTCTAACAGAGAGCAGATATCCATCCCATCAATGTGGGCTAGATTCAAAGCCATATTCCATTAGTGAAAGCACATTATGCTACCCCACTATATCATCCAGTCTCCAGATGAATGATTGTTTTAAAAAAAGCACATATCTTAACCAATAAGTGAAACTAATGAATACCTGTCCTTTAACAGCACAGTTTCCAGTCATCCAATATCTAATGTAAACTTACTATTTTGTCTGTTTTTGGTTCGAGGTGTTATGGCTACAGATGCAGACTTGGCCTAGCAGGAAGATTCCTTGATAGTCAACCTCTGTTAAACTGGAGAGGCGTGAAGTGCTAAGACCTACAGATATCTTAAATAATAAAGCCTATGTTTATGTTTTGAAATAGAGTATGAGTATTTGACTGCCAAAAATCTGTTGTTTTTATAACATATCTATATAAATATATTTATATATAAATATGTAACTTATTTTCAGACATTTGAACAATAACCAAATAATCCTCCTCGAGCCCGGCTGTTTTGATAACCTGTCCAGCACCTTGCTCGTCCTCAAACTGAACAGGAATAAAATTGCTGTCATTCAGCCCAAGAGCTTCCGGTTGCCTCAGCTTCAGTACTTGTAAGTGATTGTGTTCCTTTTACAGTTCAAAGCGCAGACACGCATCTAGTTGGTTTTTGAGTGATAAAAGCACTGCTAATGTTACAGGTTTAAAGGAGGCAGAGGCTGGAACGCTGATGGCAGAGCCTTGAGATTTATACTGACTTGCTTAAATGCAAGTTGGCTAGATTGGTGGCAGGACCAAGCCTGTCTATTATAAACAAAATGCTGGAAACACTCCGCATTGTCGGGCAGCATCGGTGGAGAGAGAAACAGAGTTAGCGTTTCGGGTCGATGACCGTTCTGATGATAGGTCATCGACCTGACGACATTAACTCTGTTTCTCTCTCCACAGATGCTGCCTGACCTGCCGAGTGTTTCCAGCATTTTCTGGTTTTGTTGCAGATTTCTAGCATCCGCAGTATTTCGCTTCTGTCTGAACGCAGGAAGTGCTATAACCTTGAGGATGGATACCCTGTGTCTTCTAAAGGCTCCCTTTGGCACTTCAATTTCTAGTTGGGAGATCCTATTTTGAGAGCATGACCTCCGTGAGCCCCTCTCGCGCTTTTGTACTCTTGCATCAGGAGCCGCTCCTTGGGCACGATGGATAATGCAGAGACTCTGAGATCAAACGCTTGGTTTAACTTGACTGAAGCCCGCGAACTTCAACTGAAATAAGCAGCACACTCTCATGGGTTTGCAATGCTGTTTTGTCTCACTTGCACTACGGGGTACAGCCAAAGGAGGAAGTGCTGCGTGTGCTCCTGTAGTGTAGTCTGGGGCTACTGACTGCAAAAAAATAATGATCTCTCCTTGCATTTTTAAGCAGCGAAGAATGTTACATTTGGATCACATCGAAAGGGAAGTGTTGACGGATTTATTTCACGTGGAAGGCAGTCAGACTGGTAATTGTCCTGACGCCTCCAGATGTGAAATCTTCATCGCGGGCACAACACTTTGTCTCCCCTCAGTAAATTATAACTGTATCAAGAAAACTTATTGGAGTGTGTAGATCTGCATCAGCACTTGCCCTTGAAGTTGTCTCTGATCCTCCTGATAGACGTCTAATAGTAAAGCTCTTTAGTAAATGAAGCCCTCTTTGCACACAACGTGAACTGTGACCCTTTTGGCTTGGACAGCATGAATCAGGCCTGTCTCTAAGTGCAGCTTTCTTAAATTGGAAAACCTTGCCACAAGTGGCGTTTTTGTCCCAGTTCAGCTGTGTTTAAGAAAACAACTCTTGAGTAAGTGGAAAAACAAACAGCTGAACTTGGGTAGGATTTAATTTACTGAATACAGGGTTTGTCAGCACCCATCCCTGGAGGGGAGGGGGGGGTCATACACTGTTACCAATGTTTACCTCTGTTTTATCGGTTTCTGCTCCAAGATGGTATGAGTATGTAGAAACAACATTGCAACTTTGAACGTGTAGAAATTTCTTCTAAAAGTAAGTGTGTGGATTCTATTGCAGCACACATTCACTCTCATCACTCGCCAATCTGACGGGGTTTTTTTTAAAAATTACTCCTCAACTTTGGTCCTTTTTAAGAACGAAAGTTTAACCACCATGTGGGTTTACTTTGCATTTTATGTTTAAACAGGGAGCTAAAACGCAACAGAATCCGGGTTATCGAGAGCCTGACGTTTCACGGCCTCGATTCGCTGAAGTCGTTGAAACTGCAGCATAATGGGATCTGCGAACTCAAGGACGGAGCCTTCTGGGGGCTGAATGAAATCGAGGAGCTGTGAGTCCTTTGTTTTGGTGGCTATTCAGGAGTAATTGGATCTTGTCCAGCCGTTGTCCAAGTGGTAATTGAAGTGCTGGTGTTTGGAGTATTTAATCGAAATGTCATTGTTAAAGCACTGGTAGAAATGTATCAACCTGCTGTCCTGCGGACGGGGCAATGGCTATCCTATTATAGGGTGCCAGCCATAACTCAGTGGGTAGCACCCTCGCCTCGACGTCAGAGGTTGTGGGTTCAAGTCCCTGTCCGCAGACTTGAGCACAAAAATCTAGGCTGACCTCCAGTGCAGTACTGAGGGAGTGCCGCACTGTCAGGAGTGCCGTCTTTCGGATGAGACGTTAAACCGAGGCCCCTCAGGTGGACGTAAAAGATCCCATGGCACGACTAGAAGAGCAGGGGAGTTCTCCCCGGTGTCCTGGGCCAATATTTATTCTTCAATCAACATGACTAAAACAGATTATCTGATCATTATCACATTGCTGTTTGTGGGAGCTTGCTGTGTGCAAATTGTCTGCCATGTTTCCTACATTACAACGGTGACTACACTTCAGAAAGTACTTAATTGGCTGTAAAGCGCGTTGGGACGTCCTGAGGTCGTGAAAGGCGCTATATAAATGCAAGTCTTTCTTTATCTGTGTAAAGTCATCTGGAGAAGCCGCACATTTAATGGCACATGGCTTTACATCATTGACCCTGAAGTCTCCGAGTCTGAGCCATGCAGTCTTTGCTGAGAGAGCTCAATCTGGGTAGTGCTAGGGTGCTATAATTGACCTGAAAGGACCTGGGCTAGGGAAGGGTAAAACCAATCAGCTGACCTCCAGTAGGTTCACTTGTGGTGGGGGGTGGGGTCACCAAGGTGTTCCCCACAAGGTTAAATAGTCTTCCAGCATTTACTATTGAGACTCAAAAATGAACATGAGGTCTGCAGAATTAAGCCACAGTGAAGGAATCAACCTCTTAAGGGAGAGAAACCTCACTCCCCCCCTTCCCCCCCCCCCCAAAAATCATTAACTCTGATTTTTGTGGGTCCATTTCATATATGAAAAGTCAACAAAGCTTTAACTTGTACCCTGTGACAGCGTAACTCACAGCAGCTTTGTCGTCTCATGTAGTCTAGTGTAAAATGGCTGAATGTAATTCTCCTGTTGTCTAATACCTTTTGAATCTAAAATGGGCACAAAGCAGCCTTGCCTAGCTGAGGAGTGGGACCTTAAATCCGCTCCGTGTTACAGTGTAGTGCACTCCTTGTTCCAGTTGCACTGTGTAGAGTTATGTCTCGTCTGCCCAGTAAGCAAATGTTTTGGGTAATTTTTAGGAATCTTTTGTAGAAATGACAACCTTATTTGAACAAACTGGATCTCGAGTTACTATCTGAGCAGAAATAAACTTGATGGTCAGTTCTATTTTGGGACCCGCTCAGGAGAGCTGGTCTCCTTTTGACTTTTTGTTGCTAAAAATATTGGTATACGTAGTGGCGGCGAGGAAATGTTCGGGAAAACCAAACTGATGTTTCTTTTCTCTGTTGTAGGGCCTTGAAGCATAATAACTTGACCGACGTGACCAAGGGCTGGCTGTACGGCCTCAAACTGCTGCAGCAGCTCCACCTGAGCCGGAATGCCATCACCAGGATCAGTGCTGATGCCTGGGAGTTCTGCCAGAAACTGACTGAGCTGTGAGTTTGTTTTGTTTTTTCCTGCGCTCCTCCAGTTCTGGCCTCTTGAGCATCCCCGATTTTCATCGCTCCACCATTGGTGGTCGTGCCTTCAGCTGCCTAGGGCCTAAGCTCTGGAATTTGCTCCATAAACCTCTCCACCTCTCTCTCCTCCTTTAAGATGCTCGTTAAAACTGACCTCTTTGACCAAGCTTTTGGTCACCTGTCCTAATATCTCCTTATGTGGCTCGGTGTCAAAGTTTGAGTGATAATCACTCCTGTGAAGCACCGTGGGACGTTTTACTGCGTTGAAGGTGCTATATAAACACAAGCTGTTGCATAGTTTGTGAAAAGATAATCCCTATACTCCAGGACTGACTCCTTAACAAAGGGGATAACGGCCAAAACAATAAAGATCTGGGACCAGTGCTCGCTCTTCGCCCCACTGGTGTGTTTGTTAGCGCTAGTTACTTAATGCAGGAGTCACAGATTTAAAGTAATTTAATTGTGGGTAGAGGAAATGTTTATTGTGACGTAGAACTGGCCTGTGCGGTTGTGCTATGTTCTAACTGGAGGCGTGCGTTTTTGCATCTCTAATATAGACTACCACACGATCTAGCACCTCCTGTCCTCCATCACTCTATTGTCCATAATCGCCCCATGCCTAGAATGTGGCTCGGGGTTTAATCCACAATAGGAGTGTTTCTTCGAGCCTCCAGTTTAAGTAAGAAAGCACCAGTGGTTGCCGTTCCATCCTTTGACTGCTTCCTCTGCGTTTATATACCAAGCCGGTTTTGTGTGAAAGTCGATCACCTGCCGCCTATCGTGCATTAGAACAGACCAGAAGGATTCGACTGCAATAAAAACTCTCTCTGCCAAGTGTGGCCCCAGCACTGAAACGTAGAACAAGGTTTTGTTATTTTAGTACTCTGCGGAGGTGAAATAAAGAAAGTCTTGGAGCTCATCTAATCTCTGCTCATCAGTGTGAACGAAACATTAGCTGCTTTCTTTGAAAATGTAGAACTTGTAATGGATACGTTGGGATACGGTGTATTACTGTATCCAGATTCTATTGGTCAAGGAGTTACTGTAAATGGGATGGGAGAGCTGTATTACAATGATGACTTACGCAGGAGTTTCTATCTCATTTATTTCAGAGACATGACCTATAATCAGATGACTCGTTTAGACGAGTCTACATTCGTGGGCTTGAATTTGCTCGAGAGTTTGTACATGGGAGACAACCGAGTGAGTTATATTGCTGACGGAGTCTTTACCGGCTTGTCTAACCTGCTGACGCTGTAAGTATGCAGAATAAACGGCATTGTACAGTAAAATCGGACAACCAGACCGCTTAACAAAGGGATCAGAAGTGAGTCATTTACACCCCGCCCCATAAACCGATCTTCATACACTGTACTAACCGAGCTGTATCTGTGAGCCTGCCAGTGAACGTCATGCAGGTCTCATCCTGCAGTAGGACTGGAAATCAGTGCTGGGAGGGGGGGGGAATGCTGGGGAGAAGGATTAGAGGGGTGTTGAGATCCTTTTTCATCCAAAGGGTGGTGAGGGTCTGGAACTCACTGCCTGAAAGGGTGGGAGAGGCAGGAACCCTCATCACATTTAAAAAGTACTTGGATATGCACTTGAAGTGCCGTAACCTACAGGGCTACAGACCAAGAGCTGGAAAGTGGGATTAGGCTGGAGAGCTCTTTTTCGGCCGGCACAGACACGATGGGCCGAATGGCCTCCTTCTGTGTTTAAATTTCTATGATTCTATGACAGGTAGCTGATGAGTCGCATGTCCTCCATCTCAAAGCCACTATCCCCCATGGTATTGGGCAGTAAAGCTGTACTTTGCACTTTTTGATGCACACATTGGAGGTCATTTGTGAAGTGTGAGTTTGTTAACAAAACACGAGAGGTATCCATTGTGATGAAGTCCTACATCTGTTATAGCATGCATTTAGTTCACCATCTGATGCGTATTACATAGGATATACAGCACAGAAACAGGCCATTCGGCCCAACCAGTCCGTGCCGGCGTTTATGCTCCACTCGAGCCTCCTCCCGTCTTTCCTCATCTAACTCTATCGGCATAACCCTCTATTCCCGTCTCCCTCATATGCTTATCTAACCGTCCCTTAAATGCATCTATCCTATTCGCTTCAACCACTCCCTGTGGTAGTGAGTTCCACATTCTCGCCACTCTCTGGGTAAAGAAGTTTCTTCTGAATTCCCTATTGGATTTCTTGGTGACGATCTTATATTGACGGCCTCTAGTTATGCTCTTCCCCACAAGTGGAAACATTCTCTCTGTATCCACTCTATCAAAACCTTTCATAATTTTAAAGACCTCTATTAGGTCACCCCTCAGCCTTTTTTCAAGAGAAAAGAGACCCAGCCTGTTCTTCCTTTCCTGATAGGTATACCCTCGCATTTCTGGTATCATCCTCGAAAGTCTTCTCTGCACCCTCTCCAGTGCCTCTATATCCTTTTTATAGTATAGTGACCAGAATTGTACACAGTACGCCAAGTGTGGTCTAACCAAGGTTCGATACAAGTTTAGCATAACTACTTTTCAATTCGATCAGTCTATAAATAAACCCCAGTGCTTGGTTTGCTTTTTAATGGCCTTGTTAACCTGTGCTGCTACTTTGAGATTTGTGTATTTGTACCCCGAGATCCCTTTGCTCCTGTACCCGACGCAGACTCGCACCCTCCAAGTAATATGTGACGTCCTACCAAAATATAATAGCTCACATTTATCTGTGTTGAAATTAATTTGCCAATTATATGCTCATTCTGCAAGATTAATAATGTCTTCCTGTAATATGTTGCAGTCCTGCTCAGTATTGAGTATCTCTCTTCCCCCCCACCACCCCCCCCTGCAATTTGGTGTCATCCGCAAATTTAGAAGTTGTGTTTTTGATTCCAAAGTCTAAATCATTAATGTAAATTGTGACCAGCAGTGGTCCCAGCACTGATCTTTGTGGAACACCACTACCCACCTTCTGCCACCCTTTACCCCATCTCTCTGCTTTCTGTCTTGAAGCCAGCTAGCTATCCATTCTGCTACCTGTCCCCTGACTCCACATTTTTCAGTTGTGCTTCTATTATGGTGAAAGCTGAAAGAGTTGGCAAGTCCATAGATACTAAAAAGTGTACAGCGGCACTCATTAGTTCCCACCCATCTTACGGAGCCAACTGTACAGGAAGGTGTTTAAAAATGGAGGAAGTGGAAATTGGTGCAGAGTTGCACAAAGGATTAAGTTAGCAGGCAGCAGATTTAACTCTGGCTCTATCTTTTGCTGTTTCACTCTGCAGTGCCTGTTAACATATTGTAAATGAATCCTCCCCTCTTTTCTCATATAATAGAAGTTTACGCCACAGAACGAGGCCATTCGGCCCATCATGTCTGTGCCGGCTGAAAATCCAGCCTAATCCCACTTTCCAGCTCTTGGTCCGTAGCCCTGGAGGTTACAGCACTCTTTAAATGTGATGAGGGTTTCTGCCTCAAGCAGTGAGTTTCAGACCCTCTGGGTGAAAGCATTTCTCCTCAACTCCCCTCTAATCCTTCTACCAATTACTTTAAATCTGTGCCCCCTGGTTATTGACCCCTCTGTTAAGGGAAATCGGTCCTTCCTATCCACTCTATCTCGGCCCCTCATCATTTTATACACCTCATTCAAGTCTCCCCCTCAGCCTCCTCTGTTCCAAAGAAAACAACCCCAGCCGATCCAATCTTTCCTCCTAGCAACATCCTTGTAAATCTCTGACTCTCCCCCCCCCCCCCCCGCCGTCAGACTCCACTGTGTTGAATTGCTCGACTGAGCTGATGTGCAAAAGCCCCACAATAAACTGACGGGGATGAAGTAACATGGGATTCTCTGTCCTTCGTGTAACCTGTTAGTAGTGAAGTGGTCGCAGCTGATCTGCTTTGGTTCAATGTAGCATAAAACAGAAGAGTGAATTAAATAGTATTGTTGGGTCCTGAGGGGGAGGCGTGTAAAAAGAACTAACTGTCGAGCAGCTTCAGTTCAGGGTCACCGCGTGTATTCACGTTCCAGGGCATTACTGATTAGCGAGGCTCCAGCTATTTGTACCTGTCCAGCTGTGAGGAAATAGGAGAACTAACTGATCAGGGCAAGGGCGAAAGGGTGGAATGAATTTCTTTAGTCAAAGTGAAGTCAGAATAAATACTTGATGTAACTGTTTTAATTCTGTTTAAACATCTGGGTGAGTTCTACGTGCTCTGGGTATACTTTAGTGCTCACTGTGGTAAGGATTTGAAAGCTTGTGCTGATGTCTTTGCTCCTCTAAGACTTATTAATCTGTGGTCATGACTTGCACAGGACGCCACAAGGTGATGGGGCACAGGTCAGCGGCAACGCATGGCCGCGCATCAATCGGGAGGTCCCGCGCAGGTCGCTCACAAGCTATTGCCGCTGGAAGATGCTGCGCCGCAAATCTAAAGGGACCGCACACCTGGGGGGGGCGGAGGGGGGGGAAATCATAAGGAACATTGGTCAGCGGCCACAGTTCCTAATACGAGGGGGTTCTCTTAAGGCATGAGGTGTTTCCCAGGTTGAGGGAGGGGAAAATGTACGGGCGTGTCGGTTTGGAAATTAGTTTGTCACATTTGCAGAGTGCCATTGGCAAATGGCCAAGAGTGGATTACCCACTTGCTGAGGGATCTTATACATAACGTTTACAGAATAGGACCGAGAAATTTAAAACTGAAATGAAAATAATGCACACACTGCAATGTATCCAAACTGGAAGTCACCAATCCCACCTAGATCAGACTGTAGGACAGTCTAAGATGATACTATACGTACACCTCCACCCATGTATCAAAGTCTCCTCCAAGTTCCAGAGAGAATTTTATCAGACAGTGCGCAGGAACGAACTGTTTCACTGGGAGTTTGTTGCAATGCAAGCATCTTAAAAGCTAACATTCACTACACTTTCTGCAGTTGTTCTCTGGCACCTCATCACGCTTGCAATGATGACCTGTCTTTTGGAGCAAATATAATTTTTTTTAATATCCCTTGTTTACATCTTGCAAGAAAAGGCTTTAGCTGCAGCATAGGTTCTTGTTCAAAGCTTTGGCCGCTTTGTACTTTGAAGTTGACCCTGATTGCAGTGAAAACAGAAAATGATGCAAATGTACAGCCGGTCTGTCAGCATGTGGAAAGGAGAGTTCACTCGCTTCTGGTGAAGGGCACAGACCCACAATGTTCAGCTGTCTTTACCTTTTCCGATCCGAACTAATGTGTGTTTCCAGCGTTTGGTGTATTTAGTTCAGACTCCCAGCATTTGTGGTTCTTTATATCTTCTCACAGTGCAGCTGGCCAACTCGAATACGACACCTGCTGCAGTTTCAAGTCACACATTGAAGGAACTGCAGGAAAGAAGCAAATTGGGGCCTAGACTATGTCTGTGCCTTATAGTCCAATTTTATTTTATTCGTTTATGGGATGTGGGCGTAGCGGGCAAGGGCAGCATTTATTGCCCTCGAGAAGGTGGTGGTGGTGAGCTGCCTTGAACCGCTGCAGTCCGTGTGGTGAAGGTGCTCCCACAGTGCTGTTAGGGAGGGAGTTCCAGGATTTTGACCCAGCGACGATGAAGGAACGGTGATATACCTCTAAGTCGGGATGGTGTGTGACTTGGAGGGGAACTTGGAGGTGGTGGTGTTCCCATGCGCCTGCTGTCTTTGTCCTTCTAGGTGGAAGAGGTCACGGGTTTGGGAGGTGCAGCCGAAGAAGCCTTGGCGAGTTGCTGCAGTGCATCTTGTAGATGGTACACACTGCCGCCACGGTGCGCCGGTGGTGGAGGGAGTGAATGTTTAAGGTGGTGGATGGGGCTATTATCCGTCTGCCCTCTAACGCCAGCTGCCCTCAAGCCTACACTTGGTCTAAACTCCGCATGGCCAATGCCCTCGGTATCATGTTTATATTTACCACAAAATTAACCAGTCTTACAGTATAATTTAAAAAAATATAATTTTTATTGGCAGTCCTCTTTGGATTGTGACTAATTTCAAACTTTACTTTTTTAGCATATAACAATGGTATCACAAGACTGCTCTGGCACTAGCAGACAGAAGGTGTTTCCACTTGTGGTGGGGGGAGGAGACAGTCTAAAACTAGAGGCCATCAATATAAGAGAGTCACTGATAAATCCAATCGGGAATTCAGGAGAAACTTCTTTACCCAGAGAGTGGTGAGAATGTGGAACTCGCTACCACAGGGAGTGGTTGAGGCGAATAGTATAGATACATTTAAGGGGAAGCTGGAGAAAGGAATAGAAGGATATGCTAAATAACAACAGAAAATGCTGGAAAAACTCAGCAGGCCAGGCAACATCCGTGGAGAGAAAATAGAGTCAACGTTTCGGGGCAAACCCTTTGTCAAGACTGGATATGCTGATGGGGTGAGATGAAGAGGGGTGGGAGGAGGCTCGTGTGGAGCATAAACACCGGCACGGACCAGTTGGGCCGAATGGCCTGATTCTGTGCTGTAAATTCTATGTAATTTTTTCCTGTCAGAATTCACCGATATGTCGGGTCCCTTGTATTCAGTTTGGCATCTGGTGTGTATTTTTAATTTGTACACTGGGCTGTATTGTTGCTTGAAAAGTATCAAAGGTGCATTCTCTGAAAATTGGTATACTTGGAGTGAGTGCTTTACCTATCCTATTTATAAAAACATGTAACAGCAGCTTTCTTCCTGCAGTGACCTAAGGAATAACGAAATCTCGTGGGCGATCGAGGATTCAAATGGCGCTTTCGCTGGATTAGACAAACTGCGAAAGTTGTATGTACCTCACACATTAAACCTACTGTGGCTCACAATCTGGTGCCTTACTTGCTTTTACATTCTGTATTTTCGTGCGCAGCCTTCACCCCTTGCCACCGTGCTCCCACGGCGCTCAAATTAAGACTGCAATGATTTTCAAGTTAATCCATATTTATACAGCCACTAGCAGATCCCCCATGCCATTGCTCACGTTGAGCCGAGCGATGCACTATTTTATAAAGGCAGGAACTTTATACCTTTTTAACGTGCAGTATATTGCTCTGCTGCTACGGTGAAGCTGTGTATAATTTGACCTGCCCCTCTTAAAGGCCGCAAGGTCCAAATAGACACATCCTGAGGCGCAGTACAGGCTTTGGTGCAGTCCTGAGGGAGCCATTCGAACTGGGGCCCCACAGCTGCGCAGCCTGGGACCGGCTTTTTCAATGGTAAATTTTGCGCTTGCGTGGAACTGTGAATGGCCGCGCTGCCCCTTAAAGGGGCCACGCACCCAAAAAGAAAAGATTATGGGGGGGAGCATTGATGGGGACTGTTGACTGAGGAGGCCAAACATTGAAGTGTGAAACTTGCCTTCTGCCGGCATGTTCGATGTTACTGCAGTGTCTGTTTCTCTCAAAGCATGTTTTTTGCCTCTTTGATTTGGCTGCAGTAGCTGCTTTTCTGCGGGTGCAAGACCCAGTTCCTAGTGTTTCTGTTAGACTCATTACAGTATTATGGATGTATTTGTCAGGAGGTGTACTAAGGAAGACTTGTTTAATAGCATAAACTGCACGAGGCGACTCCCAGAATCCGAACTAGAACAATTTTTTTAAAAAGCAGCTAGCGTAGAAGAGTGTCTAGCAGCCTGCTCTTTGAGCACTCTCTCTGAGTGAAGGAGTATAATTTAGTAATTACTCTTTCATTCTCTGTAGGATCCTGCAGGGAAGCAAAATAACATCCATCACAAAGAAAGCATTTTCTGGGCTGGAAACACTTGAATACCTGTGAGTATCTACCTCGAATCACTCCTCAATCGTGCATGAATCCCATCACCTCGCACCCAAATAAAATACAACACGAATTAGATCGAGAGTATTATAAATGAGTGTTGGAAGTCCCACATTTCTAATTGCCATTTGCTAAATAATTCTGTAAGTGAAAGATTTCTGTGCCGGATTTTAATTCCTCGTGGTTGCAGTCTGGGCTCTGTGGTGTACCAATCATTTGACTAACAGGGTGGCCCTGTAACGGCTTTGTTTATCGAGCAGAGAACGCAATTGGCACCTTTGAGTTATGCTCTCTTTTTGTGTGTGTGTGTCTGTCTCTTTGTGTCTGTGTGTGTCTCTGTGTTTTTTACCATCAGAATTTAGATGCAGATTTGACCCGTGTTAAATTTTTCTGATTTTTAAAAAGTGACTGGCTGTTCATTCAGGTGAAATATCCACCTGTTCGGATGAACAGATCCCACAGGCCCTATTCAAAGAGGGGGTGCGAGTCCTCCCAGTGTTGCTGCCCAAACCGCCTTCCCTCAAGCAACAGCAACAAAAACAAAATATTAATCAGTCTTTCAGTTCATTACTGTTTCTGGGGGTCTTGCTGTGTGTAAAATGGTCGCTGAACTTTCCTGCATAAGTCACTGCACTTCAAAAATGAATCATTGTGTGTGAAGTGCTTTGATATGTTAATATGCTGTACAAACGCTAGTATTCCTTTTACCGTCTAGCTTTTAAACAATTTTACATATTTCTTTTAGGGATTTGAGCAACAATGCTATCATGTCTATTCAAGAAAATTCTTTTGCCCAAATGAGCCTCAAGGAGCTGTGAGTATTTAAAATATTCTAGTAAATTAATCAGTACTGCATGAGGTAATTTAATTAGAAAGCCTTTTCCTGGATGAATGCACTTCTCATTCATGTGTAAAGCCCTCTCCACTGATTCCTCCGTGACGCCTGCTCATTGTTTATTGAGTGTTGTCTGGGGGCCGCTCTACATACAAATGAGAAATCTGGAGTGATGTCAACAACCCAGGAGGCTTTTGGGTGAGTACGTGAGTCGCGAGTGCTGTAATGAGAAATGGTGAGCAGGTAAATGAAAGGAAATGCTTCAGCTTCCTCTTTGTGCAGTCCACCACACCCTGAGGTTCAAGTGGTATAATTGCAGTCTTCACATTCAGCGGTAAAGGTGGCTGGGGTTTGTTTGGGGGGGGGGGTTGTGGTTAGCAAGGGGCACCCTGTCGCTCCGGTAATATGAACCCTGTAATTGGCAAGCTTTAGAAAAAAGGGCAGCTGTGAAATTGAACTTGTTAAAACGTCAAACGACACTGTTGGAGTCTGTGTCAAGAAGGATGAGCAAATCCTGCGCCCTGAAATTAGGCAGTGGGATCCGAGCTTATCATAGAATCATAGAAATTTACCACACAGAAGGAGCCCCTTCGGCCCATCGTGGCTGTGCCGGCTGAGAAAGAGTTATCCAGCTTAATCCCACTTTCCAGCTCTTGGTCTGTAGCCTTGTAGGTGCACATCCAAGTACTTTTTAAATGTGGTGAGGGAATCGGCCTCGACCACCCTTTCAGGCAGCGAGTTCCAGACCCCCACCACCCTCTGGGTGAAAAGAGTTCTGCTCAACTCCCCTCTAATCCTTCTACCAATTACTTTAAATCGATGCCTCCTGGTTATTGACCCCTCTGCTAAGGGGAATAGGTCCTTCCTATACAATCGATCTATTATGAATGCTTAATATGCTCGTCTGTAATTCCTCTCCATTATCTTTGTGGAAACATCAATTAATTTTAAGCGGGTTACGGTCTCCGCTAGGTAGCAGATTATTTCAAGACTTTGGTCATTTTGCTGGAGTCACAGATGAGGTTTGGTCAGCTCCATGCACATAGGAACAGGAGGAGGCCATTCAGCCCGTAGAGCCTGTTCCGCCATTCAATTAGATCGTGGCTGATCTTTATCTTGACTCCGTTTACCCAATTTCGTATCCATGCTGCCACTGTCCCTTTTATTCCATGGGCTTGAACTTTGCTGGCGAGCCTATTATGTAGCTCTTTGTCGAACACCTTTTGGAAATCTATGTACACCTCATCAACCCTCTCTGTTACCTCATCAAAAGACTCGATCAAGTTGGTTAAACACGATTTGCCTTTAACAAATCCATGCTGGCTTTCCTTAATTAATCCACACTTGTCCAAGTGACACTTAATTTTGTCTCTGATTATTGTTTCTAAAAGCTTCCCCACTACTGAGGTTAAACTAACTGGCCTGTAGTTGCTGGGTTTATCTTTACACCCTTTTTTGAACAAGGCTGTAACATTTGCAATTCTTCAGTTCTCTGGCACCTCCCATTTCTAAGGAGGATTGGAGAATTACGGCCAGTACCTCTACAATTTCTTCCTTCACTTCCCTCAGCGTTCTAGGATGCATCCCATCCGGCCCTGGTGACTTATCTACTTTAAGTACAGCCAGCCTTTCTAGTACCTCCTCTATCAATTTTTATCCCATCCAGTATCTCCTCTACCTCCTCCTTCACTACGTCTATGTCAGCATCTTCTTCCTTGGTGAAGACAGAGGCAAAGTACTCGTTTAGCCCCTCAGCCATGCCCTCTGCCTCCACGCGTAGGTCTCCTTTTTGGTCCCTAGTCGGCCCCACCCCTTCTCTTACTACCCATTTACTATTTATATGCCTATAGAAGACTTTTGCATCACCTTTTTGCTGCCATTCTATTCTCATACCCTCTCTTTGTCCCTCTTTTTCACTTCTCCTCTGAACTTTCTATATTTAGCCTGATTCTCAGATGTATTCTCGACCTGACATCTGTCATACGCGCTCTTTCTGCTTCATCGTTCTCTCTATCTCTTTCGTCATCCAGGGAGCTCTGACTTCAGTTGCCCTACCTTTCCCCCTAGTGGGAATGTACTTCAACTGTACCTGAACTATTTCCTCTTTAAAGGAAGTCCATTGTTCGATTACAGTTTTGCCTGCCAATCTTTGATTCCAATTTACCCGGGCCAGATCTGTTCTCATCCCACTGAAATTGGCCTTCCTCCAATTAAGTATTTTTACTCTAGATTGCTCCCTGTCCTTTTCCATAGCTAATCTAAACCTTATGATACTATGATCACTGTTTCCTAAATGTTCACCTACTGACACCTTACTCCAATTGACCCACCTCATTCCCCAGAACCAGATCCAGCAATGCCTCCTTCCGCGTTGGGCCGGAAACATACTGATCAAGAAAGTTCTCCTGAACACAGTTCAGAAATTCTTCCCCCCTCTCTGCCCTTTATGTTGCATACTGTCTCATCTGAGTCATGCTACCTGTACTGCGCTCAGCATCCCCTTCATGTAACGGTCATGCTTCTAAGCTAAATGCAGTTTGAAAAGCTTCCTGTAATTCACGGCCGCGCATCTTATTCTTCTGCACAGTTACATGTTTCTGAAGGGTGTTCATTTTTATTTGCTATCCCCAGGGGTCTGAACACGTCCAGTCTTCTGTGCGACTGTCAGCTGAAGTGGTTGCCTCGGTTTCTGGTGGAGAAACGGTTTCAGCACATGGTCACTGCTGGCTGTGCGCACCCTGTGGGGCTGGCAGGGAAAAGCATCTTTAACATTGACACAGAGGACTACATTTGTGGTTTGTATAATTTGTGTTTATTGTGACTTAATTCATGGGTGCCGTGCCTGGCAGATGCCTGTCTGCCTCGTCTTGTTGTGTGATGGTTTATTTTTCTCACTGTTTTCTGCTGAACCTGCAAAGTTAAATGAAGGCATCAGTAAGTGGAAAATGCAAACTGGGCTTAATAACAGCTTGTGCATATGATGTAACTTGTTGCAAACATTTGGAGTCTGAAGATAAAAGGGTATTGGAGGTCAGTTGTTCATTTGATTTTACTGTATATGGGGAACTTGTTAACTGTATACAATTGATTAAACTTTTGAGGGTGTACAGATAAGTTTATGGACCTGACATTGCGGTCAGAGGCTTCCCGTGGGCGAATGCCTCCAAACCGCAAGTAAAATCCATACTCACCTGATGGCCCCAGACCTACGAAGACTCGCGTTCCTGGGCCTGCAGGCGTACGCCTGCGTAAAGAGCCACGCATCCCGGAGGCGCATGTGGTTTGTAAGCGTCCCAGGGATCACGTGGGCTGGCCCAACCAATCAAAAAGGGGGATTCCCATTATGCTATGGGGATTCCATTTATGTACGGAATCCCCATAAGCTTAATAGGAATCACATTAAAAAAAATACATTTTCACACAACCTAAATAAAAATAAATATCGCATGTTTAAAATTAATTAAAATACAATTTAGTTAAACATTTAAAGCAAAAATTTAATGTTTTGAAAAATAAATGTAAACATTTATAATGTTACTGGTGTCACTCTACTGAGTTTCAGCGGATTCCCTTCTGTGAACTTTAATTCCTAGAATTAATTGATGAAGATGTTATGCAGTCATACACTAAATTGAGGTCGGTTGCACAGACTAGGCTCGTATTCACTTACGTATAGAAGATTCAGGGGTGATCTAATCACGGCTTTTGAGATTGTTAAAGGAATAGTTAGGGTAGATAGAGAAACTATTTACTCTGGTGGGGGCGGAGTCCAGAACAAGGAGGCAGAACTGTAAAATTAGAGAGAGGTCATTCAGGCTTTATGTTAAGCACTTCTTCACACAAAGGGTAGTGGAAATCTGGCGATCCCCTACTCTCCCCCCCCCCCCCCCCCCCCCCCCCAAAAAAAAAAGCTGTTGAAGCTGGGGGTCAATTGAAAATTTCAAAACTGAGATTGATGTTAGGTAAGGGTATTCATGGTTACGGAACCAAGGTGGGTAGATGGAGGTAAGATACAGATCAGCTTTGATCTAATTGAATGGCGGAACAGGCTCGAGGGGCTGAATGGCCTCCTCCTGCTCCTATGTTCCGAGTCCCCATGACTTGGCAGCTGCCTATATCTGGCAAATGGTACTAACCAAGCAAGCTTAGACTGTTTGATTCAGGCATGACCTGGTCCCGATCAGCCCAAGATCATTAAAATATAGAGCAGTGAATGGGTATGGCAATATGTTAAATTTAACAAAATATAATGGGGCTGAAATTTGATGTGTGGGTGAATTTACTTTTATAGTCTACTGTTTAATTCAAATGATCTAATACTGCAGGTCTTAGCACTGGATTCCCACTTGTTTATGTGGCTTTACTTGTATTATTGGAACATTCCATTTTTTAGCACAAAAAGCGACTTTGTTACCAGGGACAGACCGTAAATCAGAAGATATAAGACTTGTAGAGCAGTCCGATTGTGTAAAACGCAAAACTGTTGCTGCGATTTCAGTTTTGCGCATCGTTGATGTGTTTTTTTTTTACTCTGCAGATGCTTTCCCAAAGCCTGTGATCACCACCCACCCCGAGACCACCGTGGCACTGCGGGGGATGAACGTCAGCTTTACCTGCACGGCCGGGAGCAGCAGCGACTCTCCCATGGTCGCTGCGTGGAGGAAGGACAGCGAGTTACTGTACGACGCCGAGATCCAAAACTACTCCAGCCTGCGCGAGCAGGACGGCGAGTACATCGAACACACCAGCGTGCTGCTGCTGCGCAACGTCAACTTCACGGATGAGGGGCGCTACCAGTGTGTCGTCAGAAATTACTTTGGCTCCAATTACTCCAACAAGGCAAAGCTCACTGTCAATGGTATGTGGGTTTGCTTGCAGGGGGGTGTGCAGTCTGTCTGTACTTAATCCACTTATTTTCACCAGACTGATACCTGGGATGGCAGGAATGACGTATGAGGAGAGATTGGGTCGATTAGGCTTATATTTGCTCGAGTTTAGAAGAATGAGAGGGGATCTCATTGAAACTTATAAAATTCTAACAGGACTAGACAGACTAGATGCAGGAAGGATGTTCCCGATGGTCGGGGAGTCCAGAACCAGGGGTCACAGTCTAAGGATAAGGGGTAAGCCATTTAGGACAGAAATGAGGAGGAATTTCTTCACCCAGAGAATGGTGAACCTGTGGAATTCTCTACCACAGAAGACAGTTGAGGCCAATTCATTAAATATATTCAAGAAGGAGTTGGATATATTTCTTAAGGCTAAAGGGATCAAGGGGTATGGGGAGAAGGCAGGGACAGGGTACTGAGTTTGGATGATCGGGCAGCACGGTGGCATAGTGGTTAGCACTGTTGCCTCACAGCGCCAGGGACCCGGGTTCGAATCCGGCCTCTGGTGACTGTCTGTGTGGAGTTTGCACATTCTCCCCGTGTTTGCGTGGGTTTCCTCCGGGTGCTCCGGTTTCCTCCCACAGTCCAAAGATGTGCGGGTTAGGATGATTGGCTATGATAAATTGACCCTTAGTGTTAGGGGGATTAAATACGTGGGGTTACTGGGATAGGTGTTGGTGTAGGGGTTACGGGGATCGGGTGGGATATGTGTCAGTGCAGGCTCGATGGGCCGAAATGGCCTCTATCTGCACTGTGGGGTTTCTGTGATCAGCCATGATCTCATTGAATGCCGGAGCAGGCTCGAGGGGCCGAATGGCCTACTCCTGCTCCTATCTTCTATGTTTCTATTTTCATTTTGCTCTATAATCCTGCACGTAAATACAGATGTCTATTGTCAGTAGTGTGAATTTTATTAATGCCCCGAGTGAATCTGACCATAATTTACGTCCCTGTGTCGGTCAGCTTTACAAGTGCTATTTAAATAAAATCTATAACTGGTAGCCATGCAGTCAGTTTATAGTGATTTTGTTTTAAATAGTATTTTTCAGATACTTATTATCTCTCTCGCGTACAGCAGCCCAGAGCCTCGACATCTCTCTCTCTATCAATTCAATTCAATTCAATTCAATTCAAATGCTTTATTGGCATGAAAGTTTACAGGGAACCATATTGCCAAAGCTTACATAACAAAAAGTACAGTTTTCCAACATTCTGTAGGTGTCAAACAATTTTGACCTTCGTTGGGTACATACAATATTAGTTTAAACAATATTAATTTAAACAGTCGTTGAACATCGTTGGGTACATTCAGTATTAATTTAAACAGTCCTCAGGTTGTGACATGTTGTTACATATTTGGCACCAAGGTATGGTCTGTCTCCTTCTCCCAGGACTAATCTTAATTTTGACAGGTCATCCAATTCTTTGAAATCTGGGGTTGTTTGGCTGAGCTTGTCAAATAATATGTTTCTTGTTGTGTTGAATTTTTCGCATTTTAGGAGGAAATGCATCTCTGTCTCAACCTCGCCGGCCAGACATTGATCACATATTCTATTCTCTCTAGGCTGCCAGGATTTCTTGTATCTTCCTTTTTCAATTGCCAGTTGGTGGTCGCTTAGTCTGTACCTGGTGAGGGTCTGTCTCTGTTTTGTGTCTCTGATGATCGAGAGATAGTCTGCCAGTTTATATTCTCTTTTTAGGGCCCGGTAACATTCTAATCTGCTTTGGCTTTTGGTTATTTTGTTCCAATGTTCCAGGTAGGTTTCTTTGCATTGTTTAATGATTTGGTTCACTCGGATTGGTGTTTGGGCGGCAGTGTTGGTCTGGGACTGGTCAGGGTCCGGCTGAGTAGGAGTACTTAGTTTCAGTAGCAGCTGACTCAGGGGACTCTTTTCTGGGTTTAGCTCTTGGGTCTGGAAGGCTTTAAAATGAAGGGTGTCTGGGGAGCTAGATTTGAGGTGATTTAGGAAGTTTAATGCTCGTTTTTGGATGTTTATTATCAGTGGGTATCTGCCTAGTTCGGCTCTGCATGCATTTGTTGGTGTTTTCCTTTGGGTGCGAAGAATGCTTTTTGGTGGAACTCCATCTTGCTGTAGGTTTGCCAGCCCTCCAGGATTGTCTTGGAATCTCCTGAATTAATGATTCATCTCCTGGACGCTGCTGCCAGCAACTCATCAAGGGATATGGGGACAGGGCGCGGGAAAGTGGAGTTGAGGTCGAAGATCAGCCATTA
The DNA here is from genome assembly GCF_052327205.1 of Somniosus microcephalus. Taxonomy (NCBI): domain Eukaryota; kingdom Metazoa; phylum Chordata; class Chondrichthyes; order Squaliformes; family Somniosidae; genus Somniosus; species Somniosus microcephalus. Next base: position 7,862,238 of record NC_141004.1, read on the forward strand.
CCTTATTGAATGGCGGAGCAGGCTCCAGGGGCCGTATGGCCGACTCCTACTCCTAATTCTTATGTTGCTCAGAAGACTCTGTTGTACCTAAGCAATTTAATCTTTTCTCTCTCTCCTCACTTTAAATTATTTTCTCTCTTCACTGATTCTCCTGTATCATCCTTTCCTCTCCCGGTTTAAACCTGGTTCCTCCTCCTAAGTCCCCAAGGGTGTGAGAGCAGAATAGGTGAACTGATTCTCAATCTCACTTTGTTTTCCTTTAAACCCTCCTCCCCTTCCCTCTCCCCACCACCCTCGCTTCCTAACTGCTTCTCTTTCTCTACCGACCGCCCCCCCCCCCCCCCCCCGGAAATACTTTGAACACAAGAAATCGTGGATTAAAATATAGAAACATAGAAGATAGGAGCAGGAGTAGACCATTCGGCCCCTCGAGCCTGCTCCGCCATTCAATGTGATCATGGCTGATCATCCAAATTCAGTACCCTGTCCCTGCTTTCTCCCCATATCCCTTGATCCCTTTAGCCTTAAGAAATATATCTAACTCCTTCTTGAATATATTTAATGAATTGGCCTCTACTGCCTTCTGTGGTAGAGAATTCCACTCTCTGGGTGAAGAAATTCCTCCTCATCTCTGTCCTAAATGGCTTACCCCTTATCCTTAGACTGTGACCCCTGGTTCTGGACTCCCCGACCATCGGGAACATCCTTCCAGCATCTACTCTGTCTAGTCCTGTTAGAATTTTATAAGTTTCGATGAGATCCCCCCTCATTCTTCTAAACTCCAGCGAGTATAAGACCAATCGACCCAATCTGTCCTCGTACGTCATTCCTGCCATCCCAGGTATCAGCCTGGTGAATCTTCGCTGCACTCCTTCCATGGCAAGAACATCCTTCCTCAGATAAGGCGATCAAAACTGCACACAATACTCAAGATGTGGTCTCACCAAGGCCCTGTACAACTACAGCAAGACATCCTTGTTCCTGTACTCAAACCCTCTCGCTACGAAGGCCCTCCCTCCCTCCCCATCACGCACAGCTTGTTGGAACACCAACGCACGGTGACAACGAGCTGTTATTGTGATGTGAATTTCATACCATGGCTCTGTTGTTAATCATTTATCCATTGGTACATTTACAAAATGTATAAATGTGACAGGACAAGAATAGATGATAAGCTGAATGCCAAACCAGCTTAAATAAAAGGGTATGGTCAGTTTAATTAGGGGTATTAATAGGACTTGTGGTATTGTGCATCTGCCGTGTATTAAATAAACCCCGCTTCCGTGCACTCTAAGCGATTAGCTTCTTTCTGGCCTCATTTTTAACAAAAATACAGATGGATTCATTCTTAAAAATTGTGCCTTTCTAAAAATTTAATAATCTTTAATATATTAATAGTGCATTCGCATGCATGTCCTGTCAACTTTTTCTGTTATAAATTCCTATGTCCACATTTTTAATGGAAACTGTGTGTAAACTTCACACAATAATTCCATCCTTCCTCCCTCGCTGGAGGTGCTGCCCCATCATCACTGACCAGAGGATGTCGTTGCAGTCTGACACATTTACTTGGGCAGTTTTCATTTTGATAAAAATATGGATGTAGGATTTTATAATGGAAATATAAAAATAAAGACAGAATATATGCTTTTAAAATGGAGGAATAAATACGGTCTCACCCTGATCCCTGCTCTCTCCAACTAAGAACAAAAACCGTTAACACAGATCAACATTCTGCTTCGATTTTATGCGGACCTGGATAATGTTCAGCTGTCTGAGCAGTTCTTCCTAGTTTTCAGAAGTATGCACTTAGTTGCCTCCTTGAAATCCAGGTTAATGGATTCTAGGTTTCGCTTTGGGTCCTCCCCTGCAGACTACACTTGGTCTTGTCTCCCCAAGTGCAATGCCATAGGAGATCGAACAAGTAGAATATTATATGTAAATAGTTTGTTTTCCCTGATAAACTTTAAATTGAATAGTGAACAGATAATTTGCCCTAATATTCCGGTCAACGTGGTACCTATTTGTGCAACCACCAATGTTTTACATTAATTGGGCTTGTGCAGATTATTTTGATGTCCCTTCATAGTCTATGTTACAGTAGTAAAGTTTTTTCAGCCTCCCTCTCTCGCGAACCTCCTCCAGCTCTACAACCCTCCAAGATCTCTGCGCTCCTCCAATTCTGGCTTCTTGCGCATTCCTGATTTTCTTTGCTTCACCAGTGGCGACCATGCCTTCAGCTGCCTAGTCCCCAAGCTCTGGAATTCCCACCCTAAACCTCTCCGCCCCTCTACCTCTCCTCCTTTTAAGATGCCCCTTAAAACCCACCTCTGTGACCAACCTGTCCTAATATCTCCTCATGTGGCTCGGTGTCCAATTTTGTCTGATTGCGCTTCTGTGAAGCGCCTTGGGACGATTTACTATGTTAAAGGTGTTGGGATGTTTTATTATATTAAAGGCGCAGTATAAATGCAAGTTGTTTGTTTTCATAATCGTTTGCTTCCTGTTTTCCTATTAGAACTCCCCTCGTTTATGAAAACCCCCATGGATTTAACGATCCGGACGGGCGCAATGGCACGGCTGGAGTGTGCCGCAGGAGGTCATCCGATGCCGCAGATTGCTTGGCAGAAAGATGGTGGTACGGACTTCCCGGCAGCACGGGAGCGGCGTATGCACGTCATGCCAGAGGATGATGTCTTCTTCATTGCCAACGTGAAGATCGAGGACATGGGCATGTACAGCTGTATGGCCCAAAACACGGCAGGGGTCATTTCTGCAAACGCCACACTAACCATCCTAGGTGAGTTAGTGAAACTTGCTGTTAACTGGAGGTCACTTGGGAAAATAAGCGTCTGAATGGGGTAGAGGAGCAAAGTGGGTACAGATACATGAATCACTATAAGTAGCAACGCAGGTTAATAAGGCCATAAAAAAGGCAAACAAAGCACTGGGATTCATTTCTAGAGGGATAGAATTGAAAAGTAGAGAAGTTATGTTAAACTTGTATAGAACCATAGTTAGACCACACTTGGAGCACTGTGCACAGTTTTGGTCTCCGTATTATAAAAAGGATATAGCGGCACTGGAGAACGTGCAACAAAGATTTACTAGGATGATTCCAGATCTGAAGGGTTATACCGATCAGGAAGGATTGAACAGGCTGGGGCTCTTTTTTCTCTAGAAAAGAGAAGACTGAGGGATGACCTGATCGAGGTCTTTCAGATTATGAGAAGGTCGACATCGAGAAGATGTTTCCACTTGTGGGGGAGACCAGAACTAGAGGCCATCAATATAAGAGAGTCACTGATAAATCCAATGGGGAATTCAGGAGAAACTTCTTTACCCAGAGAGTGGTGAGAATGTGGAACTCGCTACCACAGGGAGTGGTTGAGGCGAATAGCATTGATGCATTTAAGGAGCAGCTGGATAAACATGAGGGAGAAAGGAATAGAAGGATATAATGGGCTGAAATGAAGTAGGGTGGGAGGAGGCTCGTGTGGAGCATAGACCAGTTGGGCCGAATGGCCTGTGTGTGCTGTAAATACTATGTAATGCGTAACGCGCCGTGAGTTTAATGGGTAAAACCTTAGAATACTGTTGATACGGTACTTACTGTGCAGGATAATCCTAGATTAGCACTGATTCTGTACTGTAGGGGGGTGGAGAGAAGACTCATTTTCTCTTTGCATATTAGGTTTCTTGTAGCTGCAACCAAGGTTGTGATTGGATTTTGCTGAATACGACAAATTGAACTGAAATTCCTTGACCAAATTTAATATAGAAACATAGAAAAATAGAAGCAGGAGTCGGCCATTCGGCCCTTCGAGCCTGCTCCGTCATTCAGTATGATCATGGCTGATCCTCTATCTCAATACCATATTCCCGCTCTCTCCCCATACCCCTTGATGCCTTTTGTGTCTAGAAATCTATCTATCTCCATTTTAAATAGCTGGAGCCCAAGTACTGATCCCTGCGGTACCCCACTAGTCACCGCCTGCCACTCCGAAAAAGACCCATTTATTCCTACTCTCTGTTTCCTGTCTATTAACTCATTTTCAATCCATGCCAGTATTTTACCCCTAATCCCATGTGCTTTAATTTTGCACACTAACCTCTTATGTGGGACTTTATCAAAGGCCTTCTGAAAATCCAAATACACCACATCCACTGGTTCTCCTTTATCTATTCTACCAGTTACATCCTCAAAAAACTCCAGTAGGTTTGTCAAACAGGATTTCCCTTCCATAAATCCATGTTGACTTTGTCTAATCCCGTTGATATTTTCTAAGTGTCCTGTTATCACATCCTTTATAATAGACTCTAGCATTTTCCCTACTACTGATGTTAGGCTAACCGGTCTGTAGTTCCCTGTTTTCTCTCCCTCCTTTCTTAAATAGTGGGGTTACATTTGCCACCCTGCAATCTGCAGGAACTGTTCCATAATCTATAGAATTTTGGAAGATGACAACCAATGCATCCACTATTTCCATAGCTACCTCTTTTAGTACTCTGGGATGCAGATTATCAGGCCCTGGGGATTTATCAGCTTTCAGTCCCATTAATTTCTCCAGCACTATTTTATTACTAATACTAATTTCCTTTAATTCCTCCTTCTCACTAGACCCTTGGTTCCCTCGCATTTCTGGGAAGTTATTTGTGTCCCCTTCCGTGAAGACAGAACCAAAGTATTTGTTTAATTGCTCTGCCATTTCCTTGTTCCCCATTATAAATTCTCCCATTTCTGACTGTAAGGGACCTACATTTGTCTTCACTAATCTTTTTCTTTTTACATACTTGTAGAAGCTTTTACAGTCCACTTTTATGTTCCTTGCAAGTTTACTCTCGTACTCTATTTTTCCCCTCTTGATCAATCTCTTGATCCTTTTTTGCTGAACCCCAAAATGCTCCCAATCCTCAGGCTTGCTACTTTTTCTGGCAACTTTATATGAGTCCTCTTTGGATCTAATACTATCCTTAATTTCTTTTGTTAGCCATGGTTGGGCCGCTTTTCCTTTTGTGTTTTTGCGCCAGAAAGGAATGTATAACTGTTGCAATTCATGCATTCGTTCCTTAAATGTTAGTCATTGCTGATCCACCGTCATGCCTTTTAATGAAGCTCCCCAATCTATCATAGCCAACTCACTCCTCATACCTTCGTAGTTTCATTTGTTTAGATTTAGGACCCTAGTTTCGGATTGGACTTCTTCACTTACCATCTTAATGAAGAATTCTATCATGTTATGGTCACTCTTCCCTAAAGGACCCCGCACAACAAGATTATTAATTAACCCCTTCTCATTGCACAATACCCAATCTAGGATAGCCTGTTCCCTAGTTGGCTCCTCAACGTACTGGTCTAAAAAACCATCTCGTACACACTCCAGGAATTCATCCTCTACAGTATTATTGCTAATTTGGTTTGGCCAGTCTATATGTAGATTAAAGTCACCCATGATTACTGTAGTACCCTTGTTACATGCATCTCTAATTTCCTGTTTGATGCTGTCCCCTACATTACCACTACTGTTTGGAGGCCTATAGACAACTCCCTCCAATGTTTTCTGCCCCTTGGTGCTTCTTAGCTCCACCCAGACTGATTCTACATCTTGATTTTCTGAGCCAATATCCTTTCTCACTATTGCTCTGAATTTCATCTTTACTAACAAGGCCACCCCACCTCCTTTTCCTTTTCGCCTGTCCTTCCTAAATATCGAATATCCTTGGATATTCAGCTCCCAGCCTTGGTCACCCTGCAGCCACGTCTCCGTAATTGCAATTATATCGTATCCGTTTACATCTATTTGCGCTGTTAATTCATCTACCTTATTACAAATGCTTTGTGCATTCAGATACATTGCCTTTAGATTTGTCTTTTTAACATTTTTAGACATCTTAACATTTTTTTGTACTACGGCCCTATTTGTCTTATTACCATTTTTTCTTACCCGGACCCTATTTGTTAGTGCACTCCTTTGTTTGTACGCTCTGTCCCTTCCTGACACAATCTGGTTATCCTTACCCCAATCACTTTCCTGCACTGCTTCCTTGTCTTTTCTCTTTAGCATTCTAGATTTCTCTCCACTGGGACCCTCCTCCCCCACCCCCGCCCCCCCTTTACCCTGGCACCGGGTAGGCAACACAGCCTTTGGGACTCACGCTCTTGGCTGCAGAGAACAATAATGTTCTTTATTTTTCCAGCTGGCTTTATAATAAAACTTGTGGAGTCTTTCTCCCTGCCCCACTCCTACAGCGCTACAGTTTAGCTCTGGTTCCAAGTGTCTATTTCATCATCTGTTCACAGCAGTGATAATTGCACTCACTTGTGGACGGAAGTTGCCCTCTGTGACCACAGCACTGATGTTCATGTCGGCTGCCGAGTGCTGCCCAGAGCTTTGAGGCTGTGGAATTGCTTGCAGCTGAGGAGTTGGAGAATTTTAAAGCAGTTTTGTCAGCCGGCTGGACTAATCTTGTTTAATTTGCACTCCTTTCTCCCCCCACCCTGCAGAAACTCCCTCGTTTGTGCGGCCATTAGAAGACCGGACTGTTGCCAGAGGCGAGACTGCTGTTCTGCAGTGTATAGCTGGCGGCAGCCCCACTCCGCGCCTCAACTGGACCAAGGACGACGGACCGCTAACCGTAACGGAGAGGCACTTCTTTGCTGCTGCCAACCAGCTTCTGATCATTGTGGACGCTGGCCCAGAGGATGTTGGGAAATACACCTGCGTCATGTCCAACACGCTCGGGACGGAGCGTGGTCACATTTACCTGAACGTGATTCCAACTTCCAACTGTGACTCCATGCAGAAAGGCTCGGTCTTTGAGGAGGACGGCTGGACGACCATTGGAATCGTGATCATAGTCGTGGTGGTTTGTGTGGTGGGCACGTCTCTGGTCTGGGTGATCGTTATATACCACATGAGACAGAAGAGTGAGGATTACAGTATTACAAACACAGGTGGGCAGGCTTCCAATTGTGTGTGTGTGTGTCTTTATATAAAGTGCTGTATTTCTATTGTAAATTCCCATGTCCACATTTATAATGGACCAGAAACTTAACTGGACCAGCCACATAAATACTGTGGCTACAAGAGCAGGTCAGAGGCTGGGTATTCTGCGGCGAGCGCCTCACCTCCTGACTCCCCAAGGCCTTTCCACCATCTACAAGGCACAAGTCAGGAGTGTGATGGAATACTCTCCACTTGCCTGGATGAGTGCAGCTCCAACAACACTCGAAGCTCAACACCATCCAGTTCAAAGCAGCCCGCTTGATTGGCACCCCATCCACCACCTTAAACATTCACTCCCTCCACCACCGACGTACCGTGGCTGCAGTGTGTACCATCTACAAGATGCACTGCAGCAACGCGCCAAGGCTTCTTCAACAGCACCTCCCAAACCCGCGACTCCTACCACCTAGAAGGACAAGGGCAGCAGGCGCATGGGAACACCACCACCTCCAAGTTCCCCTCCAAGTCACAGACCATCCTGACTTGGAAATATATCGGCCGTTCCTTCATCATTGCTGGGTCAAAATCCTGGAACTCCCTCCCTAACAGCACTGTGGGAGCACCTTCACCACACGGACTGCAGAGGTTCAAGAAGGAGGCTCACCACCACCTTCTCGAGGGCAACTCGGGATGGGCAATAAATGCTGGTCTTGCCAGCGACGCCCACATCCCAGGAATACATTTTTTAAAAGCTGCCCGTGTAAACACTGTAATTGCACCCTCCTGCCAGTGGTGGTGCAGCAGCGCCTGCACATAAAGGAGGGTGTAATTACAACTCCGGTTTATATACACATCCTGCTATAAATGTGGACTTGGGGATTTATAATGGAAACAGTAAGTAGTGCGCACAGATATTTAATATATTAATAGACGTCAGTGCCCTCTGAGTTATTACAAGACACTAGGGTTTAGAGGACTGATCCAGACTCTTCAAACTGGTTCAAAGAAGCAAAGGGCCTACACCCGAGATGTTGACCTACCATTTTTCTCTTCAGGTGCTGAAGACTCGCTGTGCATTTTCTGTTTTTATTTGCAAACCCGAGCCCAATTATGCCCCACCGCTACCCCGTTTCACCTAAAGTGTGTTGTTGAAGTCTACAATTGGGTTTTGACTCCCCGTGTGCAGTGACTCAGAAGATCGCAGCGGTGTTTTTATTCCGTTTGCTCAGTATATAGTGCATTTTCTCAAATGGGAATATTCAATATGTTAAAAGACTCCAGAACCCCTCTAACCCAAGTAAGAATCTGCCTGCATAATAGTCACCGCACCTCAGAGTAATCCATTCTAAGTAGTGCATTCTGGTGTCTGGAGGTACGAGGCATTATATAAATGCAATTCTTTCTTTCTTTGTTTAAAATGGGCTCTGGGACTCCTGCCATGTCTTCTCTGCCTTGTCTGCTTTCCCCGGTGACGCAGGTATGATGCCAATGTAATTTGCATAACTGCATCACATTACTAAACGAGCATCAGTCTGTATGGGACACCTTTGTTGTCGAAGGTTGTCAGTTTCTGGTGTAGGATGGCCATTCTGGATTACCAACTCATCGGGGGTGGTTTAAAAGCTCAGCTTATAATTGGACTGTGTCAGCCATGACTCAGTGGGTAGCGCACTCTCTCACCGGAGTCAGAAGGTAGTGGGTTCAAGTCCCACTCCGGAGACTGGAGCATATAATAACCCAGGCTGACACTCCCAGTGCAGTACCGAGGGAGGTGCAGTTTTTCGGATGTGATGTTAAGCTCTCAGGTGGATGTAAAAGATCCCATGGCACTATTTCAAAGAAGCGTAGGAGTTATCCCCGGTGTCCTGGCCAATATTTATCCTTCAACCAACATCACCAAAACAGATTATCTTGTCATTATCACATTGTTGTTTGTGGGAGCTTGCTGTGCACAAATTGGCTGCCGTGTTTCCTACATTACAACAGTGACTACACTTCAAAAAGTACTTTTATTGTCTGTAAAGCACTTTGGGACGTCCTGAGGTCGTGAAAGGTGCTGTATAAATGCAAGTCTTTTTTACATTTTGGACTGCTGTCTGTGGCCCTGAGGTGTACGAGATGTATAAAGTAGTTAGTGTACTCGTGTCTGCTGACCCCTGTAATGAATGCTTATTTAAGAACAACATGTACCAATATCGCGCCCTGTCTACAGCAAGCATCTGCCAAGATATATGCTGTTGTGTAAACTTGGTTATTTATTGGAATAAGACCAATGCAATATTGGTTCAGTGAATTAAATACCTGTATTGTAAAGAAAGGGTTCCTTCAGGTACAACGTGAATAGATGGGCTTAAGTTGAGAAGTTTATTGCTAAGTGGAATGTTTTAACAAGTATGTTCTGTTTCCCCCCTCCCCCCAGATGAAATGAATTTACCTGCCGACATTCCAAGCTATCTGTCCTCCCAAGGAACTCTGTCCGAGCCTCAGGAAAGTTACAGCAACTCGGAGGCTGGAAGCCACCAACAACTCATGGCATCCACTGCCCATGGCTACGTACATAAAGGAACCGATGGTGAGTAAAGGCGCCTCTGCTGCTTTGCGCCCGCGTTTGTTGGGATGAGGTGCCGCAGAGTTCTGGGGGGCTCCTGGCTACAGGCGGCGGGTTCAAGCATCGGGAGACAGAAGGTAAAATTGTGGAAGTTAGAAGAAAGAGAGGAACTTTTCCACCTTAAGAACATAAGAAATAAGAGCAGGAGTTGGCCATTTGGCCCCTCGAGCCAGCTCCGCCATTCAATAAGATCATGGCTCATCTTCGGCCTCAACGCCATCTTCCCGCCCGATCCCCATCTCCCTTGGTTCAAAGGGCAATCAAGTTGTGGAATGGGTTGCCAGGGAAGGACATTGAAGCAGACAGTATAGATGGGTTCACGAGACAGTTAGACACGTCTCTGGAGAGAGACGGGTCTGGGGGATTAAAAAAGACTTGCATTTATATAGCGCCTTTCACGACCACCGGACGTCTCAAAGCGCTTTACAGCCAATGAAGTACTATTTGAAGTGGAGTCACTGTTGTAATGTGGGAAACGTGGCAGCCAATCTGCGCACAGCAAGCTCCCACAAACAGCAATGTGATAATGACCAGATAATCTGTTTTAGTGATGTTGGTTGTGGGATAAATATTGGCCCCAGGACACGGGGGAGAACTCCCCTGCTCTCCTCCAAAATAGTGGGATCTTTTACGTCCACCTGAGAGAGCAGACGGGGCCTCGGTTTAACGCCTCATCTAAAAGGCAGCACTCCCTTAGCACTGCACTGGAGTGTCAGCCTAGCTTTATGTGCTCAAGTATCTGGAGTGGGACTTGAACCCACAACCTTCTGACTCCGAGGCGAGGGTGCTACCCACTGAGCCACAGCTGATAGGGTGAGGTGGTGGGTTGGTGAGGTTGATCCAAGAAAAACCAGCAGGCTTGTTGGGTCAAATGACTTGCACCAACTTCTAGAAGGGAATTCTGCTCCAGTTGCTGTAGTTACAGTGTGCTGTTATCTTGGTTTTGGTGACATAATAATACAGATGTGTCTAATTGCTATTGAAGTGCCTTGACTGTTGTACATAGAATTTACAGCACAGAAACAGGCCATTCGGCCCAACTGGTCTGTGCCGGTATTTATGCTCCACACGAGCCTTTGTTTTAATTGTATTCTAGTCTCTATATGCATTGGTGAAAATGTTACAGAATTATATTATCTGGTCTTGTGCAGTGCCATGGGCATTGGGACATATCGGGGATGGGGAGGAGGCTAGTTACACATGTCTGGTGATGCATTCTGGATTGCCATGATCTAATTGAATGACGGAATAGGCTCGAGGGGCTAAATGGCCGCCTCCTGTTCCTGTGTTCCTCATGACGTGCTTAAAAACTCTGGCTTGAAACTCTCTTGCTTCCTCCCAATAGGTATTTGCTACGTAGACACTGGGAGTGAGACAGACGCTGATATCCTGACCACCCCCCTCACAACAAACCTGCACGGGAGAATGGGATCCTTGTATGCAGGAAGGAGCAGCTTCCACCCGAGTGAGCCTCGTGAAGGGCTTGCACAGCAGGCCAACCCAGGTATGCATTATAGGCGCTGCTTAAGTTTGGGATGGATTCTGGGTACATACTTTTGAACTTAAAATGCAGTGCAAGGGAAAACCATTCAGCCCAGAGAACTCGGTCTGTACCAAGTCCGTACAAGATTATTACATAACATAAGAATTAGGAACTGGAGTAGGCCAGACGGCCCCTCGAGCCTGCTCCACCATTCAATAAGGTCATGGCTGATCTTCGGCCTCAACTCCACTTTCCCACCTGATCGCCATATCCCTTGATCCCAAAAATCTATCTCGACCTCGAATACACCCAACGATTCAGCCGCCACAGCCCTCTGGGGCCGAGAAGACTCACAACCCTCTGATTGAAGAAATTCCTCCCATCCCAGTCCCAAATGGCCATTCCCCATCCCTAGACGATGTGTCGTTCCCCCCCGCCACCAGTTCCAGGCGCTCCAGCCCGGGAAAACAACCCCCCATCATCTAACTGTATTCTAATGTAGGGTTATTCTTTCCTTCGCTGTGCCAGCTTGGCTCATTTTCTAGCATTCTCGCCTCTGGTCAGAAGCCTCTGGGTTCAAGCCTTACTCAAGGACTTGAGCACATAATCGAGGCTGACTCTCCACTGCAGTACATGGGGAAATGCTGCATTGTCGGAGGTGACATCTTTTGGATGAGACGTTAAACCGAGTTTGGGTGGATGTATAAGATCCCATGGCACTATTTGAAGAGCAGGGCAGCTCTCCCGGTGTCCCGGCCAACACACGATCTCAACCAACATTACCAAAACAATATGTTTGAAAGAAAGAACTGCTTTTTGAAAGTAAAGACTTGCATTTATATAGCGCCTTTTGCGTCCTCAACATCCCAAAGCGCTTTACAGCTATTTAAATATTTTGCCGTGTAGTCACTGTTGTAATGTAGGAAACGCAGCTAACTTGCGCACAGCAAGCTCCCACAAATTGCAATGAGATGATGACCAGGTAATTTGTTTGTGATGTTGGCTGAGAGATACATATTGGCCCCAGGACACTGGGGATAACTCCCCTGCTCTTCTTCGGAATAGTGCTGTGGGATCTTTTACATCCACCTGATGGGGCAGACGGGGACCTCGTTTTAATGTCTCATCCGAAAGACGGCACCTCCGACAGTGCAGCACTCCCGCAATGCCTAGATTATGTGCTCAAGTCCCGGAGTGGGACTTAAACCCACGACCTTCTGACTTAAAGGCAAGAGATCTTGTGTATGAAATGGCTGCTGCGTTTGCCAATGTCGCAACAGTGAATGTGCTCCAAAATAATTCATTCTATGTGAGGTGCGTGCCAATATCCTGAGACGATGTAGATCTTTCTATCCCACTTCTAAACCTGCCACCATCACTGGAGTGTTGCTTAAATTGTTATTGTTGACCCCTAAAATCTGTGCTTTCAGGTGGTACTTCCGGGCCGCTGGTGATCTGCTCGGACTGTTACGACAACGCTAACATGTACGCAAAGACCAGAGAGTACTGTCCGTACACATTCCTTGGGCAGGAGGATCCCCTGGAGCATGCTCTGACCAACATTATGGGTCAGCTTCCAAAGGACAGCTTCGCAGTGCATGCTCAGCACGAGGGCACGGCCCTAGACAGTCTGATCACAGAAGCTGACATGTCCGTTTATCTAACAAACCACGATAGGATATGCAATCCAGCAACCGCAGCTCAGCAGCACCGCAAGGGTAAGTGGCTCATTTCAGACCCAGGGACTGACGCCCGCATATCGAGAAATCAAAACTACCAACACTTGACGCTGTGACCTACAGCCCACATCTTGCAGTAAATCTAGTTTAGAGGAAGCCACACAGCTCTAATCACTGCTATTACAGAGGGTTAAAAGAAAAAAAAACTGCCAAGTGCTGAAAATAGAAGCACAAAAATGTTGGAAATTCACAGCATGGTCACCACATTACAGGAAAGATGTGATTGCTCTAGAGAGGGTACAGAGGAGATTTACGAGGATGTTGCCAGGACTGGAGAATTTTAGCTGAGGAAAGATTGGATTGGCTGGGGTTGTTTCCTTTGGAACAGAGGAGGCTGAGGGGAGACTTGATTGAAGTGTATAAAATTATGAGGGGCCTAGATAGAGTGGATAGGAAGGATCTATTTCCCTTAGCAGAGGGGTCAAAAACCAGGGGGCATAGATTTAAAGTAATTGGTAGAAGGATTAGAGGGGAGTTGAGGGGAACCCTTTTCACCCAGAGGGTGGTGGGGGTCTGGAACTCACTGCCTGAAAGGGTGGTCGAGGCAGAGACCCTCATCACATTTAAAAAGTACTTGGATATTCACTCGAAGTGCCGAAACCGACAGGGCTACGGACCGAGAGCTGGAAAGTGGGATTAGGCGGGAGAGCTCTTTCAGCCAGTACAGACACGATGGGCCGAATGGCCTCCTTCTGTAAATTTCTATGATATGATTTTATGATTAATGTTTCTGGTGAAAGTTTTGATGAGAGCCCGATGTAACATCAGTGTCTGTGCTTCACACTAATTCGTTCTGTGTAAAATGCTTTGTGGCAGCCTGCGATCTGTACATGGCACGGTATAAAGGGGAGTCATGTTACCCAACCCAGCTAAAACTACCTCTGCCTTTGAGGTGGATTTCCAACGCTGCTGTTGTGCCCGTACTGGGAGGAGAATTTTCCTTTGCCCTGGCTGTTTGACCGTCTAAGGCCAGTGCTTCTTACAGCCAGGTTTAGCTTCTACAATGTGAAACTACTTCACCTTTCAACAGTCATTCAGCTCCTCTCATGTTGCCTGCTTTTTAAAGTTTTCTCCTTACCGACCTGTACTTGTAAGTTAGTCTGTCTCTTTAACGTGGTAACCGTGATTTTACACGATTCACAGTAATACAAGCATTGACTGTTGAATGGCTTCGACTAGGCTTGTATCCCCTTGACTATAGGGGCGATCTAATTGAGGTGTTTAAGATGATTGAAGGAGTTGATGGGGTCGATAGAGAGAAACTATTTCCTCGGGGGGGGGGGGGGGGGGAAAGAGTCCAGAACAAGGGGGCAGAACCTTAAAATTAGAGCCAGGCTGTTCAGAGGTGATGTCAGGAAACACTTCTTCACACAAAGGCTGGTGGAAATCTGGAACTCGCTCCCCCAAGAAGCTGTTGAGCCTGGGGGTCAATTTTTGTTCATTAAGGGTATTGAGGGTTACAGAACCAAGGCGGGTAGATGGAGTTAAGATACAGATCAGCCATGATCTCATTGAATGGTGGACCAACCTCACGGGGATGAATGGCCTCCTCCTGTTCCTATGTTAAGAGTATTGTGTTAAAGTTAAACATTGCGTGTTTTTAATTTTCTTATTGTCTGTTGTTTTGCTTCTTTTGCTAGAATCCTACCCACGGCCTCCATGGGGTCTGAATGCGGATTCGGGACTGCACGCACATTCCCATTATTCACAGCAGCCCGTGACTGTCCATGAGAATCCCCGGGCTCTTGTGGAAGGTGAGGACGAGACAGAGGGCGGGTCTGAGCCCGCTGCGGCCAACAGCAGACTGAGCCAGAGAAGCCTTGAGCAGAGCGCTGGCAGTGAGCGGACTCTAGCCGTGCAGGCCTACGGGGCCACTACGTAGATTGTATGTGCGATGAACGCAAATGCATTAGCGGTACTCTGAGCGACAGAACCTTCACCCACTACCTCAAAGCCCCGACACAGGCCAGAAGCACCGGAGATATGTATGTTTATGATTAGGCTTAACGGATCTTCATTACTCTCCTCGTCTTTTACTTTTTTATTTTTTAAAGAAAACAATCTTTTATAAGGAAGCGGCGGAGGAATAATTCCATTTCGAGCGCATTTGTTCTCCCAGTGCCAGCCACACACTGTATATACAATAGTGTTAGGATATTTTAGCATATCCGTGCCAATACTTTATAGGCAAAGAAAAGAATTGAAATTGTGGAATGTGATCCCTGAAATATCGGTAAACCTCTTGGAATCGCTTAATAAAAATTGAATTTGACTTAAAACATTGGCTGTAGGAAAAGTCACACTCTAGCCAATTGTGCTTTAATGTGCAGTAGTCTTTCTGTGTGGCATTTAATTTCTCCCCTTCAAATTGTTGTCCTCCGCTGATGGCAGGCTGTACCCGCCAGTAATTCACCCAGCGTTGTTCAGCTCGGAGTGCTCTCCAGAACAAGGTTTGAAGCGACAGGATCTAGAATGGAGCTGCTGGGTGCATGTTTCACAGTTCAAGGGAATACAGTGTGTAGCATGTTACTGACATCACAGTGACAACACTGCAGTAAGTAGCAGCTTTAAGAACCGTGCGTGGATGAGCGAGCACGTGTAATTGTTCTCCTATCTGAATTGATTGTACAGTAACGCGATTGCTTGGTTTGCGGCTCTGAGTCTGACTTTCCAATTAGCCTTTCTAAAAGAATCTCATCTTTGTCAAGACAGTAGCAATAAGTTAGAATGGCAGCCAAAAGAACATCTTCTCTTCTCTCCCAAGTGTGAGAATTATATAGACAGTCAGCGGGCAGGCACCACGCTGAGTTATTGGTTATATTCCAGCCTCAGTACAGCTGATATAGAGCCATTACAGTAACCGGACTGCATTGAAAATGTGGAATACACTGGTTGAATTGTGGGTTTCGCGTTGCTACCAGTGTCTGATTTATGCTGCTGCGAACATTACTGGTTTTGTAAAGCACTTGAGTTTTAAAATGAACGAACGTGCAGCGCTCCTTCCAAGACCAGCTCCATGTGACATGGCTGTTGCATCTCACTCGCAAGATTCGAGAAGGACGTCCTTTGGCTTGGCGCTGGACAGCTGAGAAAGATCGGCTGGTTTTTTGACTCGCTGCGAGTGTGTGAATTTGAAAGCGTTAAGCCATTGATTAAACGGCTCAGCGTTCAAGACTCCAGATTGTCCTCGTCTGTTCGAGACTTGAGCTGGAACCAAAGCACCGACTCCCAAGCCCCGCTTCCTGGAATCGAGTGGCAAACACAGTATGTCTCCGTGCCGCTGTCCTCCTCCTCCTGTGTTGCTGCATAACCTCGGCAGGATAATCATAAACATACAGCATTTTATTTTGGCCTAATGGTGACCCCCCTCGTTGGGTAGCCAGCAGGAGAGAAGTTGCCGGGGGGGCCAGAAACCTAGCCGGTTCCGTGCGACTGCTGAAACTTGCCCCTGGCCACAATCTTCTTGTCTATTTTGGAACCTTTGGTATAAATTGACTCTTGCATTTATAACTTTTATATATATTCAAATGTAGAGCCTTATATAATGTAAATAAGTTTCCTTTTCTTTAATTATGGGATTGCGTGCTTATTGAGAACTGGTACAGGTGATATCCGTGTCGCTGGGCCAATACCTTCCATTCACCATCTGAACTGTGTCCCAAATCAGTCCTGGTACCTGCAGCTTTGAGTAATCGTCAATGTCCTAATCACTACAGATCAATAGTATACCGTGACGATGGGAGCCATTCACTGGCCGTCGCTGATTCCAGCAGTTCTGTGCCTGTCACGACCAATGTCCCCTTTAAGCTGCGTGGCGCGCTGCAGCTCCAGTGCGGCCGGCTCCCTGGCTTTTAAATAGGAAAAAGTGCGCCTATGTGGTATTTTGAATGGGCAGCGCAGCCCCTTAAAGGGGACACGCACCCAAAAAAAAATTAAAGGGAATATTGAGGATCGACCTGTAGGTTTCGTAACCCCCCCCCCCCCCCCCGGGGATTTCGGAACGCTTTGTGCAATCCCGTTGTATTACAACAGAAACATCAGTGAGAGATGGCACACTCGAGGTAGCTGCATACAGGCAGCAAGGCTGACGTCCCAATGGCCAGCTTCAAAAACTTTAAAGCACCTATTCCTTAACTTCCTGCCCCTACGTTGGATCCGCTGTCAGTAACTGTGATCCGAGTGAAGCACTGTAGCTCCCCTTCCCCCTAAACTATAACGTGCGGTTTGAAGTAGCACAGTAGTGTATTGTAGCCACTGCTACCTGTACAGCCACAGTTTGCTATGTGGACCTTGAGTTTTCTGTTGCTGCTAGAGCGCCTTGTCCTCCGGGCCTCCCAAAGCTGGTTTGTAGTCATGGGGACAGGAAGGAGTCGGCCATTCAGCCCCTCGAGTCATACCCAAGACTACCTGGTGTGAACTGCCAAACCGGGGAGGTGGAATGCTGCCCAAACTCTTAACACTATTAAAACCCTTAAGCAAAGTAGCTGCTCTGTTGGTCGCAGTTGTGTTGCAGGAGCATTAATTATACGGTCAGTCACTTTGCCTTCAACTGAGGGTAATTGTAATCCCGGTCAAAAAATCTCCACCAGCTGTAAATTAATTGACCGTGAACACAGCCCCTGCCTTACCGGAGTGGCTCAGTCACCATACGCTATCGCCATGCCATGCCTCGGTCAGCGTGGGATACGTCCAGCACCAAAGGCCGCTACATAAACCGAATCTCCCTGGGTACATTAGCCTTGTGGTTCTGGTACTGGTCCGAGTAACTATGTTTCAATCCCATGATGGCAGTTTTTTGAGGTTGAATTCAATAAGCCTGTTGATTTGTGGTTTAACACAAGGAGAAATAAGCATGAAAACCGCCGGATTATTGCAGAAACCCAACTGATTGCCTAATGTCCTTCAGCGAAGGGAGCCTGCCCCCTTGCCTGATCTGGCACTATACGTGACTCCAGTTCACACCATGTGCTTGACTCTTAATACCTTGCCAGTGTCGCCCACATCCAGAGAACAATCAGTGAACGCAAACCCATTTAAATGCTGATATTTAACTGCAGTGCACAGACTGTTCTAGCACAGCTGTTACTTTGCTACTTGTTAATTGTATTTCTCGTTTATCAGGTCTACTGTATAAATCTCTTCCTCCATCGCCTTGAAGCATCTAACACGTTGAGTTAATTTGCACAGGACTTTGAGTCTCTAATCTCTGTTCTAATCACCTCTGAGGTGTTGGCTGAAGATGTCACTCGAGTTGGGATGAGGTATCGGAACCATTAATCTCTTAGTTTGATACAATAAATCCAAATTTGTAGGCTGCAGCTTAACTTGAAACCTGAAGAGTTTTTTAAAAACTTACAGCACAGAAGGAGGCCATTCGGCCCCTCGAGCCTGTGCCGGCTCTTTGAAAGAGCCGTCGTGTTCAGTCCCACATCCCCGCTTTGTGTCTGTAACCCTGTCAGTTCCTCATCCTCCAGAACCCGTCCAACTCCCTTTAACATTATTGATGGAATCCGCTTCCACCACCTTTTTCAGGTCGAGCGTTCCCGATCCCCACCGCTCTGAAAAAATTCCTCCTCCTCTCCCCTTGATCTTTCGCCAATTATTTAAATCTATGGCCTCTGATTATTGACCCACTCGCCAGATATTTTTTTTCCTATTTACTCGATCAAAAGCTCCCCTCATCTTGAGAACCTTTATTAGGTCACCTCTTAACCTTCTCTGTTCCGAGGAGTTTCAGAAATGATCTTCAGATATTCACACCGCAATCTGCGAGGACAGTTTGTGAAATGTATTTGCAGAATGGCTTGGCACAGTGTTTAGGTTCGCACCGCTTGTCTTTTAAATTATTGGCCATTGCTAGTTTCCCAGAGAAGGTGGGGATGGGGGTACAGTTGAGTAGCTTGCTACAGTAGTCAACCACGTTGGTGTGGGACTGGAGTCACCGAGAGGCCCAGACCGGGGAAGGACGGCAGGTTTCCCTCCCTGAAGGACATCAGTGAACCGGTTGGGTTTTGACGCCAATCCGACAGCTTCATGGTCACGTTTACTGATGGCAGCTTTTTTATTGACCGAATTCAATTCCGAACCTCCGTGAGCTCACGTTCTCTGGGTTATTAATCCAGGCTGCTCTTACTAGTCCAGTAACCGAACCAGCACACTGCCGTACCCATGTCTGACATGTTTTGTTCTCTGCACTACCTGCTCCTGACTCTTCAAATCACCGAAAGTCTTTCTCCTGCACCTCTTGGAACTGAAGCTGCCATCTTTTTATTAATTGTCACTCGCTTATTCCTGCGTTCTCTGCATTTCTGGATCGCAAGTGGGGGGCACAAGAAGGAAATGGTATTTCATTAATAATTGTTCAACATTCTGTGGCTTTTTCTTCAGCCGACACCCGGTGGTAATGATTAACAACAGATTTATTTGATCCGATTCAGTCAGCAGTTGTCGTGCAGTGTGATTTATTCCCTTGGTGCGAAGGATTGTTTCAGTGCCCAGTGATTGCTGAGTGACGGCAGTGAATTATTACTGAAACCTTCAATTCCAAAGCATATTTAGGCTATAGTAATGAATTGCCAGGGATTGAATGGTTGGTACGATAGCAAAATACTGCAGATGCTGGAAATCTGAAATAACAACAGAAAATGCTGGAAAAACTCAGCAGGCCAGGCAACATCCGTGGAGAGAAATTAGAGTCAACGTTTCGAGTCAAAACCCTTTATCAAGACGAAAGAGGCACAGGGAATGAAATAGATTAAGAGGCCAGGCTGGGAGAGAACAAGAGAGAAGAGACATTAAGAGGTATTCAAAACGAGACGAGATGGTGATAGGACTAGTGGAGACAAAAGACGGCTCTAGATTAGGTGTGAAATGCGCTGGCAGAATGGGAGACAGCTGCCATGTGGGAGAGAGAGGAAAAAGGAAAGGGGGGGGGTGGGGGGACCAAAACAAAGGTGTGGATAACAAATCTAAGTACAAATAATAGGGGCCGAGGTTATGATCTGAAATTGTTGAACTCGATATTGAGTCCGGAAGGCTGTAAAGTGCCTAATCGGAAGATGAGGTGCTGTTCCTCGAGTTTACGGTGAGCTTCCGTGGAACAATTGAATGGTTGGTAACGGGTTTCTGGCTTTCATGCATAAGATTGTCTTTACTCGGCCAAATCTCATAGTATTTTCAGCACAGAAACAGGCCATTCAGCCCCACAGGTCCGTGCCAGTGTTTATGCTCCACACGAGCCTCCTCCCACCCCTCTTCATCTCGCCCCATCAGCATATCCTTCTATTCCTTTCTCCCTCATGTGTTTATCCAGCTTCCCCTTAAATGCATCTATACTATTCACCTCAACCACTCCCTGTGGTAGCGAGTTCCACATTCTCACCACTCTGGGTAAAGAAGTTTCTCCTGAATTCCTTACTGAATTTGTTAGTGACTATCTTTTACATTTATGTCCAACAAGTGGAAACTCTCTGTGTCTAGTCTATCAAACCTCTTCATAATTTTAAGGACCTCTATCAGGCCACCCCTCCGCCTTCTCTTTTCTAGAGAAAAGAGCCCCAGCCTGTTCAATCTTTCCTGATAGCAGAACTGCGTACAGCTATAATCCTTGAACAACTTTTTTGCACTTTCTCCAGTGCATCTGTATTCTTTTTAAATCTGTGGCATTTCTGAACTAGTGCATTTGTCCTCATGAGGATGTTGGTGAGGGGCTGTCACCTGTATTGGGGTGCCATTGTCGCTAAAGTCAATAGGTTTCTGCTACCTAATAGCCGTGGGATGTGAGTGTTTTAGCGATGATACTACGGTCATTGCTCCTTTTGAATTTTCCTTTTGTTCTTCCAATGCTTCAAGGATTTTCTCACTGCATTGAATCTAGTCTGCCCAGCCCACGGTCGCTGATGCCTTCATTCACTCAATCTCCCGCCTCCCAAACTCCTCCAACATAAACTGCAACGTCCTGAATTCCACCACTCGCAGCCTAATCGATGCACATTTCAGCTCGCCTGTCATCCCCATCCCAGACTCTTCGACATCGAGGTCCTGATTCTTGTCTACAAGTCCCTCACTGGCCTCGCTCCTCCAGCCCTTTGCACCCTCCTACTCCCTCCCTCGGTTCTTCCAGCTCTGGTCCACTGACCATTCCCCAATCCTTTTCTGCCAGCAGCAAGAGTCTTTAGTCATCCTTCCTCGCATTCATTAAACTCTCCTCTCCATCCTCAAAACCAACCTTTAGGCTACCTTTCCTAACCGCCCTCCTGCTCCTGACTCCCACTGCAAAGTATCGTGGGATGTTTTAGCCACATTTAGAATTGCTGTCCAAATGTAAATTGTTGCCGTGAAGCTCATTTTTCTTTGTCCTATTCTTAACTCGCTCTTTCCCAGAATCTCAAAGCAATGGAACTCCTTGCGTCTTCTTCTCCTCCCGATGTTCAGGCTTTCAGAACCCAAGCTTTGTGCCGCCTGATCACCCTCGCTCTTTATGTTGGTTGCGTCCTGCAGATTTTGCCTTGACCCTTCAAGTAGGTTTCTCAACTTTGAAGATAAAATCAGGTGCCCAGAAAACGAGCAGGATCGGCAAAACAACTAGTCTTTGTTCCTGGTTTGTTTTTTAGCTTAACCTGCACGTGTGGGGGAAGTAGATTAGCCACCAGGGTTTGCGATTTGTCCAGCAACAAACTCCCCCACCTCAACCCCCCCCCCCAGAGAAACGCAAGTTATTTAATGGAAGCCAGCGAGCCTCATTGCAGATTGATTGGGTGTACGTTCACACTGCAGTTTCCTACACTGAGTTCTGGATGTCGGAAGGTGCTCCTCTCGCTCAATGACAGGTCCTGTGCTCTTCCCAGTACTGTAATTGGGCGCAAACAAGCGAGCAATTGCACCGAGACGGCAGAGGTTCATAGAATTGTACAGCACAGAAGGAGACCATTCGGCCCATCGAGTCAGCCGGTTCTTTCAACGAGCAATCCACTTAGTCCCGCTCCCCTGCTCTTTCCCATATCCATGCAATTTTTATCAAGACATTTATCCAATTCCCTATTGAATCTGCCTCCACCCACCACCCTATCAGGCAGCACATTCCAAATCCTAGCCACTCGTTGCATAACGTTTTTCCTCATGTCGCCTCTGGTTCTTTTGGCAATCACCTTAAATCTGTGTCCTCTGGTTATCGACCCTTCAGCCATTGGAAACCGTTACTCTATTTACTCTATCTAAACCCGTCGTGATTTTAAACACCTCTCAAATCTCCTCTTGGTCTTCTCTGCTCTAAGGAGAACAGCCCATTAAAGCATCGACCGTCCACACCCTCGCTGTCTGCCTTTAGTCCCAGTCGATCCTCACTGATTAAGGCTAATTTTCTTGAGTCTGGTTCTCATTGCAAAATAGAAATGTGGTGGGGGAGTGGGGGCGCGGCACTACAAATGCAGGGAATCTGAAAGAAACACAAGGTTTGTGAAGAGAAATGGTGAGTTAACGTTTTAGGCATGGATCCTTGTTGGTATTGAGGCATCTGGTACTGTTCTATGAACCTCTACAGGGACTGTGCTCTGAACCCTCTCTACAGGGACTGTGCTCTGAACCCTCTCTGTACAGGGACTGTGCTCTGAACCCTCTGTACAGGGACTGTGCTCTGAACCCCCCCCCCCTCTACAGGGACTGTGCTCTGAACCCCCTCTACAGGGACTGTGCTCTGAACACTCTCTGTACAGGGACTGTGCTCTGAACCCTCTCTACAGGGACTGTGCTCTGAACACTCTCTACAGGGACTGTGCTCTGAACCCTCTCTCTACAGGGACTGTGCTCTGAACCCTCTCTCTACAGGGACTGTGCTCTGAACCCTCTCTCTACAGGGACTGTGCTCTGAACCCTCTCTCTACAGGGACTGTGCTCTGAACCCTCTCTCTACAGGGACTGTGCTCTGAACCCTCTCTCTACAGGGACTGTGCTCTGAACCCTCTCTCTACAGGGACTGTGCTCTGAACCCTCTCTCTACAGGGACTGTGCTCTGAACCCTCTCTCTACAGGGACTGTGCTCTGAACCCTCTCTCTACAGGGACTGTGCTCTGAACCCTCTCTCTACAGGGACTGTGCTCTGAACCCTCTCTACAGGGACTGTGCTCTGAACCCTCTCTGTACAGGGACTGTGCTCTGAACCCTCTGTACAGGGACTGTGCTCTGAACCCTCTCTCTACAGGGACTGTGCTCTGAACCCTCTCTGTACAGGGACTGCTCTGAACACTCTACAGGGACTGTGCTCTGAACCCTCTGTACAGGGACTGTGCTCTGAACCCTCTGTACAGGGACTGTGCTCTGAACCCTCTGTACAGGGACTGTGCCCTGAACCCCCTCTACAGGGACTGTGCTCTGAACCCTCTCTGTCCAGGGACTGTGCTCTGAACCCTCTCTGTACAGGGACTGTGCTCTGAACCCTCTCTGTACAGGGACTGCTCTGAACACTCTACAGGGACTGTGCTCTGAACCCTCTGTACAGGGACTGTGCTCTGAACCCTCTGTACAGGGACTGTGCTCTGAACCCTCTGTACAGGGACTGTGCTCTGAACCCTCTCTACAGGGACTGTGCTCTGAACCCTCTCTGTACAGGGACTGTGCTCTGAACCCTCTCTGTACAGGGACTGTGCTCTGAACCCACTCTGTACAGGGACTGTGCTCTGAACCCCCTCTGTACAGGGACTGTGCTCTGAACCCCCTCTGTACAGGGACTGTGCTCTGAACCCTCTGTACAGGGACTGTGCTCTGAACCCTCTGTACAGGGACTGTGCTCTCAACCCTCTCTGTACAGGGACTGTGCTCTGAACCCCCTCTCTGTACAGGGACTGTGCTCTGAACCCCCTCTCTGTACAGGGACTGTGCTCTGAACCCTCTGTACAGGGACTGTGCTCTGAACCCTCTCTGTACAGGGTCTGTGCTCTGAACCCTCTGTACAGGGACTGTGCTCTGAACTCCCTCTACAGGGACTGCTCTGATCCCCCTCTACAGGGACTGTGCTCTGAACCCTCTCTGTACAGGGACTGTGCTCTGAACCCCCTCTGTACAGGGACTGTGCTCTGAACCCTCTGTGCAGGGACTGTGCTCTGAACCCTCTGTACAGGGACTGTGCTCTGAACCCTCTCTACAGGGACTGTGCTCTGAACCCTCTGTACAGGGACTGTGCTCTGAACCCTCTCTACAGGGACTATGCTCTGAACCCTCTCTGTACAGGGACTGTGCTCTGAACCCTCTGTACAGGGACTGTGCTCTGAACTCCCTCTGTACAGGGACTGCTCTGATCCCCCTCTACAGGGACTGTGCTCTGAACCCTCTCTGTACAGGGACTGTGCTCTGAACCCCCTCTGTACAGGGACTGTGCTCTGAACCCTCTGTGCAGGGACTGTGCTCTGAACCCTCTGTGCAGGGACTGTGCTCTGAACCCTCTCTGTACAGGGACTGTGCTCTGAACCCTCTCTGTACAGGGACTGTGCTCTGAACCCTCTGTACAGGGACTGTGCTCTGAACCCTCTGTACAGGGACTGTGCTCTGAACCCTCTACAGGTACTGTGCTGTGAATGTTCTTTGAACCCGCTATGTGCAGGTACTGTGCTGTGAACTGTCTGCAGTTGCTGTGTGCAGCCTTTTTTGACCAGTGTCTGTCCTTGTGTATATTTGTTTCACCTCAGTCATGTGTACATTCTGTAAAGCATGTGTAAAATAAACATGTTTCTGTAAAATATCTTGTATTTCTGCATACAATAAAAAGTAGGAAAACTGAGCTATGGGTGTTTGGAGTGTTTAATCAATCTCGTGGCACGGCAGGTGGCCAGATGAAGGTTTCAGGTGAAGTAGGGTTAGAAGGTGGGAAATAATTGGCCCAGGGCGCACAAGATATATTTTAGTTTACATTCTAACGCCATACATTCTGGCATTATTTATATAATACTTTGGTTTTATATTATTTATAATTAAACAGCATAAACTTGGGCTTGTATTCCCTTGAGTTTAGAACGTTGAGAGGTGATCCAATTGAGGTGTTTAAAATGACGGATTTGATTGGGTAGATAGAGGGAAACTATTTCCTCTAATGGGACTAAAAGTCGATAAATCCCAAGGACCGGATGACCTACATCCTAGGGTTTTGAGAGAGGTGGCCATTGGTTGTCATCTTCCAAAATTCTAGAGATTCTGGAATGGTTCCTGCAGATTGGAGGATAGCGAATGTAACCCTGCTATTTAAGTTAGGTGTGGTCTCACCAAGGCCCTGTACAACTGCCCCCAGTGGTCCCTGCTGGAAAGTGTGTCTGTGGATGTCTGTTGAGAAATGGGGGCCACAGGCTCGGCTGTGGTTCCCTCCATGGCCTGATAGCCTGCTGGCACTTGCGTCAAGAATGGATACTTGAGCTGTTGCCTGACGACAAAAATCAACTGTTTTAGGGGAGAGGAAATTTGACGGGAAAACAGGAAATCCCAATCACAAGCGTGGTTTCCCCCCACTGCACCGTATTCTGTACCGCGCTCTCCCCCGGCGATGGCCACTGACTCGGGGCTGGGTCGTGATGCCTGCGCCAATGTGCAGCTTTAGAATGTGCTGTGATTCACATTTCATACCCATTAAATAAATCTACTGCAATTCATAGAATCTTACAGCACAGAAAGAGGCCATTCTGCCCATCGTGCCTGTGCCGGCTCTTTGAAAGAGCTCTCCAATTAGCCCCACTCCCCCCTGCTCTTTCCCCAGAGCCCTGCAGATTTTTCCTCTTCCAAGTATTTCTCCAATTCCATTTTGAAAGTTGCCATTGAATCTACTTCCACCGCCCTTTCAGGCAGCGCATTCCAGATCACAACAACTCGCTGCGTAAAAATATTTCTCATCTCCTCTCCTGGTTCTTTTGCCAATCATCATAAACCTGTCTCATCTATCACTGGAAACAGTTTCTCCTTATTTACTCTTATCAAAACCCCTTATAATTTTGAACACCTCTATTAAATCTCCTCTTGGCCTTCTAAGGAGAACAACCCCAGCTTCTCCAGTCTCTCCACCTAACTGAAGTCCGTTATCCCGGGTACCAGTCTAGTAAATCTCTGCATTATAGTCGTGTGTTTTGGCAGATGGCTCCCAGTCTCCAGTGCCTACCAGCGCATACCCCTAAATCACACCATCTGCATAACTGAACATGTTGGAAGGAAAAGAATGAGTTTGCACTTCTGGAGTGCCTTTCATGACATCAGGATGTCCTGAAATGCCAATGAAGTAGTTGTTGAAGTGCAGTCACTGTTGTAATGTTGGAAAAGCGGCAGCCAAGTTGCACACAGCAAGCTCCCACAAACAGCAATGAAATAATGACCAGATAATCTGTCTTAGGCGTTGGTTGTAGGATAAATATTGGCCCAGGACCCCGGGAGAACTCCCCTGCTCTTGGAACAGTGCCGTGGGATCGCTTGCGTCCACCTGAAAGGGCAGATTGCTCTAAAATACCTGCATGAATTTTCAAACTACATCTTATTGTTTCAAAGTGTCTGCAAAGAAAGAAAGCTTGCATTTGTATTTCACAACCTCCGGATGTCTAAAAGCACTTCATACCCAGTGAAATACTTTGGAATATAGGAACAGGAGGAGGCCATTCAGCCCCTCGATCTTGTTCCGCCATTTAATGAGATCATGGCTGATCTGTATCTTAACTCCATCAACTCGCCTTGGCTCCATAACCTTTTATATCTGTGGCTAGAAAATATCAATCTCCGATTTAAAATTATTAACTGAGCCCCAGCATCTACTGCTCTTTGTGGGAGAGAGGTCCACACTTCCACCACCCTTTGTGTGAAGAAGTGTTTCCCAACTTCTCTCCTGAATGGCCTGGCTCTGATTTTAAGGTTCTGCCCCCTTGTCCTAGACTCCCCCACCAGCGGGAAAGGTTTCTCTCTGTCTCTACCCTATTCCTTTCAAAATCCTAAACACCTCAATCAAATCACCCCTTAACCTTCTATATTCAGTGAATACAAGCCTAGTTTATGTAATCTCTCCTCATAATCTCACCCTTGGAGCCCTGGTGACATTCTGATAAATCTGCGCTGCGCTCCTTCCAGGGCCAGTATATCCTTCCTAAGGTGTGGTGCCCAGAACTGTACACAGTGCTCCAGGTGTGGTCTAACCAGGGCTTTGTATAGCTGCAGTAAAACTTCCTCCTCTTTATATTCCAGCCCTCTAGTTATAAAGACTAACATTCCATTAGCCTTTTTGATTATTTTTGGTTCCTGTCGTCTACATTTTAGTGATCTGTGTACATGGACCCCTAAATCTCTTTGGACCACCACAGATCCGAGCTTTTCACCATTTAAAAATACTCTGATCCATCCTTATTTGGTCCAAAGTGGATGACCTCACAATTGCTTGTGTTGAAATCCATCTGCCACACTTTTGCCCACTCACTTAATCTATCAATGCCTCTTTGTAATTTTATGCTCCCACCTACACACACTGCGATGGTGTATAACAATGAGAACACTTCCATACACAAAGGAATACATGGAACCTGTCCTCGGAATTTAACCCTTTTATCCCCAGTAGTTTTGGGTCAATCCAAAGAGGACTGCCAATAAAAATGATATTTTTTTTAATTGATACTGTAAGACTGGTTAATTTTGTGGTAAATATAAACATGATACCAGTCAATCTCCCGAGGACATTGGCCATGCAGAGTTTAGACCAAGTGTAGGCTTGAGGGCAGCAGGCGTTAGCGGGCAGACGGATAATAACCCCATCCACCACCTTAAACATTCACTCCCTCCACCACCGGCGTACCGTGGCTGCAGTGTGTACCATCTACAAGATGCACTGCAGCAACTCGCCAAGGCTTCTTCGGCTGCACCTCCCAAACCCGCGACCTCCACCACCTAGAAGGACAAGGGCAGCAGGCGCATGGGAACACCACCACCTCCAAGTTCCCCTCCAAGTCTCACACCATCCCGACTTGGAAGTATATCACCATTCCTTCATCGTCGCTGGGTCAAAATCCTGGAACTCCCTCCCTAACAGCGCTGTGGGAGCACCTTCACCACACGGACTGCAGCGGTTCAAAAAGGCGGCTCACCACCACCTTCTCGAGGGCAACTAGGGATGGGCAATAAATGCTGGCCTTGCCAGCGATGCCCACATACCGTGAACAAATTAAAAGAAAGTTCCAGCAGAAGGCTTTCTCGCCAATTGGCAGCTAGGAATGTGAAATAAGTGCCAGCTCACATCCAAAGACATTTTTTTTTTAAATGAACTTAATGGGACATGGAATTAACCTTTGCACGTGACCCTTGACTCTGGGGTAGAACTGAACAGGACACAAGAATTGAATGCTCCTACAGTAGAATTTCCCCTTCCAAAATCAGTTCCATTCTCCGATCTACAGGGATCTCCAGTCCAAGTCCCAGTAATTAATCTATTAGATTCAGCTGGATATTGATTCGCATCATAGATTTCATCTTCGAAATCACGGCCCAAAATACAGACATTGAGTATTCCGAATCCCTCCGTCTGCCAAGTCAAACATTCCGAACTGTGTACATTTACTTTCCTTAGAACCATAGACATTTACGGCACAGAAGGAGGTCATTCGACCCATCGTGTCTGTGCTGGTCGAATAAGAGCTCTCCACCCTAATCCCACTTTCCAGCTCTTGGTCCGTAGCCCTGTAGGTTACGGCACTTCAAGTGCATATCCAAGTACTGTTTAAATGTGATGAGGGTCTCTGCCTCCACCACCCTTTCAGGCAGTGAGTTCCAGACCCCCACCACCCTCTGGGTGAAAAAAGTTCTCCTCAACTCCCCTCTAATCCTTCTACCAATTACTTTAAATCCATGCCCCCTGGTTATCAAATGACAAGAATTGTTTTTTAATTAAGGAATTTGTCATTTTATTTTCTCTGAAATCTGGTTCATTCATTGCACCATTACATCGAGGGGTGTGACGAATAGATCAGTGCGACCTGTGATTAGACGCAATAATCTGGCCACACTGTACTTTCCAACCTGCAATTTGAGGTTTGTAAGGGTAATGACTTTGCAGAACACCCAGGAGCTGTGGAAACAAGCAGACAGTGAGTGAGAGTGTGTCCTGTGTTGGTGCTGAACACTCCAGGTATAATTGTCACAGCTACCTCTACATAGAGAATTGTAACCAGCACGGGTTAGATACAGAGTAAAGCTCCCTCTACACTGTCCCCTCAAACACTCCCAGGGCAGGTACAGCATGGGTTAGATACAGAGTAAAGCTCCCTCTACACTGTCCCATCAAACACTCCCAGGGCAGGTACAGCACGGGTTAGATACAGAGTAAAGCTCCCTCTACACTGTCCCCTCAAACACTCCCAGGGCAGATACAGCACGGGGTTAGATACAAAGTAAAGCTCCCTCTACACTGTCCCATCAAACACTCCCAGGGCAGGTACAGCACGGGTTAGATACAGAGTAAAGCTCCCTCTACACTGTCCCCTCAAACACTCCCAGGGCAGGTACAGCACGAGTTAGATACAGAGTAAAGCTCCCTCTACACTGTCCCCTCAAACACTCCCAGGGCAGGTACAGCACGGGTTAGATACAGAGTAAAACTCCGTCTACACTGACCCATCAAACACTCCCAGAGCAGGTACAGCACGGGTTAGATACAGAGTAAAGCTCCCTCTACACTGTCCCATCAAACACTCCCAGGGCAGGTACAGCACGGGTTAGACACAGAGTAAAGCTCCCTCTACACTGTCCAGTCAAACACTCCCAGGGCAGGTACAGCCCGGGTTAGATACAGAGTAAAGCTCCCTCTACACTGTCCCATCAAACACTCCCAGGGCAGGTACAGCACGGGTTAAATACAGAGTAAAGCTCCCTCTACACTGTCCCGTCAAACACTCCCAGGGCAGGTACAGCACGGGTTAGATACAGAGTAAAGCTCCCTCTACACTGTCCCATCAAACACTCCCAGGGCAGGTACAGCACGGGTTAGATACAGAGTAAAGCTCCCTCTACACTGTCCCCTCAAACACTCCCAGGGCAGGTACAGCACGGGTTAGATACAGAGTAAAGTTCCCTCTACACTGTCCCCTCAAACACTCACAGGGCAGGTACAGCATGAGTTAGATACAGAGTAAAGCTCCCTCTACACTGTCCCATCAAACACTCCCAGGGCAGGTACAGCACGGGTTAGATACAGAGTAAAGTTCCCTCTACACTGTCCCCTCAAACACTCCCAGGGCAGGTACAGCATAGGTTAGATACAGAGTAAAGCTCCCTCTACACTGTCCCATCAAACACTCCCAGGGCAGGTACAGCACGGGTTAGATACAGAGTAAAGCTCCCTCTACACTGTCCCCTCAAACACTCCCAGGGCAGGTACAGCACGGGTTAGATACAGAGTAAAACTCCGTCTACACTGACCCATCAAACACTCCCAGAGCAGGTACAGCACGGGTTAGATACAGAGTAAAGCTCCCTCTACACTGTCCCATCAAACACTCCCAGGGCAGGTACAGCACGGGTTAGATACAGAGTAAAGCTCCCTCTACACTGTCCAGTCAAACACTCCCAGGGCAGGTACAGCCCGGGTTAGATACAGAGTAAAGCTCCCTCTACACTGTCCCATCAAACACTCCCAGGGCAGGTACAGCACGGGTTAAATACAGAGTAAAGCTCCCTCTACACTGTCCCGTCAAACACTCCCAGGGCAGGTGCAGCACGGGTTCGATACAGAGTAAAGCTCCCTCTACACTGTCCCCTCAAACACTCCCAGGGCAGGTACAGCACGGGTTAGATACAGAGTAAAGTTCCCTCTACACTGTCCCCTCAAACACTCCCAGGGCAGGTACAGCACGAGTTAGATACAGAGTAAAGCTTCCTCTACACTGTCCCATCAAACACTCCCAGGGCATGTACAGCTAGGGTTAGATTCAGAGTAAAGCTCCCTCTACACTGTCCCCTCAAACACTCCCAGGGCAGGTACAGCACGGGTTAGATACAGAGTAAAGTTCCCTCTACACTGCCCCATCAAACACTCCCAGGGCAGGTACAGCACGGGTTAGATACAGAGTAAAGCTCCCTCTACACTGTCCAGTCAAACACCCCCAGGGCAGGTACAGCCCGGGTTAGATACAGAGGAGAGCTCCCGCTACACTGTCCCGTCAAACACTCCCAGGGCAGGTACAGCACGGGTTAAATACAGAGTAAAGCTCCCTCTACACTGTCCCGTCAAACACTCCCAGGGCAGGTACAGCACGGGTTAGATACAGAGTAAAGCTCCCTCTACACTGTCCCCTCAAACACTCCCAGGGCAGGTACAGCACGGGTTAGATACAGAGTAAAGCTCCCTCTACACTGACCCATCAAACACTCCCAGGTCAGGTACAGCGCAGGTTAGATACAGAGTAAAGCTCCCTCTACACTGTCCCATCAAACACTCCCAGGGCAGGTACCGTGCGGGTTAGATACAGAGTAAAGCTCCCTCTACGCTGTCAATTATTTTAATTAACTGCTCCAGCAGGAGGGATGACATTACTGTAAAAGATGTGTGTTAATGCAAGAGGGAACTTGCAATTATATATTACCCTGAGGCATTCCAATGCGCTTTACAGCCAATAAACTTTTTGAAGTGTAGTCACTGTTGTAGGAAACGCAGCAGCTATTTCACGCACAGCAACTTCCCACAAACAGCAATGAGATAAATGATCAGTTCAGCAGATTTTAGGTCTAATACAAAAGCATAATACTGCGGATACTGGAACATAAGAACATATGTAGTAGGAGCAGGAGTAGGCCATACGGCCCCTCGGGCCTGCTCCGCCATTCAATAGGATCATGGCTGATCCGAACCTAACCTCACGTCCACTTCCCTGCCCGCTGCCCATAACCCTTAATTCCCTTATCAGCTAGGAAACTGTTTATCTCCGTTTTAAATTTATTTAATGTCACAGCTTCCACAGCTCTCTGAGGTAGCAAATTCCATAGATTTACTACCCCCTGAGTGAAGAAGTTTCTCCTCATCTCATTTTTGAAATGGCAGCCCCTTATTCTAAGATTATGCCCCCCAGTTCTAGTCTCACCCATCAGTGGAAACATCCTCCCCGCATCCACCCGATCAAGCCCCCTCACAATCTTATATGTTTCGATAAGATCGCCTCTCATTCTTCTGAATTCCAATGAGTAGAGGCTCAACCTACTCAACCTTTCCTCATAAGTCAACCCCCTCATCTCCGGAATCAACCGAGTGAACCTTCTCTGAACTGCATCTGAAATCTGAAATAAAGACAGAAAATGCTGGAAATACGAAACCGAGTTAACATTTCAGGTCGATGACCCTTCGTCAGAACTGGAAAAAGTTGGAGATTCCTTTTGCCCTTTTACCTCCTTCCTTCCCACTGTCCAAGGCCCCAAACACTCCTTCCAGGTGGAGCAGTGATTTACTTGTACTTCTTGCAATCTAGTATACTGTATTCGCTGCTCACGATGCGGTCTCCTCTACACTTGGGAGACCAAACGCAGATTGGGTGACCGCTTTGCGGAACACCTCCATTTAGTCCGTAAGGGTGACCCTGAGCTTCCGGTCGCCTGTCACTTTAATTCTCCGCTCCACTCCCACTCTGACCTCTCTGTCCTCGGCCTCTTACACTGTTCCAACGAAGCTCAACGTAAGCTCGAGGAACAGCCCCTCATCTTTCGATTAGGCACTTTACAGCCTTCTGGACTCAACATCGAGTTCAACAATTTCAGATCATAACCTCGGCCCCTATTATTTTTCAAGTGGCAACTGTTGATGTTTCTGCCATTGCCATTTACACGTCATCTAGAATCATCTTTTGTTTCCATTACCATCTCCTTTCGCCTTGCGCCATCATCCCTTTTGTCTCTTAATCTCTCCTGCCTTCTATCCAATCACAGACCTTCCCTTTTGTTCTTTCATCCCCTCCCCCCTTTCCCTGCCCCTGCACTTGCTTAAAAACCTTTTACATCGCCAACTTTATCCAGTTCTGACGAAGGGTCATCGATCTGAAACGTTAACTCTGTTTCTCCCTCCACAGATGCTGCCCGACCTGCTGAGTGTTTCCAGCATTTTCTGGGGTTTTTAGGTGTTGGCTGAGGAATAAATATTGGCCATGACACTGGGGAGAAAGCCTCTGCCCTTCATATAAATAGTGCCACAGGATTATGTCCATCCACCCATAAGATACCACCTCCGACAGTGCGGCGCTCCCTCAGTACTGCCCCTCCGACAGTGCGGCGCTCCCTCAGTACTGACCCTCCGGCAGTGCGGCGCTCCCTCAGTACTACCCCTCCGACAGTGCGGCACTCCCTCAGTACTGCCCCTCCGACAGTGCGGCGCTCCCTCAGTACTACCCCTCCGACAGTGCGGCGCTCCCTCAGTACTACCCCTCCGACAGTGCGGCGCTCCCTCAGTACTGCCCCTCCGACAGTGCAGCACTCCCTCAGTACGGCCCCTCCGACAGTGCGGCGCTCCCTCAGTACTGCCCCTCCGACAGTGCAGCGCTCCCTCAGTACGGCCGCTCCGACAGTGCGGCGCTCCCTCAGTACTGCCCCTCCGACAGTGCAGCGCTCCCTCAGTACGGCCCCTCCGACAGTGCGGCGCTCCCTCAGTACTGCCCCTCCGACAGTGCGGGGCTCCCTCAGTACGGCCCCTCCGACAGTGCAGCACTCCCCCAGTACTGTCCCTCCGACAGTGCAGCGCTCCCTCAGTACTGCCCCTCCGGCAGTGCAGCACTCCCTCAGTACGGCCCCTCCGACAGTGCAGCACTCCCCCAGTACTGCCCCTCTGACAGTGCAGCACTCCCCCAGTACTGTCCCTCCGACAGTGCAGCGCTCCCTCAGTACTGCCCCTCTAACAGTGCGGCACTCCCTCAGTACTGACCCTCCGACAGTGCAGCGCTCCCTCAGTACTGCCCCTCCGACAGTGCGGCACTCCCTCAGTACGGCCCCTCCGACAGTGCGGCGCTCCCTCAGTACGGCCCCTCCGACAGTGCAGCGCTCCCTCAGTACGGCCCCTCCGACAGTGCAGCGCTCCCTCAGTACTGCCCCTCTGACAGTGCGGCGCTCCCTCAGTACTGCCCCTCCGACAGTGCGGCGCTCCCTCAGTACGGCCCCT
The DNA here is from genome assembly GCF_052327205.1 of Somniosus microcephalus. NCBI lineage: Eukaryota > Metazoa > Chordata > Chondrichthyes > Squaliformes > Somniosidae > Somniosus > Somniosus microcephalus. The sequence goes on from NC_141004.1 coordinate 7,896,133, forward strand.
CCGACAGTGCAGCACTCCCCCAGTACTGTCCCTCCGACAGTGCGGCGCTCCCTCAGTACTGTCCCTCTGACAGTGCGGCACTCCCTCAGTACTGTCCCTCCGACAGTGCAGCACTCCCTCAGTACTGCCCCTCCGACAGTGCGGCGCTCCCTCAGTACTACCCCTCCGACAGTGCGGCGCTCCCTCAGTACTACCCCTCCGACAGTGCGGCGCTCCCTCAGTACTGCCCCTCCGACAGTGCAGCACTCCCTCAGTACGGCCCCTCCGACAGTGCGGCGCTCCCTCAGTACTGCCCCTCCGACAGTGCAGCGCTCCCTCAGTACGGCCCCTCCGACAGTGCGGCGCTCCCTCAGTACTGCCCCTCCGACAGTGCAGCGCTCCCTCAGTACGGCCCCTCCGACAGTGCGGCGCTCCCTCAGTACTGCCCCTCCGACAGTGCGGCGCTCCCTCAGTACGGCCCCTCCGACAGTGCAGCACTCCCCCAGTACTGTCCCTCCGACAGTGCAGCGCTCCCTCAGTACTGCCCCTCCGGCAGTGCAGCACTCCCTCAGTACGGCCCCTCCGACAGTGCAGCACTCCCCCAGTACTGCCCCTCTGACAGTGCAGCACTCCCCCAGTACTGTCCCTCCAACAGTGCAGCGCTCCCTCAGTACTGCCCCTCTGACAGTGCGGCACTCCCTCAGTACTGACCCTCCGACAGTGCAGCGCTCCCTCAGTACTGCCCCTCTGACAGTGCGGCACTCCCTCAGTACGGCCCCTCCGACAGTGCGGCGCTCCCTCAGTACGGCCCCTCCGACAGTGCAGCGCTCCCTCAGTACGGCCCCTCCGACAGTGCAGCGCTCCCTCAGTACTGCCCCTCTGACAGTGCGGCGCTCCCTCAGCACTGCCCCTCCGACAGTGCAGCACTCCCTCAGTACTGCCCCTCCGACAGTGCGGCACTCCCTCAGTACTGCCCCTCCGACAGTGCGGCGCTCCCTCAGTACGGCCCCTCCGACAGTGCGGCGCTCCCTCAGTACTGCCCCTCCGACAGTGCAGCACTCCCTCAGTACTGTCCCTCCGACAGTGCGGCGCTCCCTCAGTACTGCCCCTCCGACAGTGCGGCGCTCCCTCAGTACGGCCCCTCCGACAGTGCGGCGCTCCCTCAGTACTGCCCCTCCGACAGTGCGGCGCTCCCTCAGTACGGCCCCTCCGACAGTGCGGCGCTCCCTCAGTACTGCCCCTCCGACAGTGCGGCGCTCCCTCAGTACTGCCCCTCCGACAGTGCGGCGCTCCCTCAGTACGGCCCCTCCGACAGTGCAGCACTCCCCCAGTACTGTCCCTCCGACAGTGCGGCGCTCCCTCAGCACTGTCCCTCTGACAGTGCGGCACTCCCTCAGTACTGTCCCTCCGACAGTGCAGCACTCCCTCAGTACTGTCCCTCCGACAGTGCGGCGCTCCCTCAGTACTGCCCCTCCGACAGTGCGGCGCTCCCTCAGTACTGCCCCTCCGACAGTGCGGCGCTCCCTCAGTACGGCCCCTCCGACAGTGCAGCACTCCCCCAGTACTGTCCCTCCGACAGTGCGGCGCTCCCTCAGTACTGTCCCTCTGACAGTGCGGCACTCCCTCAGTACTGTCCCTCCGACAGTGCAGCACTCCCTCAGTACTGTCCCTCCGACAGTGCAGCGCTCCCTCAGTACTGTCCCCCCGACAGTGCAGCACTCCCTCAGTACTGTCCCTCCGACAGTGCAGCACTCCCTCAGTACTGCCCCTCCGACAGTGCGGTGCTCCCTCAGTACTGCCCCTCCGACAGTGCGGCGCTCCCTCAGTACGGCCCCTCTGACAGTACAGCGCTCCCTCAGTACTGCCCCTCCGACAGTGCGGCGCTCCCTCAGTACTGCCCCTCCGACAGTGCAGCGCTCCCTCAGTACTGTCCCTCCGACAGTGCAGCACTCCCTCAGTACTGCCCCTCCGACAGTGCGGCGCTCCCTCAGTACTGTCCCTCCGACAGTGCAGCACTCCCTCAGTACTGTCCCTCCGACAGTGCAGCACTCCCTCAGTACGGCCCCTCTGACAGTGCAGTGCTCCCTCAGTACTGCCCCTCCGACAGTGCGGCGCTCCCTCAGTACTGCCCCTCCGACAGTGCAGCACTCCCTCAGTATTGCCCCTCCGACAGTGCGGCGCTCCCTCAGTACTGCCCCTCCGACAGTGCTGCACTCCCTCAGTGCGGCCCCTCCAACAGTGCGGAGAGTTGTGAGGCTGTGGGATTCACTCCCGGGGTCAGTGGTTGGGGCAGAGGCTGCATCAACAATCAGGATTTGATTGGAGCGGAGGGTGAAGGTGAAGGATCATGGGAGCCGGGCGGGTGAATGCGATCGGGGCTATTTGCTCACGTGGAGGGTAAACACCGACACGGACTGAATGGGCCGATGGCCTGTTTCCCTGTTGTAACTGCCATGCACCTCTTTATATTTAAATCCTCGAGTGAGGCTTGAACCCACAGTCTTGTAACTCAGATGGGCAGAGCTTTCAGTGAGCCCGGGCTGCCATTGATTTGAAATCTTGCTTCAAGGTTTATGAACAGCAGCTCAGAGAAATGCAGTGGGAGAGGGAGCAAGCACTGGGAGAGGGAGAGCATGCACTGGGGAAGCGTGCACTGGGAGAGCGAGAGTGTGCACTGGGAGAGGGAGAGCGTGCACTGGGAGAGGGAGAGCATGCACTGGGGGAGCGTGCACTGGGGGAGCGTGCACTGGGGGAGCGTGCACTGGGAGAGCGAGAGCGCGCACTGGGAGAGGGAGAGCGTGCACTGGGGAAGCGTGCACTGGGGGAGCGAGAGCGTGCACTGGGGAGCGTGCACTGGGAGAGCGAGAGCGTGCACTGGGGAGCGTGCACTGGGAGAGCGAGAGCGTGCACTGGGGGAGCGTGCACTGGGAGAGCGAGAGCGTGCACTGGGGGAGCGAGAGCGTGCACTGGGGAGCGTGCACTGGGAGAGCGAGAGCGTGCACTGGGGGAGCGTGCACTGGGAGAGCGAGAGCGTGCACTGGGGGAGCGAGAGCGTGCACTGGGGAGCGTGCACTGGGAGAGCGAGAGCGTGCACTGGGGGAGCGTGCACTGGGAGAGCGAGAGCGTGCACTGGGGGAGCGAGAGCGTGCACTGGGGGAGCGTGCAATGGGAGAGCGAGAGCATGCACTGGGGGAGCGTGCACTGGGAGAGTGAGAGCGTGCACTGGGAGAGGGAGAGCATGCACTGGGAGCGCGAGAGCGTGCACTGGGGGAGCATGCACTGGGAGAGTGAGAGCGAGCACCGGGAGAGGGAGAGGGAGCACTGGGAGAGGGAGAGCGAACACTGGGAGAGCGAGAGCGTGCACTGGGAGAGTGAGAGCGTGCACTGGGAGAGGGAGAGCATGCACTGGGAGAGCGAGCACTGGGAGAGCGAGAGCGTGCACTGGGGGAGCGTGCACTGGGAGAGGGAGAGCGTGCACTGGGAGAGCGAGAGCGTGCACTGGGAGAGGGAGAGCATGCACTGGGAGAGGGAGAGCATGCACTGGGAGAGCGAGCACTGGGAGAGCGAGAGCGTGCACTGGGGAGCGTGCACTGGGAGAGGGAGAGCGTGCACTGGGGAAGCATGCACTGGGAGAGGGAGAGCGTGCACTGGGGAAGCGTGCACTGGGAGAGCGAGAGCGTGCACTGGGGGAGCATGCACTGGGGGAGCGTGCACTGGGAGAGCGAGAGCGTGCACTGGGGAAGCGTGCACTGGGAGAGCGAGAGCGTGCACTGGGGAAGCGTGCACTCGGAGAGCGAGCACTGGGAGAGGGAGCGTGCACACTGGGAGAGTGAGCGAGCACTGGGAGAGCGAGAGCGTGCACTGGGGGAGCGTGCACTGGGAGAGCCGAAGCGTGCACTGGGAGAGCGAGCACTAGGAGAGGGAGAGTGCACACTGGGAGAGTGAGCGAGCACTGGGAGAGGGAGAGCGTGTACTGGGGGAGCGAGAGCGTGCACTGGGAGAGCATGCACTGGGAGAGGGAGAGCGAGCACTGGGGGAGTGTGCACTGGGAGAGCGAGAGCGAGCACTGGGGGAGCGTGCACTGGGAGAGCGAGAGCGAGCACTGGGGGAGCGCGCACTAGGAGAGCGAGAGCATGCACTGGGGGAGCGTGCACTGGGAGAGCGAGAGCGAGCACTGGGAGAGGGAGAGCGAGCACTGGGGGAGCATGCACTGGGAGAGCGAGAGCGAGCACTGGGAGAGGGAGAGCGAGCACTGGGGGAGCGCGCACTGGGGGAGTGTGCACTGGGAGAGCGAGAGCACTGGCCACACACCCCACCCGCAATAACCCAGCTCAGGTGGACAGGGCTCATCCATTCACACTAACTTCACATTCCCCCGAGCCCCTCACGTCCGACAGCAAAAACCTACAGCACCCAGTGTGCTTCGGTCTGGAAGCAACAACAACTTGCATTTATATAGCGCCTTTAGCGTAGTAAAACATCCCACGGCACTTCACAGGAGCGATTATCAAACAACATTTGACATCGAGCCACATAAGGAGATATTAGGGCAGGTGACCAAAAGCTGGGTCAAAGAGGTCGGTTTTAAGGAGCGTCTTAAAGGAGGAGAGAGAGGCGGCGAAGTTTAGGGAGGGAATTCCAGAGCTTAGGGCCCAGGCGGCTGAAGGCACGGCCGTCAAAGGTGGAGCAAAGGGAGTGGGGGATGGACAAGAGGCCAGAATTGGAGGAGCGCAGAGATCTCGGAGGGTTGTAGGGCTGGAGGAGGTTACAGAGATAGGGAGGGGATTTGAACACAAGAATTTTAAAATCAATGCCAGTGAAATAATCTCTTCAATCATCAGGTCAGTCTGCGCTCTCTGTACTCTCACTCAGTGGCCATTCCCCCCATCTGGGAAGCTTGTGGTATTTTCCTGCATCTGATGCAGATTGGGAAATCAGTTCCTGATGCACATCCGAAATGTGTAATAAACACTCCTGGAGTTGGGACTGACACTGACCATAGACAAATGTCAAATGCTCAGTCCTGCGCTGGGGAGTGTTGGACACCTCGTTAGCCGAGATATAATTTTACCGTCTCCAACTAAAGGCCGTTTCCGGCTCCCAGAAGTGCTGCTAAATTGTAGGAATGTTGCAAGTGATTCAGTCATTAAGTTTGAGGCTGAAAGTATATTCACTGATTCGGATGGACTCTGACTCACCTTGTGTCTTTAGCGGGATTCTGGAACACTAAAACCAGATTCCCCGACCCCGGGAGCTCGGAAGGGGATTTTTGGGCCGTCTGCGAAATGTCAGCTTTCTGTAAGTTATTCCTGTTGCTGTATAACAATAATTCAAAGAACCTTGGGTCACAGAGTGTGTCAGTATTTACAGGGGGTCCCCGGGAGTGTGTCAGTATTTACAGGGGGTCCCCGGGAGTGTGTCAGTATTTACAGGAGGTCCCCGGGAGTGTGTCGGTATTTACATGGGGCTCCCCGGGAGTGTGTCGGTATTTACAGGGGGTCCCCGGGAGTGTGTCAGTATTTACAGGGGGTCCCCGGGAGTGTGTCAGTATTTACAGGGGGTCCCTGGGAGTGTGTCAGTATTTACAGGGGAATCCCTGGGAGTGTGTCAGTATTTACAGGGGAATCCCTGGGAGTGTGTCAGTATTTACAGGGGGTCCCTGGGAGTGTGTCAGTATTTACAGGGGGTCCCAGAGTGTGTCAGTATTTACAGAGGGTCCCCGGGAGTGTGTCAGTATTTACAGGGGAATCCCTGGGAGTGTGTCAGTATTTACAGAGGGTCCCCGGGAGTGTGTCAGTATTTACAGGGGGTCCCCGGGAGTGTGTCAGTATTTACAGGGGGTCCCAGAGTGTGTCAGTATTTACACGGGGTCCCCGGGAGTGTGTCGGTATTTACAGGGGGTCCCTGGGAGTGTGTCAGTATTTACAGGGGTCCCCGGGAGTGTGTCAGTATTTACAGGGGGTCCCTGGGAGTGTGTCAGTATTTACAGGGGTCCCCGGGAGTGTGTCAGTATTTACAGGGGGTCCCCGGGAGTGTGTCAGTATTTACAGGGGAATCCCTGGGAGTGTGTCAGTATTTACAGGGGGTCCCCGGGAGTGTGTCAGTATTTACAGGGGGTCCCCGGGAGTGTGTCAGTATTTACAGGGGTCCCCGGGAGTGTGTCAATATTTACAGGGGAATCCCTGGGAGTGTATCAATAATTACAAGGGGTCCCCGGGAGTGTGTCAGTATTTACAGGGGAATCCCCGGGAGTGTGTCGGTATTTACAGGGGGTCCCCGGGAGTGTGTCTGTATTTACAGTGGGTCCCCGGGAGTGCGTCAGTATTTACAGGGGGTCCCCGGGAGTGTGTCCGTATTTACAGTGGGTCCCCGGGAGTGTGTCAGCATTTACAGCGGGGTCCCGAGGAGTGTGTCAGTATTTACAGGGGGTCCCTGGGAGTGTGTCAGTATTTACAGGGGGTCCCCGGGAGTGTGTCAGTATTTACAGGGGGTCCCCGCGAGTGTGTCAGTATTTACAGGGGAATCCCCGGGACTGTGTCAATAATTACAGGGGGTCCCCGGGAGTATGTCAGTATTTACAGGAGGTCCCTGGGAGTGTGTCAGTATTTACAGGGGGTCCCCAGGAGTGTGTCAATATTTACAGGGAATCCCCGGGAGTGTGTCGGTATTTACATGGGGTACCCGGGAGTGTGTCAGTATTTACAGGGGGTCCCCGGGAGTGTGTCAATATTTACAGGGGGTCCCTGGGAGTGTGTCAGTATTTACAGGGGGTCCCCGGGGAGTGTGTCAGTATTTACAGGGGGGTCCCTCACACAGATAAATTTGAAACCTTTCTGAAGTCCCTGGTATCATTCTAGTAAATCGTGGCATCTTTATCCCAGCCCATATGGGCTCGCCGCAACCACAACAACAACAACTTGTATTTATATAGCACCTTTAACATAGTAAAACGTCCCAAGGCGCTGCACAGGAGTATTTTTAGACAAAAAATTTGACACCGAGCCACATAAGGATAAATTAGGGCAGGTGACCAAAAGCTTGGTCAAAGAGGTCGGTTTTAAGGAGCGTCTTAAAGGAGGAGAGAGAGGCGGAGAGGTTTAGGAAGGGAATTCCAGAGCTCAGGGCCCAGGCAACAGAAGGCACGGCCACCAATGGTGGAGCGATTATAATCAGGGATGCTCAAGAGGGCAGAATTAGAGGAGCGCAGATATCTCGGGCGGGTTGTGGGGCTGAAGGAGATTACAGAGATAGGGAGGGGCGAGGTCATGGAAGGATTTGAAAACAAGGATGAGAATTTTGAAATCGAGGCATTGCTTAACCGGGGCCAATGTAGGTCAGCGAGCACAGGGGTGATGGGTGAAGGGGACTTGGTGCGAGTTAGGACACGGGCAGCCGAGTTTTGGATGACCTCAAGTTTACGCAGGGTAGAACGTGGGAGTCCAGCCAGGAGTGCGCATGGTGAGGCCACCCACACCCACCAGGCGCGAGGATCCCGCCCGGAATTCAGAGCCGGTGCTCCAGTCTCTGCTCGCTGCTCGCTGGGACTGTCTGGAGTGGGGTTTGAACCCGGGGCCTCCGGACTCAGAGGTGGGGAATGTCACCCCTGGCTCTGGCTGCAGCAGCAACTTGTGTGAAGAGCTCCAGCCACTGAGAGAGCAAGATCGCCACCTGCAGCTGCTTGTGAAAACTGCACATCACTGGAACAGTGAATGACAGAAAGTCGCTCAGCTTTACTCCCGCCCACTTATGATCCAAGCACCTTTATTTAATTTAACCGAAACTTGGCATCACCTGATCATTACTTTCTGATTTACCCCTCGATACTGTTGCTCCTTTCAACCTTGGTGATGCTCTGCCTTTGGCCCTTAATAAAAAGTCAGTGATGCCGACACATCGGGCTGGATTTTATCAATGGGGGCGTGTTGGGGGCGGGACTACTGGTTGTCAAGTTTCAGTCCCGCCCCCAACGACATACGGCCAACCCACGCTCTTTTCCCTTGATTGACTTTGTTAAGCTTGCCCTGCGGGCTTAGCCGGCCAATTAAGGGAAAGCCGGTGACAGAGGATGTCAGCGTATGACGTTTCATCTGTCTAAAATATTCTGACAGATGAATTGTCAGTGTTTGACAGCTTAGCGAAGCTGTCACTCAAACACTGACAATCTCTGTTCTAAGGTGAGCCCTTGCACTGAAGGCTCACCAAACCTCTCTCCTCAGCAGAAATCAGATGGCTGCTGCATCTGAAAATGTAGCAGCCATTCTGTCATCTGTACCGTGGAGATGAGGAGCCTCCGGATCCCCAAGGGTTGAAGCCTGCAGGAAGAAGCAAAGGTAAGTAAACTTTTTCTAACACTTTACACTCACCTCTCATACTTACCGCTCCACACTTGCACCCATCACTCACCTCCATAGCGGACCTTTCGACCCCTCTCACCCCCGCAGACCCACTGCTCGCCTCGCTGACCCTGGCGAGATTCGCAGCCGTCGGGAAGACCGCACTTGCAGGGGTAAAATGGGGAAAAGCCTCAAAACTGCCTGTTAACAGGCAGTTAATTGGCTCTAATCCCCTTCCTGCCTCGAGGAGACGGGTCCCTGCGCGACTCGGGGACCCGCCTCCCAGGAGAATGGCACAGAGGCGGGTTGAGAGCGGGGTTGGTACCCGCTCCCAGTTTCTGCCATTTCTCCGGCAGTCCCGCCTCCAAACCCGCCTCCCCAGGGCTGGGAAAATTCCCCCCAGAGACACAGGCAGAACCAATAGGCTCAGGAGTCAAATTAACAAAGAGAAATCTCAATCGTTAGAGTTTCTCTCTCAAATGGTCTCCCAGGTCACAGGAACTGGTCAGGAGTTCTGAGTGATGAGGTGCCAGCCTGGGGAAGCTGCAACACAGGACTACATACATGCTAAAAAGCGGAAGCAGCATGCTATAGACAGGGCTAAGCGATCCCCCAATCAACGGATCAGATCAAAGCCCTGCAGTCCTGCGGGAGGAGGAGGCTCCATGAATATCCCCAACCTCAACGATGGTGGAGCCCAGCACGTGAGTGCAAAGGACAAGGCTGAAGCGTTTGCAACTATCTTCAGCCAGATGTGCCGAGTGGATGATCCATATCGGCCTACTCCCGAGGTCCCCACAACCACAGAAGCCAGTCTTCAGCCAATTCGATTCACTCCACGTGATATCAAGAAACGGCTGAGCGCACTGGATACAGCAAAGGCTATGGGCCCCAACAACATCCCAGCTATCGTGCTGAAGACTTGGGCCTAGAAATTCAGTATAGCCACGTTTGGGGCACTACAGCATGGCATTCGCTAACTTTTGCGCCCGGCGCAACTTAGCGCCACCTTCGCCGATATTCAGTTGCATCGCCCCAAGAGGTTGCTGCTGCGCTAAAGCAGGTGATGCACGACTATCATTAGGTGCTAAGCCGGCGATCCGGGGCGCAAACACCGAAGGCGGGCGCAGCGCAGGTGCGGCGAGTTATTGACTGAAGGCAGACAGTCAGGCGCCGGTCAGCACTTAAAGGGGGAGGGTGGAATTGTTTGGCTGCCACACCCTGCACACTGCAGCCCTGAGAGAAGGCCTGAACAGTGCTAATTCAACTGCTCCATGCCCAGGAGAATGGAGAAGCCAAGGGAGAGAGCGCAGCGCTTCGGCGAGGGTGACCTGAGGGTTCTGATTGGCGCAGTTCAGCGCAGGCGCCATGTTCTGTTCCCTGAAGGTGGCAGGAGGCCGCTGCCCTCCGAATATCGGAAAGCCTGGAAGGAGGTGGTAAATAGGGTCGCCTCCAACAGCGTGGTTGCCAGGACTCCCCTCCAATGCCGTAAAAAATTCAACGACCTCACTTGGGTTGTCAGGGTGGGTACCCTTTCCAGTATCCTCCTCATCCCTGCATGTGCTCCTCAGTTGATGGCCAAAGGGACGTGAAAGCCCTACTGCCCAGCCCTCATCCAGCAGCTATGGGACTGTCATGAAAAGCACTTCCATATTCAGGAGTTTATACACTGTCAAGGCTATTCCACCATGGGAGGCTGTGCAGGCAAGATCAGGGCTTCACACTGTACTTAGAGGCCGTCCTCTCTCTTGCAGGGCAAGCTGGCGCACAACCGGAGACAGCAGCGCCAGAGCGGGGGAGGCCGTCCTGACATTAAGCAGCTCAGTGACCTAGAGCTGCGAGTGGAGCAGATCATGGCAGGCCGGCTGATTGGCCCCGTCGCGACTGGAGATGCTGACCCTGTTCTGGGCACCAATGGTAAGGTCATCACCTTTTTGACCTCTCTCTTTCCACCTGCGCCTCACATCAGCATCCTTTGCCACTATCGAACCAATGAAGTGCACAGCAGCACTCATGCCTCCCTCGCTGCCGTCCTGTCCTCACTCTAAAGCAACTCTTGTGCCTCCCTGCTTTCAGATGGTGACTCGCCAGGTGAGGGGGCGGCCCCTCAAGCTGGCCCTGTGTCGGACTCAGACCTAGAGGAGGAGGAAGAGGAAGCCGCCCCATCAGGGACACCCTCGGCCGAGGCAGCCCATGGCCATGCTGGGGACACGTCTTCCCTGGAGGGGAGCAGGGGGGAAGTGTCGGAGGAGAGTGATGCTCCGGGGACCAGCGGGCTGCAGCAACGCGGGAGGGGTGGGGAAGCCCGGCGGCCTTCTCCCCGGAAGGAGAGTGTGGCCTCCAGTCCTGCTACAGTGAGCGCAGAGGAGGTGCGGCTCCTAGCGGAAATGGGCGCCTGGGCTGAGCGCAGGCACACTGAGCTCATGGCTGCAGTGGCAATGATGCCTGACTCCATATAGTCACTGGCAAGGAGTGTGCAGGAATTCGGGGCAGCACAGGCCAGGAGTCTGCAGGACTTCGCGGCAGCGCAGGTGGCCTCCAGCAAAGTGGTCAGTCGTGCCGTGCATTCACTGGCTGGTGTCATCCAGACACAGACCAGGGCCACACGGGCACTAACTGCTGCCACACTCGCTGGCTCGGCCAGGCATCGCCGGGGCCCTCGCCGTGCCGCAGCAGCCCAGCAGTCTGTGCTTCAGCAGATTGCTGCGCGTGCTGCAGTGCTGGCCCGTGTGAGTGCCAGTGTGTCAGCCGACCAGGGAGTGCCTGTGCTCTGTCAGGTTGGCAGCATTCAATAAGGTCATGGCTGATCTTCGGCCTCAACTCCACTTTCCCACCTGATCGCCATATCCCTTGATCCCAAAAATCTATCTCGACCTCGAATACACCCAACGATTCAGCCTCCACAGCCCTCTGGGGCCAAGAAGACTCACAACCCTCTGATTGAAGAAATTCCTCCCATCCCAGTCCCAAATGGCCATCCCCCATCCCTAGGCGATGTGTCGTTCCCCCCCTCCACCCTCCCGCCACCAGTTCCAGGCGCTCCAGCCCGGGGAAACAACCCCCCATCATCTAACTGTATTCTAATGTAGGGTTATTCTTTCCTTCGCTGTGCCAGCTTGGCTCATTTTCTAGCATTCTCGCCTCTGGTCAGAAGCCTCTGGGTTCAAGCCTTACTCAAGGACTTGAGCACATAATCGAGGCTGACTCTCCACTGCAGTACATGGGGAAATGCTGCATTGTCGGAGGTGACATCTTTTGGATGAGACGTTAAACCGAGTTTGGGTGGATGTATAAGATCCCATGGCACTATTTGAAGAGCAGGGCAGCTCTCCCGGTGTCCCGGCCAACACACGATCTCAACCAACATTACCAAAACAATGTAAGTGCTCATTGATGTTTGAAAGAAAGAACTGCTTTTTGAAAGTAAAGACTTGCATTTATATAGCGCCTTTTGCGTCCTCAACGTCCCAAAGCGCTTTACAGCTATTTAAATATTTTGCCGTGTAGTCACTGTTGTAATGTAGGAAACGCAGCTAACTTGCGCACAGCAAGCTCCCACAAATCGCAATGAGATGATGACCAGGTAATTTGTTTGTGATGTTAGTTGAGAGATACATATTGGCCCCAGGACACTGGGGATAACTCCCCTGCTCTTCTTCGGAATAGTTTTATCCGAATTATATCCGGCAAAGACTGCTGGAGAAGGAGGTCCTGGACTTAAAAAAGGCAGTGGCCACTGCGCGATCACTGGACGTGGCCCAGAGAAACTCTGACTCTTATTCTTCCGGCCATGCGGCCCTCACCGCCTCGTGCGTGCCGAGGGGGCCGCCATCCTGGAATCAGCCATCTTCCCCATCCAGGTCTCAGACCAGCTCTACGCCGCCGGAGTCCCCACACAGAAGTTCACCCAGGAGTCCTACTACAGTGGCAATGTCTCGAGGCCCGAAATGCTACTTCTGCGGCCAGGCCAAGCACCCCAGACAACGATGCCCAGCGAAGGACGCTACATGCTTCAAATGTAAGAAAAAGGGGCATTTTAGCAAAGTCTGCAGGGGGAATCCGATTTCCAACTCCGTCACCGCCTCGTGCGTGCTGTGCGGGCCGCCATCTTGGGATCCGCCATCTTTTCCCGACTCAACGGCCGCCCAGGGCCCAACAGTAGCTTCGATCACGGTGGATCAATCCAGGCCACACCCGTTGACAAAATCCATGATGGACATACAGGTAAACGGGAATTTAATGAAATGTTTAATTGACTGTGGGAGTACCGAGAGTTTTATCCACCCTAGCCTGGTACGGCGGCACTCATTAACGGTAACCCCTACACGGAGCAGAATTGCTATGGCTGCTAAGCCCCACACTTCGGACATTTTGGGCTACTGTGTGGTAACACTGACTGTAAAAGGCACGGACTACAAGGATTTTAAACTCCTCGTGATGCCAGAACTCTGTGTTAATGTAATCTTGGGCCTGGACTTCCAGTGCCACCACGAAAGTGTCATGCTAGCATATGGCGGGTCCCAGCCGCCACTCACAGTCTGTGGCCTATCAACCTTAAAAATCAGCCCGCCCTCTTTATTCGCTAATCTCGCTCCGAACTGTAGGCCCATAGCGACCAAAAGTAGACGGTACAGTCTGGAAGACAGACACTTTATCAAGGCGGAAGTGGACAGACTCCTGCGGGAAGGCATTATTGAATGCAGTACCAGCCCGTGGCGTGCCCAAGTAGTCATAGTTAAAAATAGCGAAAAGAAACGGATGGTAATTGACTACAGCCAGACTGTTAATATTTATACCCAGCTGGACGCCTACCCTTTACCCCGCATATCAGAAATGGTCAACCAGATTGCGCAATACCGAGTCTTCTCGACTATCGACCTCAAATCCGCGTATCACCAGCTCCCCATTAGAACGGAGGACCGCCCATACACCACCTTCGAGGCGAACGGGCGCCTCTACCATTTTCTCAGAGTGCCCTTCGGGGTAACAAATGGGGTCTCGGTCTTCCAACGTGAGATGGACCGCATGGTTGACGAGAATAAACTACAAGCTACCTACCCCTATCTGGACAATGTCACTATCTGCGGGCACAACCAGCAAGACCACGATCTAAATCTTGCGAGATTTTTAAAAACTGCCCTAAAGCTGAATCTAACCTACAACGAAGACAAATGTGTCTTCAACACAACCTGTCTCTGTATCCTCGGCTGTGTGGTGGAAGATGGGGTAATTGGACTGGACCCTGACTGATTACGCCCCCTAAAGGAACTGCCCCTGCCACACAATCCCAAAGCTTTAAAAAGGTGCCTGGGATTTTTTTCGTATTATGCCCAATGGGTGCCCAATTACTCTGATAAGGCCCGACCCCTCATTAAATCGACGTCCTTCCCACTATCAGCTGAAGCTCGGGAGGCTTTCACCAGTATTAAACAGGACATTGAAAGGGCTGCAGTGTGTGCAGTGGACGAATGCATTCCCTTTCAAGTCGAAAGCGATGCGTCAGACTTTGCCTTAGCTGCGACCCTCAATCAGGCTGGGAGACCTGTGGCCTTCTTCTCCCGAACCCTTCAGGGACCTGAAATCAGGCACTCTTCTGTCGAGAAGGAGGCACAGGCTATAGTGGAGGCAGTGCGGCACTGGAGACACTACCTAGCCGGCAAACGTTTCACCCTGCTCACCGACCAGCGGTCGGTGGCTTTCATGTTTAATAACAAACAAAGGGGGAAAATCAAGAATGACAAAATACTCAGGTGGAGGATCGAACTATCCACGTTCGACTATGATATTATGTACAGGCCGGGAGCCCTTAATGAACCCCCAGACGCCCTATCGCGGGGAATGTGTGCCAGCATTCATACGGACAAATTACAGGGTCTCCACAACGACCTCTGTCACCCAGGGGTCACCCGACTATACCATTTTATAAAGTCCCACAATCTGCCCCACTCCATCGAGGAGGTCAGGGCAATGACCAGAGCCTGCCGCATCTGTGCGGAATGCAAGCCTCGTTTCTACAGGCCTGACCGTGCACACCTTATCAAAGCCACACGGCCATTCGAGCGCCTAAGTCTGGACTTCAAGGGACCCCTTCCCTCTGCCGACCGTAACGTATACTTCCTCAATATCATTGATGAATATTCCCGCTTCCCCTTCACCATTCCCTGCCCAGACATGACCAGTGCCACGGTCATCAAGTGTCTCTGTAATCTATTCTGCATGTTTGGCATGCCGAACTACATACACAGCAATAGGGGGACGTCATTCATGAGTGACGAGCTGCGCCAGTTCTTGCTCTCGAAGGGGATAGCCACTAGCAGAACCACTAGCTACAACCCCCGGGGTAATGGGCAAGTGGAAAGGGAGAATGCTACTGTTTGGAAGGCTGTCACGTTAGCCTTAAAGTCAAAAGGCCTTCCGACCTCCCGCTGGCAGGAAGTCCTCCCAGACGTGCTCCACTCCATAAGGTCTCTGTTATGTACTGCCACTAACGCTATCCTTCACGAAAAGATGTTAGTTTTCCCCCGGAAATCCACCTCGGGCATATCTCTACCCGCGTGGCTGACGTCTCCGGGGACAGTACTATTGCGGAAGCACGTGAGAGGCCATAAAACGGACCCCCTTGTGGAAAAGGTACAGCTCCTCCATGCAAACCCTCAGTACGCCTATATCGAATACTCTGACGGGCGAGAGGACACTGTTTCCATAAAAGACCTCGCTCCCTCGGGGAGCGGAGAGAACGATGGGAGACTACCCGATGAAGACCTACACTACAAAGAGACAGGACGCCCAGAGGTATCAATACCCAACTTTAACCTGGAGGACACTGCAGATAACCTGGAAGACACTGCGGAGGCCCGGACAGCGGAGGAACCAGAATCCACTCCCCTGGAGGCACCCCAACCGGCTTTGCGCCGATCACTGAGAACTGCAAAACCTCCTGACAGACTCACTTATACCAACTTTTAAGAAACATCACCCCGATGGACTAAATCTATAGAAGGGGTGAATGTAATGAAATCTGTTTGTCTTGATCCTGTATTCGTTTTGCACTCATGTATATTACCCTCCCCCACTGTGTATAGTTTCACTTCCTCTTTCCCGACTAACCTGGGAGGTTCCAGGTCTTGGCTCTTGGCTCCGCCCCTGACTTCTCTTACATAAAGATCCCAGGATCTGTATGACTCATTCCTGTGAACCAGTTGGCGTGTTGAGATGTTAGCCCTGATCTTAGTGATTAAAAGCCAACTTGTTTAAGTCTATAACTTCTAGTTTTGTGGTTATTGAAGGCCCATCAGAGGCGGTGCAATGAAGGTTCACCAGATTGATTCCTGGGATGAGAGGATTGTCCTATGAGGAGAGATTGAGTAGATTGGGCCGATACTCTCTGGAGTTTAGAAGAATGAGAGGGGATCTCATTGAAACATATAAGATTCTGAAGGGGATTGACAGGGTAGATGCTGAGAGGTTGTTTCCCCTGGCTGGAGAGTCTAGAACCAGGGGTCACAGTCTCAGGATAAGGGGTCGGCCATTTAAGACTGAGATGAGGAGGAATTTCTTCACTCAGAGGGTTGTGAATCTTTGTAATTATCTACCACATAGGGCTGTGGAGGCTGAATCGTTGAGTATATTCAAGACTAAGAGTGATAGATTTTTAGATACTAAGGGAAAGAGGGATAGGGCAGGAAAGTGGAGATGAGGTAGAAGATCAGCCATGATCTTATTGAATGGTGGAGCAGGCTCGAGGGGCCGAATGGCCGACTCCTGCTCCTATTTCTTATGTTCTTATGTTCATACCAGGCCCTGAGGCAGTGTTGACTATTAGAAATTGCTGCCTAGCCACAGGTGTGGGTAGGGCGACACCGTTCTAGCCGCATGCACTAATTTTAGAAGATAATGCCTTACAGACGCTGACACAACACAGGTAAATGTACTTCACACGTGTGTGTTTACTTAACAAACGTCAGCCATCACTCAGTGACCAAGGGAGTAAACCACTCTCACTGATCGAAAAACACTCGCACACTCTGCTTTGTGTCTCACCATTTTGCCAACTAACGCACAAAAAGGTTAAAGTTCACACACGCACAGCGTGTGAATATGAATATTGAGATCACGTGACCAACGACGGTGATTAATTACTCATTACTAATCTTCTTCTTCTTAGGCAGTCCCTCGGAGCTGAGGATGACATGCTTCCACATTAAAAATGAGTTCTCAGGTGACTGATGAGTCCAATGCAGGACCTACATGGCCAGAAATTCGGGTCGGAGGCTTCCCGCGGGTGCAAGCCCCCGACCTGCACTTACCCAGCGCGCCTGCCGTTGAGCTGTGGGCCCGCGTGGTATTCCGATCCTGGGCCTGCTCCAGCTGCCGGCACGCAGTGCTTGCGTATCCCAGGGGCGCAGTTAGTTCGCAGCGTCCCCTGGGATCACGTGGGCCATGGAGAGCCAATCGGAGCAGGGAATCTCCATTCATAGATTTGATAGGAAGAGCTGTCAAATCTATGAATAGAGATCGGCCCCAAAACATAGCTAAAACTTCAAATACAATTTTTTTTTAAATCACTTTTTTAAAATAACTATAAATTACATAAAATAACTATTTTAAACAATAATTTAAATTTTTGAAAAAATTAATTACAGTTTTTAACGGGGCTAAAAATAAACTTACCTTTCTTTAAAGTATTTAAAAATAATAAACCTGTGGAAAAAAGTTTTAATTTTACTTAATTCACCACTTACCTTGTTAAAAGCAGGCCTTGCGACTGCTTTTTAAATGCGCAGCTCCTGGAGACTTACCCTCCTGGAGAAACCTGCAAAACAATCGGAAGTTCCAGGCGTACGCGCTGCCTCTCCGGCGCACGCGTTCGACCTGTGAACCCCTTCCTTCAAGGGAATGGAAGTTCCGGTTTCCCGCGCATGCGCAGTGCATGCATGAAACCGGCACTTTCGTTGGCCCTATGCGTGAATACACAGCGCGTACTCACCCGTGGGGACCCGAATTTCTGTCCCACAGTCTCTGTCACAGGTGGGGCAGACGGTGGTTGAAGGGGCTGGTGGGTGGGGTGCTTGGGTTGACGGGCGCTCCTTCCGCTGTTTGCGCTTGGCTTCCGCTTGCTCCCGGCGAAGTGACTCGAGGTGTTCGGCGCCTTCTCCTCCACTTTGTGCGGTCTTGGGCCAGGGATTCCCAGGTGTCAGTGGGGATGTTACACTTTTTCAAGGAGGCTTTGAGGGTGTCCTTGAAGCGTTTCCTCTGCCCACCTGGGGCTCTCTTGCCGTGTCGGAGCTCCGAGTAGAGCGCTTGTTTTGGGAGTCTCGTATCGGGCATGCGATAGATGTGGCCCGTCCATCGGAGCTGATCAAGCGTGGTCAGAGCTTCGATGCTGGGGATGTTGGCCTAAGCAAGAACACTGATGTTGGTGCGCCTATCCTGCCAATGGATTTGCAGGATCTTGCGGAGGCAGCGTTGGTGGTACCTCTCCAGTGCTTTGAGGTGCCTGCTGTACATGGTCCACGTCTCTGAGGCATACAGCAGGGCGGGAATCACTACTGCTCTGTAGACCATGAGCTTAGTGCTGCAGATTACTAATCACAAATTCAATTAGCCACATTTGGATTCCCAATTAGCCACATGAGGCTAGTATCGGTTAATAGTGATCGAAGGAAGCAGGGTTGATTGTCACTCTCGGTAGAGACAGCGACAGGCGGAAGATCAACAAGACACAGAGTAATCAAATGATCAGGGAAATTGAAGGACCCTGTTTTGCATCTTATAATTTACAGCAAGTACATAATTACTGGAGTACTCTGAACGGATGATTTGAAATAAAGCTTGTAAGTTAAAAACCCCAAATCATTTAAGACAACATGTAATTTCTTTTAACAAAAGGGAGAGATAGCAATATAATTAATTATAATTCATTATATAGGCTCGGGGGTAGAACACTCACCTCTGAGTCGGAAGGTCAGGGGATTCAAGTCCCCTCCCCAGAGACTTGAGCACATAATCCAGGCTCAGGGCAAGTACTGAGGGAGTGCTGCACTGTCGGAGGGGCAGTACTGAGGGAGCGCTGCACTGTCGGAGGGGCAGTACTGAGGGAGCGCTGCACTGTCGGAGGGGCAGTACTGAGGGAGTGCTGCACTGTCGGAGGGGCAGTACTGAGGGAGCGCTGCACTGTCGGAGGGGCAGTACTGAGGGAGTGCTGCACTGTCAGAGGGGCCGTACTGAGGGAGCGCCACACTGTCGGAGGGGCAGTACTGAGGGAGTGCTGCACTGTCGGAGGGGCAGTACTGAGGGAGCGCTGCACTGTCGGAGGGGCAGTACTGAGGGAGCGCTGCACTGTCAGAGGGGCAGTACTGAGGGAGCGCCACACTGTCGGAGGGGCAGTACTGAGGGAGCGCTGCACTGTCGGAGGGGCAGTACTGAGGGAGCGCTGCACTGTCGGAGGGGCAGTACTGAGGGAGCGCTGCACTGTCGGAGGGGCAGTACTGAGGGAGCGCTGCACTGTCGGAGGGGCGGTACTGAGGGAGTGCTGCACTGTCGGAGGGGCAGTACTGAGGGAGCACTGCACTGTCGGAGGGGCAGTACTGAGGGAGTGCTGCACTGTCGGAGGGGCAGTACTGAGGGAGCGCTGCACTGTCGGAGGGGCAGTACTGAGGGAGCGCTGCACTGTCGGAGGGGCAGTACTGAGGGAGCGCTGCACTGTCGGAGGGGCGGTACTGAGGGAGCGCTGCACTGTTGGAGGGGCAGTACTGAGGGAGCGCTGCACTGTCGGAGGGGCAGTACTGAGGGAGCGCTGCACTGTTGGAGGGGCAGTACTGAGGGAGCGCTGCACTGTTGGAGGGGCAGTACTGAGGGAGTGCTGCACTGTCGGAGGGGCAGTACTGAGGGAGCGCTGCACTGTCGGAGGGCCAGTACTGAGGGAGCGCTGCACTGTTGGAGGGGCAGTACTGAGGGAGTGCTGCACTGTCGGAGGGGCAGTACTGAGGGAGCGCTGCACTGTCGGAGGGCCAGTACTGAGGGAGCGCTGCACTGTCGGAGGGGCAGTACTGAGGGAGCGCTGCACTGTCGGAGGGGCCGTACTGAGGGAGTGCTGCACTGTCGGAGGGGCAGTACTGAGGGAGCGCTGCACTGTCGGAGGGGCAAGTACAGAGGGAGTGCTGCACTGTCGGAGGGGCAGTACTGAGGGAGTGCTGCACTGTCGGAGGGGCAGTACTGAGGGAGTGCTGCACTGTCAGAGGGTCAGTACTGAGGGAGTGCCGCACTGTCAGAGGGGCAGTACTGAGGGAGTGCCGCACTGTTGGAGGGGCTGTACTGAGGGAGTGCTGCACTGTCGGAGGGGCAGTACTGAGGGAGCGCTGCACTGTCAGAGGGTCAGTACTGAGGGAGTGCCGCACTGTTGGAGGGGCTGTACTGAGGGAGCGCTGCACTGTCAGAGGGGCAGTACTGAGGGAGTGCCGCACTGTTGGAGGGGCTGTACTGAGGGAGCGCTGCACTGTCAGAGGGGCAGTACTGAGGGAGTGCCGCACTGTTGGAGGGGCTGTACTGAGGGAGCGCTGCACTGTCAGAGGGTCAGTACTGAGGGAGTGCCGCACTGTTGGAGGGGCTGTACTGAGGGAGTGCTGCACTGTCAGAGGGTCAGTACTGAGGGAGCGCTGCACTGTCGGAGGGGCAGTACTGAGGGAGCGTTGCACTGTCGGAGGGGCAGTACAGAGGGAGTGCCGCACTGTCAGAGGGTCAGTACTGAGGGAGCGCTGCACTGTCAGAGGGTCAGTACTGAGGGAGTGCCGCACTGTTGGAGGGGCTGTACTGAGGGAGCGCTGCACTGTCAGAGGGTCAGTACTGAGGGAGCGCTGCACTGTCGGAGGGGCAGTACTGAGGGAGCGTTGCACTGTCGGAGGGGCAGTACAGAGGGAGTGCTGCACTGTCGGAGGAGCAGTACAGAGGGAGCGCTGTACTGTCGGAGGGGCAGTACTGAGGGAGTGCTGCACTGTCGGAGGGGCAGTACTGAGGGAGCGCTGCACTGTCGGAGGGGCAGTACTGAGGGAGCACTGCACTGTCGGAGGGGCTGCCCTTGGGATTAGGTTGATGCGCTATCAATTACTCATAAAAGACTGAGAGTTAAGAGAGTAACTAAAGGCTTTTATTAGCAAAGAACAGAGCATGCCTCTTGTGGTTGACTGGGTTCCAAGAAGGCAGGGGGCTGCAGGTCAATCACCTTTATACCTGGGCCTGTGTGGGTGGAGCCAGCCGAGACATGTTGAGGCATGCATAGGTACAACAGTGTGTAACAACAACAACAACAACAACAACAACAACAGTGGTTTACCACATAGGTGTTAAACTGAGCCCCCGTCTGCTCTCTCAGGTAGATCCCCCACGGGCACTATTTTGAAGAACAGCAGGGGAGCACTCCGGGTATCCAAACCGACATTTATCCCTCAACACAACATCACTAAAACAGATTGCCTGGTCATTTATCATATTGCTGTTTGTGCAAATAGGCTGCTGCAGTTCCCTGCATTACTACACTTCAAAAATACTTCATTGGAGTTGAGGTGTCGATCAGCCATGATCTAATTGAATGACGGAGCCGGCTCGAGGGGCTGAATGGTCTCCTCCTGTTCTTATACATAGAATATACAGCAGAAAAACAGGCCATTCGGCCCAACTAGCCTGGGCTGGTGTTTATACTCCAGACGAGTCTCCTCCCATTCCATCTACCTCATCTCAGCCTTTCAGCATATCTTTCTATCCCCTTTTCCCTCATGTAATCATCTAGTTTCCTTTTGAAAGCATATAACCTATTTGCCTCAACCACTTCCTGTGATAGAGAGTCCCACATTCTAACCACTCTCTGAGTACAGACATTTCTCCTTATTTCCCTCCTTATTAGGAACTATGTTGTATTTATGGCCCCTAGATTGGATTCTCCCACAAGTGGAAACAGTCTCAGTTCTTATAGTAGAAGAAAGACTTACATTTCTATAGCACCTTTCACAACCTCAGGATGACCCAAAGCGCTTTACAAAGTACTTTTGAAGTGTAGTCACTGTTGTAATGTAGGATTTGCGCACAGCAAGCTCCCACAAACAGCAATGTGACAATGACCAGATAATCTGTTTTAGTGATGTTGGTTGAGGGATAAATATTGGCCCCAGGACACCGGGGAGAACTCCCCTGCTCTTCTTCGATATAGTGCCCTGGGATCTTTTACATCCACCTGAGAGAGCAGATGGGGCCTCGGTTTAATGTCTCATCTGACAGTGGAGCACTCCCTCAGTACTGCTTTGGAGTGTCAGCCTAAATGTTTGTGCTCAAGTCTCTGGAGTGGGACTATGAACCCACAACATTCTGACTCAGAGGCAAGAGTGCTGCCCACTGAGCCACGGCTAACATAAGCAGCAGTAGCAGGAATTATTAGAGCAGTAGTAGGATCTGGATTCAAACTATCAGCTGACAATAAGTTACTTACATTTCCGGCTCCTCTTGCTATGTAATGATGGGCTGATTTTGGTCTCTTTACTGCAGCAGCGGAGGTCAGCCAACCCTGCGTATTCTGAGATTGACCCTGGAATCTACTGGCCTGTGACATTCAATCCCAGCACAGGTTCCACGATACCTCAATCCATTTATTGTGCAGGATCAGCCAAGTCATAGGACTAGGCCAACGCATTCCCAGTGTCAGCTGTGGTTCAGTGGGTAGCACCCTCGCCTCTGAGTCAAGAAGGGTTGTGTGTTCAAGTCCCACGCGAGGGAACTTTGAGCATGTAAAGCTAGGCTGACACTCCAGTAGAAAGGGTATGCTGCAGTGTCTGAGGGGCTGTCTTTCAGATGAGATGTTAAACTGAGGCCCTGTCTGCCCCATAAGGTGGATGTAAAAGATCCCATGGCACTATTTCGAAGAGCAGGGGAGTTCTCCCTGGTGTCCTGAACAATATCACTAAAACACTAGCTGATCATTATCTCATTGCTGTTTGTGGGATCTTGCTGTGTGCAAATTGGCTGTTGTGTTTCCTACATTACAACAGTGACTGCACTTCAAAAAGTACTTCATTGGCTGTAAAGTGCTTTGGGACGTCGTGAAAGACACTATATAAATGCAACTTCTTTCTTTCTTTACTAATCCAGCACTTTATACATTTGGGAGTCTCGTATCGGGCATTCGGACAATGTGACCCGTCCATCGGAGCTGATCAAGCGTGGTCAAAGCTTCGATGCTGGGGATGTTGGCCTGAGCAAGAACACTGACGTTGGTGCGCCTATCCTGCCAATGGATTTGCAGGATCTTGCGGAGACAGTGTTGGTGGTACCTCTCCAGTGCTTTGAGGTGCCTGCTGTACATGGTCCATGTCTCTGAAGCATACAGCAGGGCAGGTATCATTGCTGCTCTGTAGACCATGAACTTAGTGCCGGGTTTGAGGTCCTGGTCTTCAAACACTCTCTTCCTCAGGTGGCTGAAGGCTGCACTGGCACACTGAAGGCGGTGTTGGACTTCGTCGTCGACGTCTGCCCTTGTTGACAGTAGGCTCCTGAGGTATGGATATGAGACTCCCAAAACAAGTGCTCTACTCAGAGCCCCGACATGGCAAGAGAGCCCCAGGTGGGCAGAGAAAATGCTTCAAGGACACTCTCAAAGCCTCCTTGAAAAAGTGCAACATCCCCACCGATACCTGGGAATCCCTGGCCCAAGACCGCACAAAGTAGAGGAGAAGTATCTGGGAAGGCGCCGAACACCTCGAGTCTCTTCGCCGGGAGCAAGCGGAAGGAGCGCACGTCAACTCACCCACCCACCCCTTCAACCACCGTCTGCCCCACCTGTGACAGAGACTGTAGGTCCCGCATTGGACTCATCAGTCACCTGAGAACTCATTTTTAATGTGGAAGCAAGTCATCCTCGGTTCCCAGGGACTGTCTAAGAAGAGAAGACTATACATTTAGAATAAATATGACATTAACTAACACTTAATTACATAACTACCAACATTCAAGGCTTGATACTGATCCTCAGATTAACTTGGCACATTCTACACAGTCATTACCATCAAACGTCAATCTGTAACTACAATTTCAAGCTTTCGGTTCATTTGATTCTGAAACTGCTGTTGTTTTTGATGAGCTGAGATCTGAAGAGAGCTGATTATTTTAAGATTAATTTTCATAATGCTCGATGGCCTCCTGAGCCTGGGAACTATGGAAACGAGACTATCTGTGTCGCTTAACGACCTATTCTCAAAGCACCAACAAGGAAAAGACAGAAAGAACTTGCTTTTCCACAGCGCCTTTCATGACCTCAGGACGTCCCAAAAACCCTTCACCAACATTAAAGGACTTCTGAAGTGTAGTCACTGTTGTAATATAGGTAAACAATATAGGTACACAGTGTAGGTCTACAGGGCAGCAGTGATACTCGCCCTGCTGTATGCCTCAGAGACATGGACCATGTACAGCAGGCACCTCAAAGCACTGGAGAGGTACCACCAGCGCTGCCTCCGCAAGATCCTGCAAATCCATTGGCAGGATAGGCGCACCAACGTCAGTGTTCTTGCTCAGGCCAACATCCCCAGCATCGAAGCTCTGACCACGCTCGATCAGCTCCGATGGATGGGTCACATTGTCCGCATGCCCGATACGAGACTCCCAAAACAAGCGCTCTACTTGGTTCTCCGGCACGGCAAGAGAGCCACAGGTGGGCAGAGGAAACGCTTCAAGGACACCCTCAAAGCCTCCTTGAAAAAGTGTAACATCCCCACTGACATCTGGGAATCCCTGGCCCAAGACCGCACAAAGTGGAGGAGAAGCATCCGGGAAGGCGCCGACCACCTCGAGTCTCTTCGCCGGGAGCAAGCGGAAGCCAAGCGCAGGCAGCGCAAGGAGCACACGTCAACCCAAGCACCCCACCCACCCACCCCTTCAACCACCGTCTGCCCCACCTGTGACAGAGACTGTAGGTCCCGCATTGGACTCATCAGTCACCCGAGAACTCATTTTTAATGTGGAAGCAAGTCATCCTCAGTTCCGAGGGACTGCCTAAGAAGAAGACAGGTAAACAAAGCAACCACTTTTAAAAAATTAATTCACCGGATCTGGGCGTCGCTGGCAAGGCCAGCATTTATTGTCCACCCCTAATAGCCCTTGAGAAGGCAGTGGTGAGCTGCCTTCTTGACAACTGAGTGGCTTGCTGGGCCATTTCAGAGGGCAGTTAAGAGTCAACCACATTGCTGTGGGTCTGGAGTCACATATAGGCCAGACCAGGTAAAGACAGCAGATTTCCTTCTACTAAAGGACATTAGTGAACCAGATAGGTTTTTACGACAATCCAATAGTTTCATGGTCACCATTACTGATACTAACTTTTTATTCCAGATTTATTTAATGAACTGAATTTAAATTCCCCAGCTGCCGTGGTGGGATTTGAACTCACATCTCTTGATCATTAGTCCAGGCCTCTGGATTACTAGCCCAGTGACATTACTACGACCCTACCGGTCCCTCACACTCATAGCTCAGTGGGTAGTTTTCTCGCTACTTTGGGATGGGCAATAAATGTGTCCACATCCCACGAATGAATAAAAAATAATCAAAAGGTCCTAGGTTCGAGTCCCACTCCAAAGACTTGAGCACGTAATCTAGGCTGACGCTCCAGTGCAGTACTAAGGGAGCGCTGCACTGTTGGAGGTGCCGCCTTTCAGACGCGACGTTAAACTGAGGCCCCGTCTGCCCTCTCAGGTGGACATAAAAATCCCACGGCACTATTTCGAAGAGTTCTCCCCGGTGTCCTGGGGCCAAATTTTCTCACTCAACCAATATCACTAAAACAGATGATCTGGTCATTTATCACGTTGTCTGTGTGTGGGATCTTGCTGTGCGCAAATTGGCTACATTACAACAGTGACTGCACTTCAAAAGTACTTCATTGGCTGTAAAGCGCTTTGGGACATCCTGAGGTCCTGAAAGGCGCTATAGAAATGCAAGTTACTTATTTTCTTTTACCCGTTTCATGTATATGAGAATGATAATATATTCCTCGTTACATTCTTGGAGTTGTACGGAAGCTCTCACTAAGCGGTAAAGGGTTAAAACTTTGCTAAACCCATAGGACAGACGTGCCACCAATCTTCCTTTGAAGAGCTGACCATTGACACCACAGATTACTGGCGTAAATCTCAGCCCCTCAGGTGACTCGTGGAACCTGTCAGTGCTTCTCAAGTCGAGTTAATGCAAAATTCCAGTTTAATGCTCAGGGTCTGACAAAGAGTGTGAGAATTAGGGCACCGCAGCTGTGATTAGAGTAATAGATAGGCCCTCGTCTCCGATCAAACCAGCGAGACAAGGAGGCCCAGGCCCAGCACCACAGCTCTCTTATACGGTGAGAAGGTGGGTAGGTGGGATTGAGGGATATGGGAAGAGAAGGTGGGTAGGTGGGATTGAGGGATATGGGAAGAGAAGGTGGGTAGGTGCGGCTGAGGAATGTGGGGAGAAGGTGGGTAGGTGGGGTTGAGGGATGTGGGAGGAGGTGGGTAGGTGGGATTGAGGGATGTGGGGAGAAGGTGGGTAGGTGGGATTGAGGGATGTGGGGAGAAGGTGGGTAGGTGGATTGAGGGATGTGGGGAGAAGGTGGGTAGGTGGGATTGAGGGATGTGGGGAGAAGGTGGGTAGGTGGGATTGAGGGATGTGGGGAGAAGGTGGGTAGGTGAGGTTGAGGGATATGGGGAGAAGGTGGGTAGGTGGGATTGAGGGATGTGGGGAGAGGGTGGGTAGGTGGGGTTGAGGGATGTGGGGAGAAGGTGGGTAGGTGGGTTGAGGGATGTGGGGAGTGTAAAGTCTGTGGGTTGTGCAGTTAATTACGACACAGACTTCAGGAGTAACATACAACAGGACTTTACTATTCGAAGGTCAGGGCGAATCTGCCCTATAAATCATGCCACAGCACTTATATACCGGTGTGGTCACCGTCGGTATTACCATATACAGAAGCCAAACAAGTAGTGCCACACCTAAAATAGTTCTCTTAAAGGTGAACGGTTACATACAATAGTCTCTTAAAGGTAGACGGTTACATACACTACAATCCTCCCTTTTTAGCTTACAACATACGTATTCCCCATTAAACATAACATATATTCAACTTCATGTAAAACAATTTACAGATATAGTCTCTGCGGAAAACAGTTCACAGGTTCAGTCTCTGTGGGAACAGTTCACAGATTCAGTCTCTGGTCTTGACTCGGTCCGAACAACATCTCTGTGGTGTAGCCGGTTCACATTGCTAGCGTGACTCATCCAATAGTCTTTCCCTTGACGTAACAGCTTGAACTTCCGTCCTGCTGAACCAGCAGTGCTGACTTTTACAAACAGCTGGACTGCCTTAGTAATTTTTCCCTACTTTCCCATTAGAAGTGATAATGATTTAGATGGTTATCATCTTTGGCTTCGTCTTTTCCTTTTTTGCTTCTTGGAGACTCTCGGGGCTCCCTTCTCAGCTGCCAGCTGTAGCGCCACCATCTCCCTATGTTCCTTAGACTTTAAGTGCTTCATCCTGATTTCTGCACTTTGGGAGTTTTCATCACAAGCTGGGCAGACCAAGTCCTCGTAATATTCCGTTTCACTCAACAGATCATGGTAATATTCGGTGTCATCCTGAGCTAGTCTAGTGAGAGGGCCTGCTACTTCTTCCTTACCCAACTGGACGTTAGCCGACTGTTGTTCCCTCCCTAGACATCTTTCCTGAAGGGACTTCTTCATGCGTTCATAGTCATCCCGCTCTTCCTGGGTTTCCTGCAAATCCTTCACTAAGGACCTCATTTGTGATTTCAATACTTCCCCTTCCATCGGGGATTGATTGATCGGGCTATTCAATCCTTCTACTGGAGCAGCTGTTTCAATATTCTGTTGTTCACATAGACGTGATTCAGCGTACTTTTGGCATCCCAGTAAAATCTGTGTTGCAACCTCAGCTATTTCCATAACTTTTGAGGGCTCCGAACTCCTTCCCTTTGAAGATTGAAGCTCGTGTTCAGATTGTTTCCATTGCAGAGTCTTGTCCCTCAGCATATGAAGGAGTTGGCTGACCGTTAACTCTTCCATGGGAACACTGTGGATCAGAGTCTTCTCCATTTCATCCACCTTTTTTTCCTCTTGTACTTTGGCTTTCAGCGCTCGGAGAAGTTGCGCCTTGATGCTCTCTAGCTCATGTTCAGGGGCCATTCTTACAGTCTCTGTGTTTCTTACAGTTTCCTTTTCTTCCACTGAAAGGATTCTCAGTTGAATCTCTTCTTCAAGTTGTTGAACCTCGGTCATTGCCGCCTCATATTTGTCTTGGGTTTCCTTCAATATTTTTATGAGTTCTTGGACATCTTGTCTTTCATGTTCTGCCATGTCTTTCACCTCTAATTTCTCATCTATGGATGGAACTTCTACCGATGAGTCTGTCTTGGCCTTGAGCTCATCAAGAATTTCCTGCAGCCTTTGGACTTCTTGCTCATGTTCAACCTTTAGTTGCTCATATGCTTCTACTGAAACTAGCTTTTCGGAGGTTGCCGAGTTAACCCCCTCCAGAATTATAGCCTGGGCCTGTTCATACTGTTCTTTCAACTTCTCACACTCTGCTTGTAAGGAGTCGTAGAGAAGAACTGGAATAAAATCCTGGCTTCCTGAAGATTCCTCTTCATTTGCTTCTTTCGCAATTTTCTGTTGGAGTTCAGCCAAGGCTGCTATGCTATCTGCCTCTCGAAGTCTCACTGCCATCAAATCTTCTTTATTCTTGCAGTCTATCTCAGCCATTTTCCCTTTACTTTCATTTAACTGAGTGAGTAGTCCCTTATTCTGGGCTGAGAGATATTGCACCTTCTCCTGTAGACCATTGCACTCCTTCTCTGCTCGACAAAGCTGGTTACTGCTGATTTGGTTCTGTGTTTCAAGTTCCAACATCCTTTGCTTAGCTTCTTTCAGTTTCGCCCCTATAAGCTCCTCTTGCAACATGGCCACATTATTCTCATCAGGTAAAGAAGCG
The DNA here is from genome assembly GCF_052327205.1 of Somniosus microcephalus. Lineage (NCBI taxonomy): Eukaryota > Metazoa > Chordata > Chondrichthyes > Squaliformes > Somniosidae > Somniosus > Somniosus microcephalus. The sequence continues at coordinate 7,924,456 of NC_141004.1, forward strand.
TTTCTCTTTTCTATGTCCAAGATTTTTTTCTGCATCTCTTTAAGTGCACATTGCGATTCAGCTTCTCTTAACCTTGCCTGCACTAGCTCCGTCTCCAATTGCAGGACAAAATCCTCAGTGTAGCGTGGTTTGCCTTTATGCTGTATCTCTAGATCATGCAAATATTCTAACTCCTGAACATCATAAGGGAGATGTGATTGGTAATTGGTCACGATGGCTCTATGGTCGCTCTCTGCTTGAGCCAGCAGGTTCTGTTGTCTTTCCAGACTCTCCCATTCGGTGTCATAGAACTTTTTCATTGTTTTCATCTCTTGTACGAGACGGTAACTCAATTGTTCTAATTGTTGTCGTACTTTGAGATAACGTTGAGTTCGAGCCCGGTGTTCCTCCGTAATGCATATGTCTGTAACTTGAACAGACTCAGAATTCTCTGTCTTTATACACGCCATCGTTTTTCCAACCTTAGTCAGTGAGTTCATGTTAACCTTGTTTTTCATACTTGGGCTGGACTTATCGTCTTCTGGCTCAGAGTCTGAGCTGCTTGTCTGCACCGAGTCCTCACTCGTCATTGCTTGTAGGTAGTGCCATTCCATGTCTATTTTCTTGATCCACTCCCGTCCTAGAAGTGGTGGTCCTCCCTCAGGTAGTACGTATAAGTTCATTCTTGGGTGTTCTTTACCCCTATCTCTCACCTTGACTCTTATCTTTCCCATGGGGTATATTTTATGCCCCGTGTATGTCTGCAATACGAACTTGGTATCTCTTAAGGGTATATGTGAGAATAGCCTGTGGTAATCCCTTCGATTTATGACTGATACAGCTGATCCAGTGTCCAACTCCATTTTCACTTGGACTCCAGCTATTTTTAGCATGACCCAGATAGTTTGTAGGTCAGCTTCCTTACTCACATTATGAATTCTCAGACTACCCAGCTCCTGGCCGTTTGGGTCTGAGTCTGAATTCTGTTCGTCTGAACTCTTCTCAGCCACCTTGTGTACCTTATTGTACTTTTCCTGTGATGGCTTCCTTTGGTTGTTGGTCTTCTTCCCTGACCGGCATACCTTAGCGATGTGACCCAGTTTGCCACATTTCCTACATTCCTGGTTCTTAAACCAGCATTGGTTCTGATCGTGTGTTGTCTTCCCACAGCGATAGCATTTTGTTATACTCGAGGTAATTTGGTCCACACCGAGTGCCGCTGCCTTTAGCTGCATTTCCGCAGTTCCTTTCGCTGCGGCTTCGTGCGATGCTGCTATAAGGACAGCCCTGTCAAGTGTAAGGTCGTTCTCTTCGAGTAGCCGCTTTTGCGTCCCTTCCTTGGAGAGTCCGCATACGAACTTGTCTCGCAATGCCTCTGTCAGATTCCCTTCAAACTGGCAGTATTTCGCTAGTCTACGCAGTTCGACCAAGTATTCCGCGTTGCTTTCGTCTTTCCGTTGCGTTCTCGCATAGAATTTGAATCGTTCAGCCAACATCAACGGTGTGGGGTTCAAGTGATCCTTCAGAACAGCCACTATCTCATCGAAAGTCTGATCCGCCGGTTTAGCTGGTGATAGTAGATGCTTCAAGAGCCCGTATGTCTTTGCGCCCATCGAGTTTAGCAAGGTTATAGCTTTGTCGTCTTCTTCTATTTTGTTGGCCTCACAATAGATCTCAATGCGTTCCACGTACGTGGCCCAGTCTTCTATCTCCGAATTAAAATCGTTGATGTTACCACGCTTAGGCATCTTCCTCTCTTTGGGAACAACACAAGTATTTCTTTAAATTATTATTTCTCTTTTTTTCTAAGATGGCGGTTTTCCCGCGAAAATGGCGGTTTCCCGCTCTTATCTTCTCTCCCCACCCACTTCAATGGCGGTTTCCCGCTTCTGTCTTCTTCCCCGCCTAATGGCGGCTTCCCGCGTTTCTTCCCTGGCGGGAGGGGTACACTTTCCCCCACGGGCGACGGCCGCTGGCTTTCAGGTTCACAGCCTGCGCGTCGGCTTCAAGGCTTTCCCTTTTTTTTTAATTTATTGGCAGGGCGACCGGCTCTGGGTACCCTGTTGACGGCAAGCAGGTTCAGCCGCTGGGCTGGCTCTCGCACAGTTCCCCTTGCTCGGCTCTGTCTCTCTCCCGCTCGCTCGGCTCTACCGGCGCTGGGTACACCCCGTTGACGGAGGACAGTTCAGCCGCTGGACTGGCTCTCGCACAGTTCCCCTTGCTCGGCTCTGCCTCTCTCCCGCTCGCTCGGCTCTACCGGCGCTGGTTACACCCCGTTGACGGAGGACAGTTCAGCCGCTGGACTGGCTCTTGCGCAGTCTCTCTTGGTCGGCTCTGCCTCTCCCGCTCGCTCGGACCCCAATCGCGCCTCCCAGCCCTCTCGCAGTCCGGTGCTTCTCTCCCCGGCTGCGGCTGAGTTTCTCTCTTCCCGCGCCTACGCTCCCGGTCGCAGCGCTTCGTGGCTTCGGTCACCGCCCGGCTTTTCCCGCCGGTTGCGGTCTCTCACGACGCCGTTGGACCCGACTTTTTTTTTTTTGTCCGGCTCCTTTTCCCCCTCGACCGTGGTCGGGTGCCCAGCCCTTATCCTCCGGCTATTCTTTTCACTTTCCCTTACTCACAGTCACCGTGGCAGAAGGGACAGTCAGTGCCTGTTGCTGATGGAAGTTTTTGTCGCTAAAGTCTTCCTCCTTTCTATTGCTGCAGCCTTGAGTTTTCTCCCAGCCGAATGACGAGGGCGGTTGCCTCTTTTCGACGCTCTTTCGTTGCTTGAAAATATTGTTGCCGCAGGGTACGATCGGACTCGTCGCCACTGTAAAGTCTGTGGGTTGTGCAGTTAATTACGACACAGACTTCAGGAGTAACATACAACAGGACTTTACTATTCGAAGGTCAGGGCGAATCTGCCCTATAAATCATGCCACAGCACTTATATACCGGTGTGGTCACCGTCGGTATTACCGTATACAGAAGCCAAACAAGTAGTGCCACACCTAAAATAGCTCTCTTAAAGGTAGACGGTTACATACACTACAGGGAGAAGGTGGGTAGGTGAGGTTGAGGGATATGGGGAGAAGGTGGGTAGGTGGGATTGAGGGATGTGGGGAGAGGGTGGGTAGGTGGGATTGAGGGATGTGGGGAGAGGGTGGGTAGGTGGGATTGAGGGCTGTGGGGAGAGGGTGGGTAGGTGAGGTTGAGGGATGTGGGGAGAAGGTGGGTAGGTGAGGTTGAGGGATGTGGGGAGAGGGTGGGTAGGTGGGTTGAGGGATGTGGGGAGAGGGTGGGTAGGTGGGGTTGAGGGATGTGGGGAGAGGGTGGGTAGGTGAGGTTGAGGGATGTGGGGAGAGGGTGGGTAGGTGGGGTTGAGGGATGTGGGGAGAGGGTGGGTAGGTGGGTTGAGGGATGTGGGGAGAGGGTGGGTAGGTGGGATTGAGGGATGTGGGGAGAAGGTGGGTAGGTGGGATTGAGGGATGTGGGGAGAAGGTGGGTAGGTGGGATTGAGGGATGTGGGGAGAAGGTGGGTAGGTGGGATTGAGGGATGTGGGGAGAGGGTGGGTAGGTGGGATTGAGGGATGTGGGGAGAGGTTGGGTAGGTGGGATTGAGGGATGTGGGGAGAGGGTGGGTAGGTGGGATTGAGGGATGTGGGGAGAGGGTGGGTAGGTGGGGTTGAGGGATGTGGGGAGAAGGTGGGTAGGTGGGGTTGAGGGATGTGGGGAGAGGGTGGGTAGGTGGGGTTGAGGGATGTGGGGAGAAGGTGGGTAGGTGGGATTGAGGGATGTGGGGAGAGGGTGGGTAGGTGGGATTGAGGGATGTGGGGAGAGGGTGGGTAGGTGGGATTGAGGGATGTGGGGAGAGGGTGGGTAGGTGGGATTGAGGGATGTGGGGAGAGGGTGGGTAGGTGGGATTGAGGGATGTGGGGAGAGGGTGGGTAGGTGGGGTTGAGGGATTTGGGGAGAGGGTGGGTAGGTGGGATTGAGGGATGTGGGGAGAGGGTGGGTAGGTGGGATTGAGGGATGTGGGGAGAGGGTGGGTAGGTGGGGTTGAGGGATGTGGGGAGAGGGTGGGTAGGTGGGATTGAGGGATGTGGGGAGAGGGTGGGTAGGTGGGGTTGAGGGATGTGGGGAGAGGGTGGGTAGGTGGGATTGAGGGATGTGGGGAGAGGGTGGGTAGGTGGGATTGATCTATCAAGAGGACTTGTTGGGCCAATGGCCATTTCCTAACCCTAAAAATCACACCAGAAATTCAAAAGAGTTTATAATCAATTAATTAATTCACGTTAGGTTGCTATTTTTCTTTTTTTCTTTTATTAATCATTGTCGGGGAGCTGCAGGCTGAGTCACTCTAGAAGCTAAAGTATGTCTCCTCACCAACTAGTGAGAACATGGAGAGAACAAACATTAAATCCCAGCATCAGAACTCCATATAAATCCTTATAGCAGCTCTGGCCCGTGTAACCTCACAGAGGTCGCAAGCCGAGAATCTATTTGCGTACGCTGCGCAGTATGTCGATTCACCGGCACGAGCCTACGGTGTAAAACCCCACTTTAAAGTGTTGCATTTATATAGCGCCTTTCATAACCTCATGAACCTGCGATGTGACACTCCATGACACAGTGTGTTGGAGCACTCTGCCAATGTATTTCATAGAATCATAGAATGGTTACAGCACAGAAGGAGGCCATTCGGCCCGTCGAGCCCGTGCCGGCTCTCTGCAAGAGCTCTTGATCCAGTCCCACTCCCCCGCCCTTTCCCCGTAGCCCTGCAAATACTTTTCCTCCAGGTACTTATCCAACTCCCTTTTGAAAGCCATTTGGTACACCATTCCTTTCGTGCCTATTAATGAGGAGAGGTGCCTGCTGTACATGGTCCATGTCTCTGAGGCATACAGCGGGGCGGGTATCACTGCTGCTCTGTAGACCACGAGCTTAGTGCCGGGTTTGAGGTCCTGGTCTTCAAACACTCTCTTCCTCAGGCGACTGAAGGCTGCACTGGCGCACTGAAGGCGGCGTTGGACTTCGTCGTCGACGTCCGCCCTTGTTGACAGTAGGCTCCCGAGGTATGGCAATTGGTCCACGTTGCCCAAGCACTGGAGAGGTACCACCATCCCCAGCGACACCTGGGAATCCCTGGCCCAAGACCGCACAAAGTGGAGGAGAAGCATCCGGGAAGGCACCGAACACCTCGAGTCTCTTCGCCGGGAGCAAGCGGAAGCCAAGCGCAGGCAGCACAAGGAGCGCATGTCAACCCAAGCACCCCACCCACCCGCCCCTTCAACCACCGTCTGCCCCACCTGTGACAGAGACTGTAGGTCCCGCATTGGACTCATCAGTCACCTGAGAACTCATTTTTAATGTGGAAGCAAGTCATCCTCGGTTCCGAGGGACGGCCTAAGAAGAAGGGAGAAGAAGTAATGAGGAGAGCCACTTGGCCTCCAAGCCAGAAATGAATGATATCAGCACGCCTTTAATAGAAGTCACACTCAGTCAAGTCGTTTTAAACAGTCGAAAATGTGAGCGATTTCTTTCCCTCCACAGCCATTTCCTAATTGATTTTTTAGAGCTGATTAGAGATGAGTGTCGGTTAACAAGCAGGAGAGCGGCAGATGGAGTTGTAACAATCAGTGGAGAGTTGTACAGGGACACAGTTCCCATTAATTAACTGCTGCACAGCATCTCCAAAAAACCAGGTGGGACTTTTTATTACAGATTGCAAACAGACGATTCCGTCCCGCAGAGAGTTACCGGGGGAGTCGGGATGGCAGAGTGGCTGAAATAAAAGCAAATCGGGCAATTTTATTTTCCTGCCAGCAGTTAGAATTGTGGAATCATCCTGAATTTCTGTCTTCGAAGACAAGTGACGGTGCTCGTCTTGCTGTGACCGTGGCTCAGTGGGTCACACCCTTGCTTTGGAGTCAGAAGTTCGTGGGTTCAAGTCCCTGTCCAGAGACTTGAGCACTAAATCCAGGCTGACACTCCCAGCGCAGTGCTGAGGGAGTGCTGCACTGTCAGAGGTGCCGTCTTTTGGATGAGACGTTAAACCGAGGCCCCGTCTGCAATCTCAGGTGGATGTAAAAGATCCCAGGGCACTATTTCGAAGAAGAGCAGGGGGAGTTCTCCCCGGTGTCCTGGGGCCAATATTTATCCCACAACCAACATCGCTAAAACAGATGATCTGGGTCATTATCACATTGCTGTTTGTGGGATCTTGCTGTGCGCAAATTGGCTGCCGCGTTTCCCACATTACAACAGTGACTACACTTCAAAAAGTACTTCATTGGCTGTAAAGCGCTTTGGGACGTCCTGAGGTCGTGCCAGGCGCTGGAGAAATTCCAGCTCTTCATTGTTTTTCTTTTCTAAAGCTTCCTCGTCTCTGCAACAACTTCCTCCCGAAACCTCTCCACGTCACTCCGCACCTTTAAAAACCCTCTGAGAGAAATTCTTGTCGAGCAAGCTTTTTGGCTCTCCCTCCGTGGCTCAGCACCTGCTCCGACATTATCGATTTTGTTTCTGCACCTCTTCAAGGCACCTAATAGATGCGACGATGTAAGTGGAAACTGCAACAGGTACTTGAGGATGAGCAACTGACAGGGTTATGGACAAAAAGTGAGCGTGGGACTGAGCACGACGGCTCTATCGAAGAGCCAGTACAGGCACGAGGGGTTTCGGTGATTCTATTCTATGTTGGAGCTCGGTCTATAAGAAAGAGCTGCATTTATCTAACGTCTTTCACAACCTCAGGACGTCCCAAAGTGGTTTTCATGAAGTGCTTTTTAGGCATAGTCACTGTTGTAATGTGGGAAACGCAGCAGCCAATTTGGACACAGCAAGCTCCCACAAACAGCAATGCGATAATTACCAGATCATCTGTTTTAGACGGAGGGTTGAATATTGGCCCAGGACACACAAGGAGAACCCACCCACCCAAAAATAGTGTCCACTTGAGAGGGTAGACGCCCCGGGGCCTCAACTGAATGTCTCATCCGAAGGACAGCACCCTCCGACAGTGTGGCGCTCCCTCAGTACTGCCCCTCCGACAGTGCGGCGCTCCCTCAGTACTGCCCCTCCGACAGTGCAGTGCTCCCTCAGTACTGCCCCTCCGACAGTGCGGCGCTCCCTCAGTACTGCCCCTCCGACAGTGCAGCGCTCCCTCAGTACTGACCCTCTGACAGTGCATCACTCCCTAAGTACTGACCCTCCGACAGTGCAGCTCTCCCTCAGTACTGCCCCTCCGACAGTGCGGCGCTCCCTCAGTACTGCCCCTCCGACAGTGCAGCACATCCCTCAGTACTGCCCCTCCAACAGTGCAGCGCTCCCTCAGTACTGCCCCTCCGACAGTGCGGCACTCCCTCAGTACTGCGGTGGGAGTGTCAGCCTCGATTTTTGTGCTCAAGTCTCTGGAGTGGGACTTGAACCCACAACCTGCTGATGGGGGAGAGAGAGAGAGTGCTACCCACTGAGCCACGGCTGACACATCAGCCCATGTCTGATTCTGAGTTTTGAAAAAGGGTTTCGACCCGAAACGTCAACTCAAATTTCTCTCCACGGATGTTGCCTGACCTGCTGAGTTTTTCCAGCATTTTCTGTTGTTATTTCTGATTCTGATATCTGATTCCTATTTGGGGACCTGGAGGGCGAAAGGGCTTTGACTTAGCCCATCACCCCATTGTTTGTTAAGCCTGGTTCCTGCTTACGATAGACCAGAGCGTTGAGTGTGACGCTCATTATCAAGACTGCATTGCCTGTGCTTGATCTACACTATCAATCGGGCAGCGTAATAGAACGTAATCGATTATTTTTTCTTTCTTTCCATCAACAAGTATTCCTCGGTGTATTTAAGAGCGGTGACCTGGGGCAGTTTTATTAATCCATGTGAAAATGGGTTTTTCACCAAAAATAAGCATTTTTAATCAGAGTCCACCACCTGTGAGTAACCTGGTTTAAAATCACTGAAAATGACTTTAAAAAAACTTTACTGAACCATTCAATAGTTTCAATGATCAGTTTCTTAGTAAATTCAATATTTTTTGATATGAGAAAACTTCCAGCGGAATATGGACAAACTGATTCAGTTTAAGAGCTAAAGGAAACAGATTATCAGTTCATTAACACATTGCTGTTTGTACACGTCAAAAAGTACTTCATTGGCTGGAAAGTGCTTTGGGTCGTCCGGTGGTTGTGTACGGCGCTATATAAATGCAAGTCTTTGGGCTAGAAATTCGGCGCGTTAGCAAGGGGCGTTAACGGGACGCAGACCACTTTTCGCCCGCGGGCGGTGCTGCTAACGACTCCTGCTAAATTCAGCGAGAGTTTAGCGGCGGCGGTAATCGGTAGCGCCCCCCGCTCCGCTCCGCTGCGCAGGCGATGATGGCGTCACCACCGTGCGCAGCGCCCCGTTTCCTCCCCGCCTGCAAAAACTGGCCCACGCCCCCTGAATCTGCACCGGGCGACAACAGCGACCGATTCAGGGGGGCGGGAACGGAACGGCAGGAGGCTCGCGGGGGCGCTCGCTAAATCATCCGACTTACTTGTCGCGGCCTGTTGCGTCTTTGACCGCGGGGTCCGTGCCGCGAACCGGCAGCCCCGGCACGCCTCTTGAGGCACGGCACCCCGCTCCCCGGTGGTCCAGGTAGGGCCCCGCAGAGTTGTGGGCTTGGGGGGGCCCGCCCCCTTTAGCGAGGGGAGGAGCCCTTCCATGCGGCAGCGCTACGTGGCCCCGTGCAACACGCTGCTGAACGCACTGCCCCGATATTCGGGGCTAGCGCTCTAAGAAGGCAGTAGAGCGTTAGATTTAGCACTCCATCTCCCTCTTGGGGCGCTAAAACTGGATTTCGTGGTCGTCGGCACTAAAGTTAGCGATCAGGCAAAATTGGTGCCCCAAAATGGTCAATGCCGAATTATTCCCCCTTTCTTTCTTTTTCACAATAAGCAGTATTTTGAAGAGTTGCAATCCTTTCTGATGCTGGAGCTCCCCTTGGTGGCTGCACCAAGCTCCATCAACTGGCTAAATCAGCTCAAGAAAGAATGAAAGACTCGCATTTCTATAGCGCCTTTCACCACCACCGGACGTCCCAAACCACTTCACAGCCAATGGAGTATTTTTGAAGTGTAGTCACTGTTTTAATGTAGGAAACGCAGCAGCTGTTTTGCGCACAGCAAGCTCCCACAAACAGCAATGTGATTTTGACCAGATCATCTGGTTTTAAAAATAAAGAAATACTTACACCGTTCACGACCTCAGGATGTTCCAAAGCGCTTTACAGCCACTGAAGTATTTTTTGAAGTGTGGTCACTGTTGTAATGTGGGAAACGCGGCAGACAATTTGCGCACAGCAAGCTCCCACAAACAGCAATGTGATAATGACCAGATAATGTGTTTTAATGATGTTGATTGAGGGATAAATATTGGCCAGGACACCAGACTTCAGCAATAACTCCCCTGCTCTTCTTCAAAATAGGATCTCTGGGATCTTTTACATCCACCTGAGAGGGCAGACGGGGCCTTAGTTTAACGTCTCATCCGAAAGACGGCACCTCCGACAGTGCAGCACTCCCTCAGCACTGCACTGGGAATGTCAGCCTAGATTTTGTGCTCATGTCTCTGGAGTGGGACATTGAACCCCATGACCTTCTGACTCAGGAGCGAGAGTGCTACCCACTGAGTTCAAAGGCCGGTGAAGGCCAGTGTTGAAGAGCGCGGCCTCCTGCCCAGGGGGTCGGGTGATTTACCGGCCAAGGGTGGTTGTTCTGTACCTGTGTGCTTGTTCTGGTTTATCAAGCTGCGACTCACCGCCTCAGCCTAGCCAGTATCATGGGGAGCACGGAAGGGGAGGAGGGGGCGGAGGTCTCAACAGACCTGTGGTGCCGCCCCTCCCCCTGCTCACTCAGGTGAGAAGTCAGTGCTGGAGGAATGACATTGACTCCGTGTAACGGCACACGTGCACGATGTCCCCCTTGTCTCATTCCACCTGTCGATTTCCAGTTGCCTCCCTCCGCTCCTCAGCTCATGAAGCGCCTCACTCCTGCTGCAGGAGGGGGCTCACAGCACCGCCCTCCACCATCTGGTGAGTGGCAGCAGCTATTCAACCACAGGAGGCCGAATCTGTCCTCGCCCGATGCTCAAACGGTGATTGTCCAGCCAGGACCAGGAACAGGAACCCTGGGTGCTTTTTAAAAGTGTCACTTCCACCTACGTAACATCGCCCGTCTCCGCCCCTTGCCTCAGCTCATCCACTGCTGAAACCCTCAGCCAGGCCTTTGTTACCTCCAGACTCGACTATTCCAGCACACTCCTGGCCGGCCTACCATCTTCCACCCTCCGTAAACTTCAGCTCATCCAAAACTCTGCTGCCCCGTGTCCTAACTCACACCCAGTCCCGTTCACCCATCACCCCCTGTGCTCACTGCCCCATGTCCTAACTCACACCCAGTCCCGTTCACCCATCACCCCCTGTGCTCACTGTCCCGTGTCCGAACTCACACCCAGTCCCGTTCACCCATCACCCCCTGTGCTAGCTGCCCCGTGTCCTAACTCGCACCCAGTCCCGTTCACCCATCACCCCCTGTGCTCACTGCCCCGTGTCCTAACTCACACCCAGTCCCCTTCACCCATCTCCCCCTGTGCTCACTGCCCCGTGTCCTAACTCACACCCAGTCCCATTCACCCATCTCCCCCTGTGCTCACTGCCCCGTGTCCTAACTCACACCCAGTCCCATTCACCCATCAGCCCCTGTGCTCACTGCCCCGTGTCCTAACTCACACCAAGTCCCGTTCACCCATCACCCCCTGTGCTCACTGCCCCGTGTCCTAACTCACACCCAGTCCCATTCACCCATCTCCCCCTGTGCTCACTGCCCCGTGTCCTAACTCACACCAAGTCCCGTTCACCCATCACCCCCTGTGCTCACTGCCCCGTGTCCTAACTCGCACCCAGTCCCGTTCACCCATCACCCCCTGTGCTTACTGCCCCGTGTCCTAACTCACACCCAGTCCCGTTCACCCCTCACCCCCTGTGCTCACTGCCCCGTGTCCTAACTCGCTCCAAGTCCCGTTCACCCATCACCCCCTGTGCTCACTGCCCCGTGTCCTAACTCACACCCAGTCCTGTTCACCCATCACCCCTGTGCTCACTGCCCCGTGTCCTAACTCACACCCAGTCCCGTTCACCCATCACCCCCTGTGCTCACTGCCCCGTGTCCTAACTCACACCCAGTCCCGTTCACCCATCACCCCCTGTGCTCACTGCCCCGTGTCCTAACTCACACCCAGTCCCGTTCACCTATCACCCCCTGTGCCCACTGCCCCGTGTCCTAACTCACACCCAGTCCCGTTCACCCATCACCCCCTGTGCTCACTGCCCAGTGTCCTAACTCACACCGAGTCCCGTTCACCCATCACCCCCTGTGCTCACTGCCCCGTGTCATAACTCACACCCAGTCCCGTTCACCCATCACCCCCTGTGCTCACTGCCCCGTGTCCTAACTCACACCCAGTCCCGTTCACCCATCACCCCCTCTGCTCACTGCCCCGTGTCCTAACTCACACCCAGTCCCGTTCACCCATCACCCCCTGTGCTCACTGCCCCGTGTCCTAACTCACACCCAGTCCCCTTCACCCATCTCCCCCTGTGCTCACTGCCCCGTGTCCTAACTCACACCCAGTCCCATTCACCCATCTCCCCCTGTGCTCACTGCCCCGTGTCCTAACTCACACCCAGTCCCATTCACCCATCAGCCCCTGTGCTCACTGCCCCGTGTCCTAACTCACACCAAGTCCCGTTCACCCATCACCCCCTGTGCTCACTGCCCCGTGTCCTAACTCACACCCAGTCCCATTCACCCATCTCCCCCTGTGCTCACTGCCCCGTGTCCTAACTCACACCAAGTCCCGTTCACCCATCACCCCCTGTGCTCACTGCCCCGTGTCCTAACTCGCACCCAGTCCCGTTCACCCATCACCCCCTGTGCTTACTGCCCCGTGTCCTAACTCACACCCAGTCCCGTTCACCCCTCACCCCCTGTGCTCACTGCCCCGTGTCCTAACTCGCTCCAAGTCCCGTTCACCCATCACCCCCTGTGCTCACTGCCCCGTGTCCTAACTCACACCCAGTCCTGTTCACCCATCACCCCTGTGCTCACTGCCCCGTGTCCTAACTCACACCCAGTCCCGTTCACCCATCACCCCCTGTGCTCACTGCCCCGTGTCCTAACTCACACCCAGTCCCGTTCACCCATCACCCCCTGTGCTCACTGCCCCGTGTCCTAACTCACACCCAGTCCCGTTCACCCATCACCCCCTGTGCTCACTGCCCCGTGTCCTAACTCACACCCAGTCCCGTTCACCCATCACCCCCTGTGCTCACTGCCCAGTGTCCTAACTCACACCCAGTCCCGTTCACCCATCACCCCCTGTGCTCACTGCCCCGTGTCCTAACTCACACCCAGTCCCGTTCACCCATCACCCCCTGTGCTCACTGCCCCATGTCCTAACTCACACCCAGTCCCGTTCAGCCATCACCCCCTGTGCTCACTGCCCCGTGTCCTAACTCACACCCAGTCCCGTTCACCCATCCCCCCCTGTGCTCACTGCCCCGCGTCCTAACTCACACCCAGTCCCGTTCACCCATCACCCCCTGTGCTCACTGCCCCATGTCCTAACTCACACCCAGTCCCGTTCACCCATCACCCCCTGTGCTCACTGCCCCGTGTCCTAACTCACACCCAGTCCCGTTCACCCATCACCCCTGTGCTCGCTGACCTACATTGGCTCCCGGTCCAGCAACACTTCAATTTTAAAATTCTCTTCCTTTTTTTCAAATCCCTCCATGGCCTCCTTGTCCCTCCCTATCTCTGTAACCTCCTCCAGCCCCACAACCCTACGAGATCTCTGCGCTCCTCCAATTCTGGCCTCTTGCGCATCCCCGATTTTAATCGCTCCGCCATTGGCGGCCGTGCCTTCAGCTGCCGAGGCACCAAGCTCTGCAATTCCCTCCCTAAACCTCTCCGCCTCTCTTTCCTCCTTTAAGACGCTCCTTAAAACCGACCTCTTCTGCCCTGATATCTCCTTATGTAGCTCGGTGTCAAATTTTGACCAGATTATTTCAGATGAGACGTTAAACTGAGGCCCCGTCTATTCTCTCAGGTGGACGTAAAAGACCCCACAGCACTATTCCGAAGCAGAGCAGCGGAGTTCTCCCCGGTGTCCTGCACCAATATTTATCCCTCAACCAACATCACTAAACCAGATTATCTGGTCATTATCACATTGCTGTTTGTGGGAGCTTGCTGTGTGCAAATTGGCTGCCACGTTTCCTACATTACAAGAGTGACTACACTTCAAAAAGTACTCCATTGGCTGCAAAGTGCTTTCAGAGGTCCAGTGGTCGTGGAAGGCGCTATAGAAATGCAAGTCTCTTTTTTTTAACTGCTGCTCCTATCACATTCGACAAGGGAAGGTTTCCTGAGTCACCAGATGAGGGAGCAGTTGGACAGTGAAAGAGAAGGAAGGAAAAATGCTCCCGGTTTATCTGACAGCTGAAAACGTCCCCCCACCGCCAGCCCTCCCCCGCTCCCACTCCGACCATAATCCTCCCATTCCCCTGTGAACTACGACCTGCCCTTTGATGACCGTTCTCAGCATCTCTGCAAAGCAGAGTCCCATCAACAAGAAATGTTCTGTATTAAGCTGCAGACCAGCTAGCAGAGGCTTTGCTGAAGTTTCTATTGAAAGGCTGGCCTGGTTACAGCCATCGACGGCGCTTAAAGGCACCGGGCGGCCTCCCGGGAGTGGTGTGGGTCGCAGGATCAGCCTGCAGTGTTAGAGTTCGTCCCTGTTGAATCCGTGATTCTTAAAGTATGATGTTTTCCAATAACTACACGGAGGCTGTAACTTAACAATCAACAGATGTTTACTGGAGGAGTGTAGTCTAAAGACTGACAGTACAGAGGCATGCTCAAGGCTTATATACAGGTGTGGTCACTGCCGGTACTACAGTATACAGGAGCTATAAAAGTAGTTCTCTCTTAAAGGTGTAATGATATCAGCAAATAGTGATGGTATTTGCCTGTTTGATTATGATGCCTTACCAGCATATTTGCCTGTTTGATTATTTATGCCTGACCAGCAGAGGGCATGTGAGAGAGGGAGTTTAGTTTTAGTTTCGTTTTAGATGGATCTCTAAGATGGTGTCTCCTGTAATGCTGTTAACTTAGTTAAAAAAAATTTAGATTAAAAGACATTCTCTTTCATAAATGTCTCGTCATTGAACCCACAAAGAAATCAATACATGGTGTCAGAAGATGTGATTGAAAGAGATGAAGAGGAAAAATCTGAAGTTAAATCAGCTCTCCACATATTAGCAAGCCAAAAGAGAACATCGTTACTTACCTTTGGAGAATAGCTAACGAAGTGAAAAATGGAAGGTTTACACCCACCGGCGAAGCTTCAGTTGACAGGTAATGTGGCTGAAAATTGGAGGAGGTTCAAACAACGTTTGGAGTTGTATATAGCGGCAATCGGAGCTGATGAGAAAAGTGATAAAAGGAAAGCGTCAGTGTTCTTACATGTCGTGGGTGATGAAGCGCTGGAGGTGTATAATAACTTCTAATTCGCTGCTGATGGAGACAAAATGAAGCTGGATAAAATAATGGAACAGTTTGAGGCCTACTGCATACCTAAATGTAACGTGACGTTTGAGAGGCACAGATTTTTCACATGTGTACAGAAAACGGGAGAGACTATTGATCAGTATGTGACTGAACTGAGAAACAGAAGCAAAACGTGTGAATTTGGGGGACTGACAGACTCGCTGATAAAAGACAGACTGGTGTGTGGTATTCCAGATAATGGTCTAAGGGAAAGACTGCTAAGAGAGCAAAATCTAGACCTGGGAAAAGCCATAGCACTGTGTAGGGCTACAGAGACTGTGAAGTCGCAGGCAAAGGAGCTGTTCAGTGACAGTAGCTGCAACGTGGATGCAGTGAGAAAGAATGGACACAAACCGTTTAACAAAAAGAGCGCCAATGTGAAAAAAGAGGCGTGGCCAGCGAACAAAAATGAAAGGAGCAATCGAAAGTCATGTAGTCGATGCGGTACACAGCATCCACCAAGAAAGTGTCCAGCATATGGTAAAACATGCAATAGTTGCAACAAAAACAACCATTATGCCCGTTGCTGTAAGAACCAAGCGCAACAAAGCAAGGTCCATACAGTAGATGAAAGCGAGATAGAGGAGTTCTATGTGGATATTGTGTCTGAAAACAAAAAAGAGAAGAGAGACTGGATGTTGACACTAAAAGTGAATGACATACACATTCCATTTAAGTTGGATACTGGAGCACAAGTTAATGTGATATCAGAGACTGATTTTAAGAAAATTAGACCCAGACCAAAGATACATGGAATAAAAGTGAAAGTGACAGGATACTCAGGTACTGATATACCAGTGAAAGGAAGATGCATTGTCAAAGTGACACACAAGGACAGAGAGCACACGTTAGCATTAATCGTGGTGCCAAAGGATGTGCAAGCCATACTAGGTTTAATAGCCTGTGAGAGACTGAACCTGGTAAAGAGAGTCCTCGTTGTGGAAAGCGAAGGAGAGACAGTCTATGATGAACTCATGAAAGAGTACAATGACCTATTTCAGGGTCTAGGCTGCCTTCCAGGAGAACACACGATCAGAGTAGATAAAAGTATGCCAACGGTCATACATCCATGCAGAAAAGTTCCGTTTGCTCTTCAAAAGCAACTGAAGGCTGAGTTGGACAGGATGGAAAGCCTGAACGTGATTCAGAAGATAGATGAGCCAACTGAGTGGGTGAGTTCCCTCGTCGTTGTGGACAAAAAGAATGGAAAGCTCAGAATTTGCCTGGATCCAAGAGATCTAAACAGAGCAATAAAGAGAGAGCACTTCAAGCTTCCTACACGTGAGGAAATCATGTCACAGTTTGCAAATGCAAAGTACTTCAGCAAGTTAGATGCATCATCAGGATTTTGGCAGATGAAACTGGACAAGGCAAGTTCAAGACTGTGCATGTTCAACAGTCCATTTGGCAGATACAGATTCCTAAGGTTACCATTTGGCATTGCCTCAGCTCCTGAAGTGTATCACAAAACTATCCACATGATCTATGAGCACCTGGAGGGAGTTGATACATCAATGGATGACATCATAGTATGGGGAACCACGAGAACTGAGCATGACGAGAGACTGAAAAAAGTGCTGGAAGCAACAAGGAAAACAAACCTGAAGCTGAATAGAGAGAAATGCCAGCTCGGGGTGACAGAACTGACATTCGTGGGAGATATCCTTAGCAGTGAGGGCATCAGACCAGATCCCAGAAAGGTGTCCGCCATTGAGAATATGCCAAAGCCACAATGCAAAAAGGACGTGCAGAGGTTTAATGGAATGATCAACTACATGGGTAAATTCATATCCAACCTCTCAGAAAAGATGGCGCCACTGAGACGACTAACTGAAAAGAACATAGTATGGGAATGGAATCATGAGCATGAGAAGTCATGGAGCGATCTAAAGAAACTGCTCACAGAGGAACCAGTTCTGAGGTTTTATGACCCAGCGAGACCCATCAAGATATCATCAGATGCATCACAGAGTGGGCTCGGTGCCGTTCTTCTGCAAAAATATGACTACTGGCAACCTATTGCATATACATCGCGCTCAATGACAGACGCGGAGACGCGATATGCACAAATAGAAAAGGAGCTGCTCAGCATCACATACGCCTGTGAAAGATTTCACCAGTTTGTGTCAGGACAAGCAATCTGTGTAGAGACTGACCATAAGCCCTTGATTGCATTGTTCCAAAAGCCATTAAATAGCTGTCCGCTTAGAATACAAAGAATGATGATCAGGCTGCAACGCTATACACTGAATGTTGCGTACACTCCGGGTAAGCTGATGTATACAGCAGACACGTTGTCCAGAGCTGTTGACCCAAGAGAGCCCGCAAACACCAAAATGGATGAAAAAGTGAACGCCTACGTGGACATGATCACAAGTGCACTGCCCATAGCAGATGCAAAAATGGAGCTCATAAAGACTGAGACAAACAAAGATGAAACAATGAGACGACTGAGGAAAAGCATTTTGGATGGATGGCCCAACATGAAGCAAGGCTGCTCACCTGACATGGCAGAGTACTGGAACTGCAGGGCGGAACTATCAGTGGTCGAAGACATCATCTACAAAGGAAGTAAAATAGTTATCCCAAAGTGTCTGAGAAAAGAGATGCTAAAAAGGATCCATGGAGGACATCTGGGAATCGAAAAGTGTAAGAAAAGAGCACGAGAGGTGATGTACTGGCCACGAATCAACCAAGATGTGACAAATGAAGTGTCAAACTGCACAATATGCCTGAAATATCGAGCAAGCAATCCGGTAGAACCACTAAAGCCACACCCAGCGCCAGACAGACCTTACCAGAAGGTAGGCACTGACCTATTCGTATGTCAAGGGAAGGACTATCTTGTAGTCACAGACTATTACTCCCTGTATCCAGAGGTTTGTAGACTGTACACCACCACTGCAGATGCTGTGATAACATGTATGAAAGCCATATTCTCCAGACATGGTGTGGCAAGCGAGGTCTTCACAGACAACGGACCCCAGTTTTACAATGCAAGTTTCCGACACTTTGCCAAAGAGTGGGACTTTGTCCACACAACGTCAAGTCCTCACTTTCCACAGTCCAATGGACTAGTGGAAAAATCGGTCCAGACAGTGAAAAGACTGATGTACAAGGCAAAAGACAGTGGAACTGACTTCTACCAGAGCATGCTTGTATACCGCACAACGCCGCTCGAGTGTGGTATGTCACCAACCCAACTCCTTATGGGACGTCTGCTAAGGTCAAACCTACCCATCCCGGAGAACCTCCTGAAAACTTAAGAGGGGGAGAAAGTGAGGAAGTTCAAAGAACAACAGAAAGAAAAGCAAAAGTACTACTATGACAGAGGAACACAAAACCTACCTGAACTCCACACTGGTGACCAAGTAAGGTTCAAAGACACAACAAACATATGGACTCAGAAGGGAACTGTCCTGAGTGAAGTCCAACCAAGATCATACACCATTCAGACAGATGAGGGTGCTGTTCTGTGAAGAAATCGTTGGGATCTTCTCATGGAACCAGCCACAGCAGGTCAAAAGACTGATACTGTTGAACAACCTGATCACACAGCAGGTCAAAAGACTGATACTGTTGAACAACCTGATCACACAGCTGAGAAACCATCATCTGATGCAACAACTCAGATTCAAGGACAATCAATCAGAAAATCCTCAAGACATGTGAAGCCCCCTGAGAGACTCATTGAGCAAGTTTAAGGACTCTTGTTATAGAAAGAAGTAATGTTATCTTATTCTCTCTTCAAGTTCTAGTGTATTTACATATTTCATGTGAACACACAAAACAAGGTTAAAAAACCTTGATAATGATAATGTAAGTTCATTAAGTGTTACAGTTAAAATGCAGAGTAATACAAATAATACATGTTGTTAGATAAAAGTAAAATACTTTTGTTTTAAGAAAGGGAGATGTAATGATATCAGCAAATAGTGATGGTATTTGCCTGTTTGATTATGATGCCTTACCAGCATATTTGCCTGTTTGATTATTTATGCCTGACCAGCAGAGGGCATGTGAGAGAGGGAGTTTAGTTTTAGTTTCGTTTTAGATGGATCTCTAAGATGGTGTCTCCTGTAATGCTGTTAACTTAGTTAAACAAACTTTAGATTAAAAGACATTCTCTTTCATAAATGTCTCGTCATTTAACCCACAAAGAAATCAATACAAAAGGTACACACACTACAATTCCTCCCCTTTTAGATTAGCAGTACCCATAATGTTCAAATAACAATTAACACTTTAACATGCACATTAAACTGAAATAGTCCATTTATAGATTCAGTCTTTGGGGCGGCTTCCTGATCCTTTCTGGATAGCGCCTTTCCTGAGGTTCTTGTTCTTGGTGCGGAGGCGATTCTGGCCCCTTTTCGTCGGTTATTTCATCAGTTTCCACTGCTACTGTTTCTGAGGTAGATGCTACCGGTATGTCGGGTTCATCCCCAGGGACGCGAGACATGGGGTTGACTCGTTCCTGTGACGCTAAGATCTGGTCGACGTGGCGTCTCTCAATATTTTCCCCGATATCCACTGTGTACATTAATGGCCCCTGCCCTGTGCATATCGTTCCGGGTTGCCATTTCTCTGTTCAGTAGTCACGGGCCAAGACTGGTTGTCCTACATTGAAGCTCCTTGTCGGCTTTTCATTGATGTGCTGGAATTGTTTATCCTCAACATTCCTTCGCACATTTGGTCTGAGCAAATCCAGACGAGATCCCAACCTTCGGATAAAGAACATCATGGCCGGGGTCTGGTTGGTAACTGCATGTGTTGCATTTCTGTAGGCTAACAGGAAATTGTCCACCTTATGCTGTAGTGGGATTTCATCATCGCACATGGCCTTTATCGCCTTTTTAAAGGTTTGTACGAACCTCTCAGCCAATCCATTTGTGGCTGGATGATACGGGGCGGATGTGTAATGCCTTACCCCATTCCTTCTCATAAATTTCCGAAACTCTTCGGACACAAACTGTGGTCCATTATCAGAGCAAATCTGCTCTGGCAAGCCGTTCCTGGCAAATATGGTCCGTAGGACTGCAATCGTTTTCTCTGTAGTGGTTGAGGACATTTTTATCACCTCAGGCCATTTCGAGTGAGCATCCACTGCTATTAAGAACATTGAGTCAATGAATGGACCAACAAAATCAATATGCACCCATTGCCATGGAGAGGAGGGCCACTCCCATGGGTGTAGAGGGGCATGTGGTGGTGCATTTTGGACCTTCTGGCATCCTGAGCAGCTCTTGGTTAGGTCCTCGATTTGTTGATCGATCCCCGGCCACCACACATAAGCCCTAGCAAGGCTTTTCATTTTCACCCCTCCCAGATGACCTTCGTGAAGCTCATTGAGCACTCTCTCCCTTAACTTGGGTGGAATTACCACTCGGGATCCACACATCACTGTCCCCTGGCATACTGACAGCTGTTCTCTTCTGGATGAGAATGCTGGCAACAGTGAGTCGCCATGTGTTGGCCATCCCCTCACCGTCAAATCATATACCCGAGACAGTGTCGGATCATTGCGGGTCTCCTTCTCTATATCCGCATTAGTTACTGGCAATCATTCAATTATTGACGAATAAAATATCTCGATAGGGTCCACTGCTGGTGCTTCCTCCACAGTAGGCAGTGGCAGGCGTGATAGCCCATCAGGGTTTCCATGCTGTTTCGTGCCTTTATATTCTATTTCATATTGGTTCGCCCCTAGAAAAAGAGACCATCTTTGTAACCGTTGTGCAGTCATCACCGGAACGCCCTTCTTTGGATTGAAGATGGAGACAAGTGGTTGGTGGTCAGTCAGCAAGGTGAACTTCTGCCCATGCAGATAGTGGTTGAATTTTTTTACTCCCCATACTAAGCTGAGGGCCTCCCTGTCAATCTGGGCGTAGTTGTGCTCGGCTGAGGTTAGTGACCGAGACGCAAAGGCTACTGGCTTCTCCAACCCGTCTGGGAATTTGTGCGACAGCACCGCTCCAATACCATAGGGTGATGCATCACATGCCAACCGAATTGGTAGTGCTGGGTTGAAATGGGCCAACACCTCTTTTGATGTGATCAATTCTTTGCACTTCTGGAAAGCTTGTTTACATTCGTCATTCCACTTCCATGGTACCCCTGTTTGCAGTAGGGTGTTCAGTGGGTGTAATACTGTAGACAAATTTGGTAAGAACTTATGGTAGTAGTTTACCAGTCTGAGGAACGACCTCAGTTGTGACACATTTTCCGGTGCTGGAGCCTTGACTACTGCCTCAATCTTTTCAGGGGACTTATGTAACCCCTCTTCATCAATAACGTGGCCACAATACGAGATCTGCTTCTGGAAAAACTCGCACTTGTGGCGATTAGCTCGTAGCCGATGTTCCTTTAATCTAGTGAGCACCTTCTCCAGGTTGGCGAGGTGATCACTGTCATTTTCGCCCGTGACCAGGATGTCGCCCAAATAACACTGGGTCCCTGGAATCCCTTGCAGGACTTGATCCATTGCCCTTTGCTAAATAGCCGGAGCCGACGCTACCCCGAACACCAGCCGGTTGTATTGGTAGAGACCTTTATGGGTGTTGATCGTGAGGTATTGTTTCGAGGCTTCTTCTACCTCCATTTGCAAGTACGCCTGGGCCAGATCAATTTTGGTGAAGCGTTTACCTCCAGATAACGAGGCGAAAATATCCTCAATCCGTGGAAGCGAATATTGTACCGTGTGAAGGTTTGGGTTCACTGTCACCTTAAAATCCCCACGGATGCGGACCTTCTTTGGTTCCCCAGGCGTATTACTCAACGACCTCTTCATTACAGGAACGATGGGTGTAGCCCACTCGCTCCAGTCTACTTTGGACAGTACTCCTGAACGTTCCAACCCTTCCAGCTCTGCTTCGACGGCTGGTCGGATCGCATAAGGCACCGGTCTGGCCTTAAAAAACTTTGGGCTTGCATTTTCCTCTATCTTAATCGTTGCTGTTATGCCTTTTAGTGTTCCGAGTCCCTCCTGGAACACTTCTTGTGCGTCAGTTAGCATTTTTGACAGTCGACCAGGTGTGACATCGTCATCCTTTTTGGCCTCAACCTTCAGTGCCTGTATGGAATGCCAATCTAATTGTATCTTCCGGATCCATTCATGTCCTAGTAGTGGTGGTCCTCCATCTGGCAATACATATAGGTCCATTTTAGGTATTTCCTGGCCTTTGTATATCACTTTCACCCTTATTTTTCCTTTGGGGTAGACTTTTTGCCCCGTGTAGGTCTTCAAGACAATCTCTGTAGCTTTCAAGGGTATATGTGAAAATAGCCGCTTGTAGTCCCTTTGGTTTATGACTGTTAGGGCTGATCCTGTGTCCAATTCCATTTTCACTTGGACTCCGTCTATCTTGAGTGTGACCCAGATAGTCCGGTGATCCTCCATTTTGGTTACCTTATGTAGTTTCAGACAACCCAGCTCCTTGCTTCCGGAGACTGTATCACTTTTCTGTTCGTCTGAACTACTGTCCATCACCTTATGTACCTTTTTGTACTTCTCCTGTGGAGATATCTTGCTGTTGGTTTTCTTCCCTGACCTGCAGACTCTTGCTATGTGTCCTGCTTTTCCACACTGTCTGCACACTTGGTCCTTGAACCAACAATCCTTCTGGTCGTGTGTTGTTCTGCCGCAGCGATAACACTTCCCTGCTCCATATGACATTTCATTGATGCCATATTCTTGCGGTCGCCGTTGTATCTCTGCAGCGCCCCGTGTGGCTGCTTCGTGTGATACTGCCATGCTGAAAGCCTTGTCCAGCGTAAGATCCTTTTCTGATAGAAGCCATTTCTGGGTTCCTTCACTTTGAAGCCCACACACAAACTTGTCCCTTAATGTATCTGCTAGTCCCACTCCAAACTGGCAGTGTTTCGATAGCTTGCGCAGTTCCGTTAAGTACTCAGCATTACTTTCGTCTTTATGCTGGTTCCTTTTGTGGAACTTAAATCTTTCTGCTATCAGCAGCGGTGTGGGGTTTAAGTGGTCCTGTAGGATTTCTACTATGCTTTCGAAATTCTTATCCACGGGCTTCTCTGGGGTTATTAGGTTTCGCAGTAAGCCATAAGTTTTTGCACCCATGGAATTTAACAAAACCAGTGCTTTCCTAGCATCTGGCACTTCATTCGCCCTGCAGTACACCTCAATGCGTTCCACATATCTCGCCCAATCTTCGACTTCATTGTCGAACGCAGTGATACTGCCACTCTTCGGCATCCCTGGGTGTGATTTAACTGTCTAAAATGGCATCTCCCGCGCTTTCCCTTCTTCTCCGCTGGCACAAAATGGCGTCTCCCGCGCTTCCCTTTCTTCCTGCGCTCGCCCTTCTTCTCCACTGCGGCTTCTAAAATGGCGTCTCCCGCGCTCTCCCTTCTTCTCCGCGGCTCAATGGCGTCTCCCGCGCTCTCCCTTCTTCTCCCCGCGGATGCGGTTCAGCTCTTGAGCCCTGGCTGTGCTCTACGTGTTCTCCTGTGCGCCTTTCCAGTTGCTGTCGCTCGGTCCTGAACCCGGCTGCTGCTTTACCCTCTCTCTCTCTGTTTTGTTTTTCCTCGACGCCGCTCGGTTTTCAACCCCCGGCTGCGCCCTGTGCGCTTCACCCTCTCTCTTACCCCGTCGATGCTGCTCGGCTTTTTCTCTGCCGTCGGTCGGCTCCAGCCGCCGCTGTCCGGGAAGGGTCTGTGCTGTACCTGTTGCCAGTCTGTTGCTGGATCGTCGTGGCTGGGGAACCAATCCCGGCTCTCAACAGCCTTCCCTGCGATGTTCACTCTCTGCCGGATGACTGGGCGGTTGCTCGTGGTCGACGCCCGTGCTTCTGGCCTCGACTCTCTTCCACCGCCCTCCCAGAGCGAACCCTTGAAGGGAAATGCAGAGTTGCAGGTAGATTCGAATCGACCTCGTCGCCACTTTTGAATCCGTGATTCTTAAAGTATGATGTTTTCCAATAACTACACGGAGACTGTAACTTAACAATCAACAGGTGTTTACTGGAGGAGGGTAGTCTAAAGACTGACAGTACAGAGGCATGCTCAAGGCTTATATACAGGTGTGGTCACTGCCGGTGCCACAGTATACAAGAGCTGTAAAAGTAGTTCTCTCTTAAAGGTACATACACTACAGTCCCCGACCTGCGATCCTGTGCCTGTGGAACCCGTACCCCAGTGAGAGTCAGTGTGTGTGGAACCCGTACCCCAGTGAGAGTCAGTGTGAGTGGAACCTGTACCCCAGTGAGGGTCAGTGTCTGTGGAACCTGTACCCCAGTGAGAGTCAGTGTCTGTGGAACCCGTACCCCAGTGAGAGTCAGTGTCTGTGGAACCTGTACCCCAGTGAGAGTCAGTGTCTGTGGAACCCGTACCCCAGTGAGAGTCAGTGTCTGTGGAACCCGTACCCCAGTGAGAGTCAGTGTCTGTGGAACCCATACCCCAGTGAGAGTCAGTGTGTGTGGAACTGTACCCCAGTGAGAGTCAGTGTGAGTGGAACCTGTACCCCAGTGAGGGTCAGTGTCTGTGGAACCCGTACCCCAGTGAGAGTCAGTGTCTGTGGAACCTGTACCCCAGTGAGAGTCAGTGTGAGTGGAACCTGTACCCCAGTGAGAGTCAGTGTGTGTGGAACCCGTACCCCAGTGAGAGTCAGTGTCTGTGGAACCCGTACCCCAGTGAGAGTCAGTGTCTGTGGAACCCGTACCCCAGTGAGAGTCAGTGTCTGTGGAACCCGGACCCCAGTGAGATTCAATTGGCCAGTAATTCCTGTCCCAACGCGTGAGTACGGTCGGGGTACTCACGCGTCTGGCCGGAGGAAATGCCGGTTTTCAGCATGCACAGCGCATGCGGGGAAAACCGGCATTTCCTGCCCTCTGAACGAAGGGGTTCAGAGGCAGAACGCGCGCGACTGCACAGGCAGCGCGTGCGCAGTAAAATTCCTTTTTTTTTTCAAATTTGCGCGCGTGTAAAGGCCTCCGGTCTTTACGCGTGGAAAAACAAGACGTAAGTATTTAGTTTTTCAGGTAAGTGGGCTTTTAGTACAATGTAGAAATGTTTTTTCCACAGGTTTGTTATTTTTAAAGAATTTACAGGATGGTAAGTTTAGTTTTAGACCCTATTTTAAAAAAAATTATTTTTTTCAAAAAATTGATTAATTGTTTAAAACATTTTTAAAAACTTATTTATAGTTATTATAATCAGTGGGATGTTTTTAAAATTTTTATTTAAAGTTAAAGTAGTGTTTTGGCAGCCCATACTTTTCATGAGTTTGACAGCTCTTACTGTCAAACTCATGAATGAGTTTCCCCTCCCCTGATTGGCTGCACAGTGCTCACCTGATCCCAGCCGGCACATCGCACTAACTACGCCGCTGGATCAGGTAAGCACATCGCGCCGACATCTGAACCGGGCCAGTGACAGGAAATGCAAGCAGGCCCGGGCTTCAGATGTCGGCGCGCAGGGTGAGTGCAGATCGGGGGCTTGCACGTGCGGCAAGCCCCCGATCCTAATTTCAGGGCCAATGTCTGTGGAACCCGTACCCCAGTGAGAGTCAGTGTCTGTGGAACCCTGACCCCAGTGAGCGTCAGTGTCTGTGGAACCCGTACCCCAGTGAGAGTCAGTGTCTGTGGGATCCGTACCCCAGTGAGAGTCAGTATCTGTGGGATCCATACCCCAGTGAGAGTCAGTGCCTGTGGAACTGTACCCCAGTGAGAGTCAGTGTCTATGGAACCCGTACCTCAGTGAGAGTCAGTGTGTGTGGAACCCATACCCCAGTGAGAGTCAGTGTGTGTGGAACCCGTACCCCAGTGAGAGTCAGTGTGTGTGGAACCCATACCCCAGTGAGAGTCAGTGTGTGTGGAACCCGTACCCCAGTGAGAGTCAGTGTCTGTGGGATCCATACCCCAGTGAGAGTCAGTGCCTGTGGAACTGTACCCCAGTGAGAGTCAGTGTCTATGGAACCCGTACCTCAGTGAGAGTCAGTGTGTGTGGAACCCATACCCCAGTGAGAGTCAGTGTGTGTGGAACCCGTACCCCAGTGAGAGTCAGTGTGTGTGGAACCCATACCCCAGTGAGAGTCAGTGTGTGTGGAACCCAAACCCCAGTGAGAGTCAGTGTGTGTGGAACCCGTACCCCAGTGAGAGTCAGTGTCTGTGGAACTGTACCCCAGTGAGAGTCAGTGTCTGTGGAACCCGTACCCCAGTGAGAGTCAGTGTCTGTGGAACCATTACCCCAGTGAGAGTCAGTGTCTGTGGAACTGTACCCCAGTGAGAGTCAGTGTGTGTGGAACCCGTACCCCAGTGAGAGTCAGTGTGTGTGGAACCCGTACCACAGTCAGAGTCAGTGTGTGTGGAACTGTACCCCAGTGAGAGTCAGTGTGAGTGGAACCTGTACCCCAGTGAGAGTCAGTGTGTGTGGAACCCGTACCCCAGTGAGAGTCAGTGTGTTTGGAACCCGTACCCCAGTGAGAGTCAGTGTCTGTGGAACCTGTACCCCAGTGAGAGTCAGTGTGTGTGGGACCCGTACCCCAGTGAGTGTCAGTGTCTGTGGAACTGTACCCCAGTGAGAGTCAGTGTCTGTGGAACCCGTACCCCAGTGAAAGTCAGCATGTGTGGAACCTGTATCCCAGTGAGAGTCAGTCTCTGTGGAATCCGTACCCCAGTGAGAGTCAGTGTGTGTGGAACCGGTACCCCAGTGAGTGTCAGTGCCTGTGGAACCCGTACCCCAGTGAGAGTCAGTGTGTGTGGGATCCGTACACCAGTGAGAGTCAGTGTCTGTGGAGCCCGTACCCCAGTGAGAGTCAGTGTCTGTGGAGCCCATACCCCAGTGAGAGTCAGTGTCTGTGGAACCCATACCCCACTGAGAGTCAGTGTCTGTGGAGCCCATACCCCAGTGAGAGTCAGTGTCTGTGGGACCCGTACACCAGTGAGAGTCAGTGTCTGTGGAACCCGTACCCCAGTGAGAGTCAGTGTCTGTGGAACCCGTACCCCAGTGAGAGTCAGTGTCTGTGGAACTGTACCCCAGTGAGAGTCAGTGTGCGTGGAACCCGTACCCCAGTGAGAGTCAGTGTGCGTGGAACCCGTACCCCAGTGAGAGTCAGTGTCTGTGGAACTGTACCCCAGTGAGAGTCAGTGTGTGTGGAAGCCGTACCCCAGTGAGAGTGAGTGTGTGTGGAACCCGTACCCGAGTGAGAGTCAGTGTCTGTGGAACTGTACCCCAGTGAGAGTCAGTGTCTGTGGAACTGTACCCCAGTGAGAGTCAGTGTCTGTGGAACCCATACCCCAGTGAGAGTCAGTGTGTTTGGAACCCATACCCCAGTGAGAGTCAGTGTCTGTGGAACCTGTACCCCAGTGAGAGTCAGTGTGTGTGGGACCTGTACCCCAGTGAGTGTCAGTGTGTGTGGGACCCGTTCCCCAGTGAGAGTCAGTGTCTGTGGAACTGTACCCCAGTGAGAGTCAGTGTCTGTGGAACTGTACCCCAGTGAGAGTCAGTGTCTGTGGAACTGTACCCCAGTGAGAGTCAGTGTCTGTGGAACCCGTACCCCAGTGAAAGTCAACGTGTGTGGAACCTGTATCCCAGTGAGAGTCAGTGTGTGTGGAACCCGTACCCCAGTGAGAATCAGTGTCTGTGGAACTGTACCCCAGTGAGAGTCAGCGTCTGTGGAACTGTCCCCCAGTGAGCATCAGTGTCTGTGGAACCCGTACCCCAGTGAGAGTCAGTGTCTGTGGAACCCGTACCCCAGTGAGAGTCTGTGTGTGTGGAACCCGTACCCCAGTGAGAGTCTGTGTCTGTGGAACTGAACCCCAGTGAGAGTCAGTGTGTGTGGAACCCATACCCCAGTGAGAGTCTGTGTCTTTATTAGATTTGCCCATGGCTCAGTGGGGATCACTCTCACACTCTGAGTCAGAAGGTTGTTGGTGTCAAGCCCCACCATAGAGACTTGAGCACAAATTCTAGGCTGACACTCCCAGTGCAGTACTTAGGGAGTGCTGCACTGTCAGAGGTGCCGTCTGTCAGATGAGACGTTAAACCAAGGCCCCGTCTGCTCTCTCAGGTGGACGTAAAAGACCCCACAGCACTATTCCGAAGCAGAGCAGTGGAGTTCTCCCTGGTGTCCTGCGCCAATATTTATCCCTCAACCAATATCACTAAACCAGATTATCTGGTCATTATCACATTGCTGTTTGTGGGAGCTTGCTGTGCGCAAATTGGCTGCCGCGAGTCCCACATTACAACAGAGACTACGCTCCAAAAAGTACTTCATTGGCTGTAAAGTGCTTTGGGTCGTCCGGAGGTGGTGAAAGGTTTTCTTTCTTCCTTACTCTCTTTGTGAGTGTCTGTACTTTCAGATTTCAACACTGACACCAAAAGCTACAGTGAAATTCCTTGTGATATTACTTATTAAGAACTCCACTCCAGAGGTGTAACAGAAAGTCGATGATGGAGTTTTGGAAAAGCGTTGGAGAGAGAGGTGACTAATTACATGTTTTTAATTACCCTGAATTAAAACCAGCGAGTTCGGTGGGGATTAATAGAAGGTGAGAGGGGATGAACTGATGCAATTAGTGCAGGGCTGAATCTTGATGTAGACGGGGAATATGGAAAGCTGGCAAGAGGCTGCACTCAAACCAAGTGTGGACTCACCACCACAGGGAGTGGCTGAGGCGAATAGTATTGATGCATTTAAGGGGAAGCTGGATAAATACACGAGGGAGGAAGGAATAGAAGGATATGCTGATAGGGTGAGATGACGTATGAGGAGAGATTGGGTCGATTGGGTTTATACTCGCTGGAGTTTAGAAGAATGAGAGGGGATCTCATTGAAACTTATAAAATTCTGACAGGACTGGACAGATGAGATGCAGGAAGGATGTTCCCGATGGTTGGGGAGTCCAGAACCAGGGGTCACAGTCTAAGGATAAGGGGTAAGTCATTTAGGACAGAAATGAGGAGGAATTTCTTCACCCAGAGAGTGGTGAACCTGTGGAATTCTCTACCACAGAAGGCAGCAGAGGCCAATTCATTAAATATATTCAAGAAGGAGTTAGATATATTTCTTAAGGCTAAAGGGATCAAGGGGTATGGGGAGAAAGCAGGGACAGGGTACTGAATTTGGATGATCAGCCATGATCTCATTGAATGGCGGAGCAGGCTCGAGGGGCCGAATGGCCTACTCCTGCTCCTATCTTCTATGTTTCTATGAAGAGGGGTGGGAGGAGGCTCGTGTGGAGCATAAACACCGGCACGGACCAGTTGGGCCGAATGGCCTGTTTCTGTGCTGTAAATACTATTTAATTGCCCAGCAGCAAGGCCGAGGCACTGGATCATCATTTAGAATACAAGAGGTCGTAGGATATATACAGATGATGAAGGCCATACTGCCTGTCTTAGCTCATCCATACGAACGTAGAATAAAAGGACTGCTAAATATCAGCTGGCCTATCGATGGCATGGTGTAGCATCTGCAAATCATCAGTTCCCTTCCTCCTTCCCTCCCCCCAGCCCCCCCCAGTCATACAATCTCCGAGGAAAAGGAAAAACAAATCCATCTGGAAGCAGCACACAGAGCCACAACGCAGCACACCCACAGCAGCAGTTACACTAAACCTTTATAAATCAATGGATAAGAACAAAAGAAAGACTCACATTTCTGTAGCGCCTTTCATGACCTCAGGATGTCCTAAAGCGCTTTACAGCCAATGAAGTACTTTTTGAAGTGTAGTCACTGTTGTAATGTAGGAAACGCGGCAGCCAATTTTCGCACAGCAAGCTCCCACAAACAGCAATGTGATAACGACCAGATAATCTGGTTTAATGATGTTGGTTGAGGGATAAATATTGGCCCCAGGACACCGAGGAGAACTCCCCTGCTCTTCTTCGAAATAGTGCCGTGGGATCTTTCACATCCGCCTGAGAGAGCAGACGGGGCCTCGGTTTAATGTCTCATCCGAAAGACGGCACCTCTGACAGTGCGGCACTCCCTCAGCACTGCACTGGGAGTGTCAGCCTGGATTTTTGTGCTCAAGTCTCTGGAGTGGGACCTGGGTCCGAGCTGGTTCAATTCTGGACACCACACTTTAGGAATGATGTCAAGACCTTGGAGAGGGTGCGGAGGAGATTTGCCAGAATGGAACCGGAGATGAGAGACTTCAGTTATGTGGAGACACTGTAGACACTGGAGTTGTTCTCCTTAGAGCAGAGAAGGTGAAGTGGAGATTTCATAGAGGTGTTCAAAATTATGCGGGGTTTTGCTGGAGTAAATAAGGAGAAACTGTTTCCAGAGGCAGGAGGGTCGGTAACCAGAGGACACAGATTTAAGATGATTGGCAAAAGAACCAGAGGAGAGAGGAGCGAGTTGTTATGATCTGGAATGCGTTGCCTGAAAGGGCGGTGGAAGCAGATCCTATCGTAACTTTCAAAAGGGAATTGGATAAATACTTGAAAAGGAAACATTTGCAGGGCTCTGGGGAAAGAGCAAGGGGGAGTGGGACTAACTGTAGAGCTCTTTCAAAGAGCCGGCACAGGCACGATGGACTGAATGGCCTCCTCCTGTGCTGCACGATTCTATGAAGTCATACTGGGCTGTAAAATACAGTGAATCTACTTCTTGCTTAGTCCATTACTGTGCTGGATGGCGTAGAGTGTGTGTGAGGGTGGGGAGTTGGATGGGGTACAGTGTGTGTGAGGGTGGGGAGTTGGATGGGGTACAGTGTGTGTGTGAGGGTGGGGAGTTGGATGAGGTACAGTGTGTGTATGAGGGTGGGGAGTTGGATGGGGTACAGTGTGTGTGAGGGTGGGGAGTTGGATGGGGTACAGTGTGTGTGTGAGGGTGGGGAGTTGGATGAGGTACAGTGTGTGTATGAGGGTGGGGAGTTGGATGGGGTACAGTGTGTGTGTGAGGGTGGGGAGTTGGATGGGGTACAGTGTGTGAGAGGTGGGGAGTTGGATGGGGTACAGTGTGTGTGTGAGGGTGGGGAGTTGGATGGGGTACAGTGTGTGTGTGAGGGTGGGGAGTTGGATGGGGTACAGTGTGTGTGTGAGGGTGGGGAGTTGGATGGGGTACAGTGTGTGTGAGGGTGGGGGGTTGGATGGGGTACAGTGTGTGTGAGGGTGGGGAGTTGGATGGGGTACAGTGTGTGTGTGAGGGTGGGGAGTTGGATGTGGTACAGTGTGTGTGTGAGGGTGGGGAGTTGGATGGAGTACAGTGTGTGTGAGGGTGGGGAGTTGGATGGGGTACAGTGTGTGTGAAGGTGGGGAGTTGGATGGGGTACAGTGTGTGTGAGGTGGGGAGTTGGATGGGGTACAGTGTGTGTGGGGGTGGGGAGTTGGATGGGGTACAGTGTGTGTGAAGGTGGGGAGTTGGATGGGGTACAGTGTGTGTGAGGGTGGGGAGTTCGATGGGGTACAGTGTGTGTGAGGGTGTGGAGTTGGATGGGGTACAGTGTGTGTGAGGGTGGGGAGTTGGATGGGGTGCAGTGTGTGTGAGGGTGGGGAGTTGGATGGGGTACAGTGTGTGTGAGGGTGGGGAGTTGGATGGGGTACAGTGTGTGAGGGTGGGGAGTTGGATGGGGTACAGTGTGTGTGAGGGTGGGGAGTTGAAAGGGGTACAGTGTGTGTGAGGGTGGGGAGTTGGATGGGGTACAGTGTGTGTGAGGGTGGTGAGTTGGATGGGGTACAGTGTGTGTGAGGGTGGGGAGTTGGATGGGGTACAGTGTGTGAGGGTGGGGAGTTGGATGGGGTACAGTGTGTGTGAGGGTGGGGAGTTGGATGGGGTACAGTGTGTGTGAGGGTGGGGAGTTGGATGGGGTACAGTGTGTGTGAGGGTGGGGAGTTGGATGGGGTACAGTGTGTGTGAGGGTGGGGAGTTGGATGGGGTACAGTGTGTGTGAGGGTGGGGAGTTGGATGGGGTACAGTGTGTGTGAGGGTGGGAGTTGGATGGGGTACAGTGTGTGTGAGGATGGGGAGTTGGATGGGGTACAGTGTGTGTGAGGGTGGGGAGTTGGATGGGGTACAGTGTGTGTGAGGGTGGGGAGTTGGATGGGGTACAGTGTGTGTGAGGGTGGGGAGTTGGATGGGGTACAGTGTGTGTGTGAGGGTGGGGAGTTGGATGAGGTACAGAGTGTGTGTGAGGGTGGGGAGTTGGATGGGGTACAGTGTGTGTGAGGGTGGGGAGTTGGATGGGGTACAGTGTGTGTGAGGGTGGGGAGTTGGATGGGGTACAGTGTGTGTGAGGGTGGGGAGTTGGATGGGGTACAGTGTGTGTGAGGGTGGGGAGTTGGATGGGGTACAGTGTGTGTGAGAGGGTGGGGAGTTGGATGGGGTACAGTGTGTGTGAGGGTGGGGAGTTGGATGGGGTACAGTGTGTGTGTGAGGGTGGGGAGTTGGATGAGGTACAGAGTGTGTGTGAGGGTGGGGAGTTGGATGGGGTACAGTGTGTGTGAGGGTGGGGAGTTGGATGGGGTACAGTGTGTGTGAGGGTGGGGAGTTGGATGGGGTACAGTGTGTGTGAGGGTGGGGAGTTGGATGGGGTACAGTGTGTGTGAGGGTGGGGAGTTGGATGGGGTACAGTGTGTGTGAGGGTGGGGAGTTGGATGGGGTACAGTGTGTGTGAGGGTGGGGAGTTGGATGGGGTACAGTGTGTGTGAGGGTGGGGAGTTGGATGGGGTACAGTGTGTGTGAGGGTGGGGAGTTGGATGGGGTACAGTGTGTGTGAGGGTGGGGAGTTGGATGGGGTACAGTGTGTGTGAGGGTGGGGAGTTGGATGGGGTACAGTGTGTGTGAGGGTGGGGAGTTGGATGGGGTACAGTGTGTGTGAGGGTGGGGAGTTGGATGGGGTACAGTGTGTGTGAGGGTGGGGAGTTGGATGGGGTACAGTGTGTGTGTGAGGGTGGGGAGTTGGATGGGGTACAGTGTGTGTGAGGGTGGGGAGTTGGATGGGGTACAGTGTGTGTGAGGGTGGGGAGTTGGATGGGGTACAGTGTGTGTGAGGGTGGGGAGTTGGATGGGGTACAGTGTGTGTGAGGGTGGGGAGTTGGATGGGGTACAGTGTGTGTGAGGGTGGGGAGTTGGATGGGGTACAGTGTGTGTGTGAGGGTGGGGAGTTGGATGGGGTACAGTGTGTGTGAGGGTGGGGAGTTGGATAGGGTACAGTGTGTGTGTGAGGGTGGGGAGTTGGATGGGGTACAGTGTGTGTGAGGGTGGGGAGTTGGATGGGGTACAGTGTGTGTGTGAGGGTGGGGAGTTGGATGGGGTACAGTGTGTGTCAGGGTGGGGAGTTGGATGGGGTACAGTGTGTGTGAGGGTGGGGAGTTGGATGGGGTACAGTGTGTGTGTGAGGGTGGGGAGTTGGATGGGGTACAGTGTGTGTCAGGGTGGGG
The DNA here is from genome assembly GCF_052327205.1 of Somniosus microcephalus. Lineage (NCBI taxonomy): Eukaryota > Metazoa > Chordata > Chondrichthyes > Squaliformes > Somniosidae > Somniosus > Somniosus microcephalus. The sequence goes on from NC_141004.1 coordinate 7,957,435, forward strand.
AGTTGGATGGGGTACAGTGTGTGTGAGGGTGGGGAGTTGGATGGGGTACAGTGTGTGTGAGGGTGGGGAGTTGGATGGGGTACAGTGTGTGTGAGGGTGGGGAGTTGGATGAGGTACAGTGTGTGTGAGGGTGGGGAGTTGGATGAGGTACAGTGTGTGTGAGGGTGGGGAGTTGGATGGGGTACAGTGTGTGTGAGGGTGGGGAGTTGGATGGGGTACAGTGTGTGTGAGGGTGGGGAGTTGGATGGGGTACAGTGTGTGTGAGGGTGGGGAGTTGGATGGGGTACAGTGTGTGTGAGGGTGGTGAGTTGGATGGGGTACAGTGTGTGTGAGGGTGGGGAGTTGGATGGGGTACAGTGTGTGTGAGGGTGGGGAGTTGGATGAGGTACAGTGTGTGTGAGGGTGGGGAGTTGGATGGGGTACAGTGTGTGTGAGGGTGGGGAGTTGGATGAGGTACAGAGTGTGTGTGAGGGTGGGGAGTTGAAAGGGTCACCTGTTCTAATATATCCTTCCTTGGTTCGGTGTCAAATTTTGTCTGATTTCGCCCATGACAAGCATCTTTAACATAATAAAATAACCCAAGGTGCTTCACAGGAACGTTATCAGAAAACAAATGGCACTGAGCTACATAAGGAGATATTGGGAAAGGTGAGGGTAGGTTTTAAAGAGCGCCTTAATGGAGGAGAGAGAGGTGGTGAGGCGGAGAGCTTTAGGGAGGGAGTTCCAGAGCTTGGGGCCCAGGCAGCTGAAGGCACGGCCGCCAATGGTGGAGCGATTATAATCGGGGGACGATCAAGAGGCTGGAATTGGAGGAGCGCAGAGATCTCGGGGTGTTGCAAGGCTGGAGGAGGTTACGGAGAGAGGGGGACACTGCACACTCCCTTTGGCTTAAATGTCCTTTTGATAAGGGTGCGTAAAACTGCCGGCAGGACTCCTCCTGCGGCCTCCTAAACAATGCTTTCACAGAATCACAGAATCACAGAAACCCCACAGTGCAGATAGAGGCCATTTCGGCCCATCGAGCCTGCACCGACACATATCCCACCCGATCCCGGAACCCCTACACCAACACATATCCCACCCTACCCCGTAACCCCACATATTTTAATCCCCCTAACACTAATGGTCAATTTATCATGGCCAATCAACCTAACCCGCACATCTTTGGACTGTGGGAGGAAACCGGAGCACCCGGAGAAAACCCACGCAAACACGGGGAGAATGTGCAAACTCCACACAGACAGTCACCCGAGGCCGGATTTGAACCCGGGTCCCTGGCGCTGTGAGGCAACAGTGCTAACCACTTTGCCCCAACCAAGCTGCTTAAGGCGTGAGTACAGAGGTTCTAGCACACTGCGCTGCCCCTGACCCTTGCATCGGAATCCTACAGCCTTATTTAGCTGAGAATTTGGTGCCTCGGTTTCAACAAGCTTTTGAGAGAGTTGGAAAATCAGGACCGTGCGGTTGAAACATAATATAGATGCCGCTGTGTTGTTATGGTTACGCTGAGTGTTTAATTGCATGCGCCCGCTAAGAGTTCAACAATTGATTAATCTGAGTGGCGGGTGAGTTATTTCAGGCTCCTTCCCGCTGGTGATTTGCTGCTGGGAATCCCCAGGAGAGGGAGCTGTTGGAATGAGCTTCATAAAAGAACGATAATTGAGAAAGAACTTGCATTTCTCCAGCGCCTTTCACGACCACCGGACGTCCCAAAGCCCTTCACAGCCAACGAAGTACTTTGTGAAGTGTCGTCACTGTTATAATGTAGGCAACACGGCAGCCAATTTGCGCACAGCAAGCTCCCACAAGCAGCAGTGTGACAGCGAGCAGCTAGTGATGCTGGGTGAGGGATAAATATTGGCCCAGGACACCGGGGAAGAACTCCCCTGTTCTTCTTCGAAATAGTGGCGCGGGATTTTTTATGTCCACCTGAGAGAGGAGACAGAGCCTCAGTCCAACAGAAAGCACCTCCGGCAGCGCACGCTTCCTCAGCACTGGCACTGGGAGTGTTCGCCTAGATTATGTGCTCATGTGCATGCCCACAGATCCCTGAAGGTAGCAGGCCAGGTAGATAAGGTGGTTAAGAAGGCATACGGAATGCTTGCCTTTATTAGCCGTGGCATAGAATACAAGAGCAGGGGGGTTATGCTTCAACTGTATAAAACACTAGTTAGGCCTCGGCTAGAGTACTGCGTGCAGTTCTGGTCACCACATTACAGGAGAGATGTGATTGCACTAGAGAGGGTACAGAGGAGATTTACAAGGATGTTGCCGAGAGTACAGAATCTTAGCTATGAGGAGAGACTGGATAGGCTGGGTCTGTTTTCCTTGGAACAGAGGAGGCTGAGGGGAGACCTTATTGAGGTGTATAAAATTATGAGGGGCCTAGATAAAGTGGATAGAAAGGACCTATTTCCCTTAGCAGAGGGGTCAAAAACCAGGGGGCACAGATTTAAAGTAATTGGTGGAAGGTTTAGAGGGGATTTGAGGGGAAATGTCTTCACCCAGAGGGTTGTGGGGGTCTGGAACTCACTGCCTGAAAGGGTGGTAGAGGCAGGAACCCTAACCACATTTAAAAAGTACTTGGATGTGCACTTGGGATGCTCTAACCTGCAGGGCTACGGACCAAGAGCTGGGAAGTGGGATTAGGCCGGATAGCTCTTTGTTGGCCGGCGCGGACACGATGGGCTGAAATGGCCTCCTTCTGTGCTGTAACTTTCTATGATACTATAAGTCTCTGGAGTGGGACTTTGAACCTGTGAGCTACTGATTCAGAGGGGAGAGTGCCACCACACTGAGCCATGGCTGACACTTTATAGAGTCAGTCATACAGCACAGAAAGAGGCCCCTCGGCCCATCGTGTCCGCGCCGGCCATCAAGCCCTGTCTATTCTAATCCCGTTTTCCAGTACTTGGTCCGTAGCCTTGTATGCTATGGCGTTTCAAGTGCTCATCTAAATGCTTCTTGAATGTTGTGAGGGTTCCTGCCTCTACCACCCTTTCAGGCAGTGAGTTCCAGATTCCAACCACCCTCTGGGAGAAAAAGTTTTTCCTCAAATCCCTTCTAAACCTCCTGCCCCTTACCTTGAAACTATGCCCCCTGGTTATTGACCCCTCTACTAAGGGGAAAAGTTCCTTTCTATCTACCCTATCTATGCCCCTCATAATTTTGTACAACTCAATCAGGTCCCCCCTCAGCCTTCTCTGCTCCAAGGAAAACAACCCCAGCCTGTCCAGTCTCTCTTCATAGCTGAAGCGCTCCAGCCCAGGTAACATCCTGGTGAATCTCCTCTGTGTGGTGTATGTAACCTGTTCCACCTAAAGAGAACTACCTTAAGAGATGTACTACTTTCTCTTGGCTGCTGTATACTGTAATACCAGTGGTGACCACACCGGTATATAAACGTTGTGTAGTGATTTGCTGGGCAGTTCAGCCCTGACCTCCGAATAGTAAAGACCTGTTAAAGTTATTCTTGTTGTCTGTGTCCAGTGATTTATAATAAGCATAACTGGGACACACAGACTCAACAGTGGCGACGAGTCCGATCTTACCCTGCGGCAGTTTTACATCCAAGGCAGCTTCGTCCTCAGAACGGGCTGTTGAAAAGCATGTGTCTTTAATTACTGGTTGAGATCGAGTTACTGTGATGACGGAACAAGCCCGGCCCAGCCCACACCAGGCACCCTGTCCTGGAATAACCTCTCTCGTGCTAACTTCACAGCTTCTGGATTATAAATTTGCTGAATAATTATCACCTTTGTCAGCAGAATAAGAGTCCTGACAGCCTGCCTCCCGTCACCGAAAATGCTTACTCCCACAAAGAGCACATTGTCATATCAAGGAGTGCAGTAAAAAGTAGCAGCCAGAGTGTGAAATCTTCACAATGCATTCTCGAACAGTGAAAAACATTCAGCAGAATTCTAGACCCTCTCAGTCCAAACCTGGGTTTTGTAAGGAGAGAGCACTTTGAGCTGGTGAGTACAGGTCTGTCACTGTATTACACTGGGGTACAGTACTGGTGAGTACAGGTCTGTCACTGTATTACACTGGGGTACAGTACTGGTGGGTACAGGTCTGTCACTGTATAACACTGGGGTACAGTACTGGTGGGTACAGGTCTGTCACTGTATTACACTGGGGTACAGTACTGGTGGGTACAGGTCTGTCACTGTATAATGCTGGGGTACAGTACTGGTGAGTACAGGTCTGTCACTGTATAACACTGGTGTACAGTACTGGTGGGGGACAGGTCTGTCACTGTATAATGCTGGGGTACAGTACTGGTGGGTACAGGTCTGTCACTGTATTACACTGGGGTACAGTACTGGTGGGTACAGGTCTGTCACTGTATAATGCTGGGGTACAGTACTGGTGGGTACAGGTCTGTCACTGTATAACACTGGGGTACAGTACTGGTGGGGGACAGGTCTGTCACTGTATAACACTGGGGTACAGTACTGGTGGGTACAGGTCTGTCACTGTATAACACTGGGGTACAGTACAGGTGGGTACAGGTCTGTCACTGTATTACACTGGGGTACAGTACTGGTGAGTACAGGTCTGTCACTGTATTACACTGGGGTACAGTACTGGTGGGTACAGGTCTGTCACTGTATAACACTGGGGTACAGTACAGGTGGGTACAGGTCTGTCACTGTATTACACTGGGGTACAGTACTGGTGGGGGACAGGTCTGTCACTGTATAACACTGGTGTACAGTACTGGTGGGTACAGGTCTGTCACTGTATAACACTGGGGTACAGTACTGGTGGGTACAGGTCTGTCACTGCATAACACTGGGGTACAGTACTGGTGGGTACAGGTCTGTCACTGTATAACACTGGGGTACAGTACTGGTGGGTACAGGTCTGTCACTGTATAACACTGGGGTACAGTACTGGTGGGGGACAGGTCTGTCACTGTATAATGCTGGGGTACAGTACAGGTGGGTACAGGTCTGTCACTGTATAACACTGGGGTACAGTACTGGTGGGTACAGGTCTGTCACTGTATTACACTGGGGTACAGTACTGGTGGGGGACAGGTCTGTCACTGTATAACACTGGTGTACAGTACTGGTGGGTACAGGTCTGTCACTGTATAACACTGGGGTACAGTACTGGTGGGTACAGGTCTGTCACTGTATAACACTGGGGTACAGTACTGGTGGGGGACAGGTCTGTCACTGTATAACACTGGTGTACAGTACTGGTGGGTATAGGTCTGTCACTGTATAACACTGGGGTACAGTACTGGTGGGTACAGGTCTGTCACTGTATAACACTGGGGTACAGTACTGGTGGGTACAGGTCTGTCACTGTATAACACTGGGGTACAGTACTGGTGGGTACAGGTCTGTCACTGTATAACACTGGGGTACAGTACTGGTGGGGGACAGGTCTGTCACTGTATAATGCTGGGGTACAGTACAGGTGGGTACAGGTCTGTCACTGTATAACACTGGGGTACAGTACTGGTGGGTACAGGTCTGTCACTGTATTACACTGGGGTACAGTACTGGTGGGGGACAGGTCTGTCACTGTATAACACTGGTGTACAGTACTGGTGGGTACAGGTCTGTCACTGTATAACACTGGGGTACAGTACTGGTGGGTACAGGTCTGTCACTGTATTACACTGGGGTACAGTACTGGTGGGGGACAGGTCTGTCACTGTATAACACTGGTGTACAGTACTGGTGGGTACAGGTCTGTCACTGTATAACACTGGGGTACAGTACTGGTGGGTACAGGTCTGTCACTGTATAACACTGGGGTACAGTACTGGTGGGTACAGGTCTGTCACTGTATAACACTGGGGTACAGTACTGGTGGGTACAGGTCTGTCACTGTATTACACTGGGGTACAGTACTGGTGGGGGACAGGTCTGTCACTGTATAATGCTGGGGTACAGTACAGGTGGGTACAGGTCTGTCACTGTATAACACTGGGGTACAGTACTGGTGGGTACAGGTCTGTCACTGTATTACACTGGGGTACAGTACTGGTGGGGGACAGGTCTGTCACTGTATAACACTGGTGTACAGTACTGGTGGGTACAGGTCTGTCACTGTATAACACTGGGGTACAGTACTGGTGGGTACAGGTCTGTCACTGTATAACACTGGGGTACAGTACTGGTGGGTACAGGTCTGTCACTGTATAACACTGGGGTACAGTACTGGTGGGTACAGGTCTGCCGCTGTATAAAACTGGGCTACAGTACTGGTGGGTACAGGTCTGTCGCTGTATAACACTGGGGTACTGTGGTGTATGTAACCTGTTCCACCTTAAGAGAACTACCTTAAGAGATGTACTACTTTCTCTTGGCTGCTGTATACTGTAATACCGGTGGTGACCACACCGGTATATAAGTGTTTTGTAGGGATTTGCTGGGCAGTTCAGCCCTGACCTCCGAATAGTAAAGACCTGTTAAAAGTTATTCTTGTGGTCTGTGTCCAGTGATTTATAATAAGCATAACTGGGACACACAGACTTAACAGTGGCGACGAGTCCGATCTTACCCTGCGGCAGTTTTACATCCAAGGCAGCTTCATCCTCAGAACGGGCGTCGAGAGGAGGCATCTGCCCTCATCATCCTGCTGAGCACCATCGTACGGGAGGCATCGAGAACCCGGGTTAAAAAGAAAAATTCTGACCACGAAGCCCTCCATCAGCGACAGGCAGTGATCATCCCTTCTACCACGGTGGTGGGTAAGCCAATCAGCGACACGAGCTGAAAGTCGGCCGCGTTGACTGTGGAGTGGGGGAGGGAAAACGGAGGAAAAAGGGCGGAGAACTCGACCACGGCCGGTGAAAAGGGCCGGGCTGCAATCGAGGCCGAGAGGCGCAGCGACTGGGGCAGCTTAAGGCACGAGAGCCGCGGAGAACTCAAACGCAGCCGGTGTAAAGGACCGGGCTGCATGCGGGGCTGAGAGGTGCAACAGCAGGGGAAGCGTGAATGCCCACGGGAACCGCGGGGGAGTAAAAGCAGCGTCGGGGAATTGAGAACCGCTGGGGAGGCGAGAACGGCAGCAGCACGGCAATCGCCATTGCAGCCAGCGGGGGAAGAAGGCAAATGCGGGAAGCCGCCATTGTAGTCGGCGGGGGAAGAAGACGAGCGCGGGAAAAAGCCGCCAAGCGCGGGAAGCCGCCATTTTAGTAGGCGGGGGACGAAGACAAGTGCGGGAAGCCGCCATTTTGGGAAAAAGAAAATTTAAAGAAACTTGCAAGGATGCCTAAACATGGTAACATCAATGCTTTTGATAGCGATGTCGAAGATTGGGCCATGTATGTAGAACGCATGGAAGTTTATTGTAAAGCAAATGAGGTACCAGATGATAAGAAAGCACTAACCTTATTAAACTCAATGGGTGCGAAGACGTACGGGCTATTGAAGCACCTTGTATCACCAGATAAACCGGCGGATCAGACTTTCGCGAATATTGTTACTGTCCTGAAAAATCATTTAAACCCCACGCCGCTGCTGATAGCGGAACGATTTAAATTTTACAGAAGAACGCAGCTGAAAGAAGAAAGCAACGCTGAATTCTTAATTGAACTGCGTAAGCTATCAAAGTACTGTCAGTTTGGAACTGGACTAGCAGATGCGCTGAGAGATAAATTTGTGTGTGGATTGTTAAAAGAAGGAACACAAAAGCGACTGCTAGAGGAGAATGATCTTACGCTTGATAAAGCTGTCACTATTGCAGCATCGCATGAAGCCGCAGCGAGAGGCACTGCGGAAATGCAGCTAAGGTCATCGGAATGCAGAACCAATCAAATGGCCTTGGGTGCAGTAAAGTGTTATCGTTGTGGAAAGTCAACGCACGATCAGAACCAGTGCTGGTTCAAAAATCAGGAATGCAGAAAATGTGGCAGGCTTGGTCACATAGCTAAAGTATGCCGGTCAGGAAAGAAGACCAGCAACAAAAAGTCACCACAGGAAAAGTGCAGAAAGGTACACAAGGTGACAGAGAACAGTTCGGATGAACAGAAGTCAGATTCAGACTCCAGCAGTAAGGAACTGGGTTGTCTAAGAGTACACAATGTGGGTAATGAAGCAGACCTCCAAACTATCTGGGTCACACTTCAGATAGCAGGAATCCAAGCGAAGATGGAATTGGACACTGGATCGGCATTGACGGTCATGAATAAGCAAGATTACAAGGGTTATTCCCACATATTCCCCTACGGGATACGGAGATTGTATTGAAAACATACACGGGGTAAAGAGTATACCCCATCGGAAAGATAAAGGTAAAGGTGGTCCACAAGGGCAGAGAAAGCCGAGGAATGGACTTATATGTGCTACCTGAGGGAGGTCCACCACTACTGGGACGGGAGTGGATCAGGAGAATAAATATGGACTGGCATTCCTTAAAAGCACTAACGGTAGATTCCGGTAAAAAAGATGTCAAACCTAAATGATTGTCCAGAATATTGGACGATGCTAAAGAGGTGTTCCAACAGGGACTGGGAACACTGAGAGGAATTACGGCAACCATCAAGGTTGAAGAACATGCAAACCCGAAATTTTTCAAAGCCAGACCGGTACCTTATGCGATACGACCTGCTGTGGAAGCTGAGCTGGAAGGGCTAGAACGTTCAGGAGTACTGTCTAAGGTGGACTGGAGTGAGTGGGCCACGCCCATTGTTCCCGTCATGAAGCATTCATCGAGCAACAAGCCGGGGGAACCGGGGAAGGTTCGCATCTGTGGAGATTTCAAGATCACTGTTAATCCAGTGCTTCACACGGTGCAATATCCACTTCCGCGGATTGAGGATATCTTCGCTTCGTTGTCTGGCGGGAAACACTTCACCAAGATAGACCTGGCGCAGGCGTACTTACAGATGGAAGTTGAGGAAGAGTCACGCCAGTATCTCACGATCAACACGCATAGAGGCTTGTATCGGTATAATAGACTGGTTTTTGGAGTGGCATCGGCTCCAGCAATTTGGCAGAGGGCCATGGAGCAGGAATTGCAGGGAATTCCAGGCACACAATGTTACCTGGACGATATTCTGATTACAGGAGATGATGATGAGGAACATCTTGCAAATTTGGAACTGGTGCTCACCAGATTGAAAGAATATGGACTTCGAGTTAATCGCCAGAAATGTGAGTTCTTTCAGAAGCGGATCTCGTACTGTGGTCATGTCATTGACCAGGAGGGGCTTCATAAGTCTCCTGACAAGATCGAAGCTGTTGTGAAGGCTCCCGCTCCGGATAATGTATCCCAGTTGAGGTCGTTCCTAGGGTTGATTAACTATTACCATAAGTTTCTGCCAAATTTATCCACGGTGCTGCACCCGCTGAACGCTCTTTTGCAGAAGGGAGTACCATGGAAGTGGAGCGAGGACTGTAAGAGGGCCTTTTGCAAAAGCAAGGCATTGATCACCTCAGAGGAAGTGTTGGCTCACTTCAACCCAACGCTGCCTATTCGTTTGGCTTGTGATGCTTCTCCATATGGTATTGGGGCAGTACTCTCACACAAGTTGCCAAATGGCTTGGAGAGGCCAGTCGCGTTCGCATCCAGATCATTGACCTCTGCTGAGCGCAACTATGCTCAGATAGATAGGGAGGCTCTCAGCCTTGTGTGGGGAGTAAAAAAGTTTAATCATTACCTGCAGGGCCAAAAGTTTACGCTACTGACAGACCACCAGCCGTTGGTATCCATTTTTAACCCTAAGAAGGGTGTTTCGGTGATGACAGCACAGAGGCTCCAGAGATGGTCCCTTTTCCTAGGGGCACATCAATATCAGATTGAATTCAAAGGTACAAAGTAGCATGGTAATGCTGATGGGCTGTTGTGCCTGCCACTACCTACAGCGGAGGAGGCACCGACGGTTGACCCTGTTGAGTTATTTCACTCGACCATCATCGAATGTTTACCAGTCACCAATGCAAGTATTGAAAGAGAAACCAGGAACGACCCGACACTGTCCCGGGTTTACGAATTGACAGTGAAGGGATGGCATTCTCAGCAAGACGAGAACAGCTGTCCGTCTGTCAAGGAACATTGATGTATGGAACAAGGGTGATTATTCCTCCTAAGTTAAGAGAGAGAGTTCTAAAGGAACTGCATGAAGGTTATCTGGGGGGAGTCAAGATGAAAAGCCTTGCTAGGGCTTATGTGTGGTGGCCGGGTATCGACCAACAGATAGAGGATCTGACGAAAAGCTGCTCAGGGTGCCAAAAAGTTCAAAATGCACCTCCGATTGCACCGCTGCATCCATGGGAATGGCCTTCAACCCCATGGCAACGTGTACATATTGACTTTGCTGGTCCATTCATGGACTCCATGTTTTTAATTGCGGTGGACGCACATTCTAAATGGCCAGAAGTGATTAAGATGACTACCACTACCTCGGAAAAGACGATCGCGGTGCTAAGAACGATATTTGCAAGAAATGGATTGCCAGAACAAATATGTTCAGACAACGGACCGCAGTTCGTGTCAGAAGAATTCCAGAAATTCATGAAGAAGAATGGGGTGAAACATTATACCTCTGCCCCATATCATCCGGCTACAAACGGGTTGGCCGAGAGATTTGTACAAACATTCAAAAAAGCAATAAAGGCCATGAGCGAAGATCAGATTCCACTACAACACAAGGTGGACAATTTCCTACTGGCATATCGAAACGCCACTCATGCAGTGACAAACCAAAGTCCTGCCATGATGTTCTATAACAGGAGGTTGCGGTCCAGGTTGGACTTGTTAAAACCAAATGTGCGGAGGGAAGTCGAAAACAGAGAGTTCCAGCATATAAATAACAAGACCACTCGGAGTTTCGAAATAGGACAACCAGTGTTAGCCCGGGACTATAAAAATGAGAAATGGCAATCTGGAACTATTCGGGCCAGACAAGGACCCCTGATGTACACGGTAGATATTGGTGAAAATGTAATACGACGTCATGCTGACCAACTGGTAGAATCGAGAACAAGGGTCGAACCCATGGTTACGGCAGAGACAACCGTGGAAGAAGTTAGTGAACCTGAAGCATCTACCTCAGAAGTGAATGTACCTGATGATGATGTCCAATCCATAAGAGATCAACTAGATGAGTCACCCCAACAACGAGAATCAGAGACCCCTGAAAGGCGTTATCCAACTCGGATCAGGAGACCTCCTCAGAGACTGAATCTTTGAACTGTTTGCATGAAGTTGTATATATATGTTATTATGTTATGTTAAATGGGGATATACACTGTTAAGCTAAAAAGGGAGGATTGTGGTGTATGTAACCTGTTCCACCTTAAGAGAACTACCTTAAGAGATGTACTACTTTCCCTTGGCTGCTGTATACTGTAATACCGGTGGTGACCACACCGGTATATAAACGTTGTGTAGTGATTTGCTGGGCAGTTCAGCCCTGACCTCCGAATAGTAAAGACCTGTTAAAGTTATTCTTGTTGTCTGTGTCCAGTGATTTATAATAAGCATAACTGGGACACACAGACTCAACACTCTGCACCCTCTCTAATGCAATCACATCCCTCCTATAGTGTGGCGACCACAACTGCACACTGTATTCCAGCTGTGGCCTAACTAGCATTTTGTACAGTTCCCTCATAACCTCCCTGCTCTTATATTCTATGCCTTGGCTAATGAAGGCAAGTATCCCATATGCCTTCTTAACCACCTTATCTACCTGCCCTGCTGCCTTCAGGGATCTATGTACATGCACACCAAGGTCCCTCTGATCCTCTGTCCTTCTTAGGGTTCTACCATTCATTGTGTATTCCCTTGCCTTGTTAGTCCTCCCAAAATGCATCATCTCACACTTTTCAGGGTTAAATTCCATTTGCCACTGTTCTGCCCATCTAACCATCCCGTCTATATCGTCCTGTAGCCTGAGGCTTTCCTCCTCGCTATTTAACACTCCACCAATTTTCGTGTCATCTGCGAACTTACTGATCATACCTCCTACATTCATATCTACATTCATATTTATATTCAGTAACTGAACAAGTCTCAGCTTACCAGTTTTTTTAAATGAATTTTCTCCTCACCTTAAATCTCCCCAGGCTGCACCTCATTCACTCGGTAGTTAACAGCCAGTCGCACCCTCCCTCAGCACAGAAAAAACAGAGTTGAGATTGTGCCTTTCATGTTCAAGTGGACTCACTGTTGTTAGGCAGGCAAGTGGTACAATCCCCGAGTGATTGTGTTACAGGACTAGTTCATCCAGCATGTCTTGAGTTCAAATCCCAATGCAGCAAGTTGTGCAATTGAGTTCTATAACACTGGTAATTTGTAGACTTGGGATAAAGTGGTCTTGGAAAATGGTGAATTGTTTTAAAAACCCAACTAGTTCCCTCACGTTATTCAGAGTGGAGCCTTTCATGTGATGATGCGGTTGTCATCCTGCTGTGTCAGTCAGTGGCTCAGTGGGTAGCACTCTCGCCTTCGAGTCAGAAGGTTGTGGGTTAAGCCCCATTTCATGAGACTTACAGCACAAAAACCTAGGCTGACACTCCCAAGGGAGCGCTGCAGTGTCGGAGGTGCCGTCTCTCAGATGAGACATTAAACCGAGGCCCCGTCTGCTCTCTCGGGTGGACGTAAAAGATCCCCTGGCACTATTTCGAAGAAGAGCAGGGGAGTTCTCCCCGGTGTCCTGGGCCAATATTTATCTCTCAATCAAATGATCTGGTCATCATCTCATTGTTGTTTGTGGGAGCTTGCTGTGCGCAAATTGGCTGCCGCATTTCCTACATTACAACAGAGACTACACTTCATTGGCTGTAAAGAGCTTGGGATGTCCTGAGGTGGTGAAATGCAAGTTCTTTCTTTTCTTTTAATGCATTCACTTGCTCTACAGGGCTGGTACGAGCGGACACTGAACAGAAACAGCGGCTCATTAGTTGCAAGCTCGTGTCACACATCCCGACCTTGAGTGCCTGAAAGCGATTTTATATAGCACTTGTATTTACTAAATTCGCAGTGGAGTAGCTGTTTAGAAATGTACTGGGTTTATTTTCTCCCTGTAGATCCTTCACAATCCGGGCAGGCATCAGCTGCAAGCACGAGCAAATATTTGGATGACGCCCCTGATACAGAGTGTCCCTGATCTGTACTCTATCCCCCTGGAGTATAATAGATTGCGGAATGGTCTGACCCTTGCTGTCTCCCCATGGCCAACAATAAAAGCCCAGCTGTCCCGATCCATGAGCTCCTCACTCTCCAAAAACTCACACTGACTCAGCAAGATTCCAAACAGGCTTCAAGTCCCTGATATTGACCCACGCACCGTACAAGGAAAGGCATTTCTCCAGCGCCTTTCACCACCTCAGGACGTCCCAAAGCGCTTTACAACCAATGAAGTACTTTTGAAGTGTAGTCACTGTTGTAATGTGGGAAACACGGCAGCCAATTTGCGCACAGCAAACAGCAATGTGATAATGACCGGATAATCTGTTTTTATTGATGTTGGTTGAGGGATAAATATTGGCCCCGGGACACCTCCCCTGCTCTTCTTCGAAATAGTGCCATGGGATCTTTTACGTCCACCCGAGAGAGCAGACGGGACCCTCAGTTTAACGTCTCATCCGAAAGACGGCACCTCCAACAGTGCAGCACTCCCTCAGTACTGCACTGGGAGTGTCAGCCTAGAACTTTTGTGCTCAAGTCTCTGGAGTGAGGACTTGAACCCACGACCTTCTGACTCAGAGGTGAAAGGGCCACCCACTGAGCCACGGCTGAGACTGTACAATGCCCCGTACGGCAGGTGCATTCATGGTGTAAGGATTATATAAGGTGAGGGGTGTTTATAGTCTGAGGGGTACATTTGGTGTGAGGGGTGTGATCATGCTGGCTCCTGTTTTAATAGCTCTCCTCTCAATGTTGTTCCCTGGCCTCCTTTCCCTGCTGCACAGAATAACTAAAAGCTGTCGGTTCCGCTAAACTGCGCCATCATTTACACTTGGGCTGTAAAGGAGTTTGTTAGGAAAATCTTAAAATAACCGGTGCAGCTGGAGGGCTCCGTCACATTGCTGTAAACGTGGGTTTGATCTGCTGTACTCCCGCCACTGCCTGTCTCCCCGCTGTGTTAACAACTGCTGAATATACAGATCCGCTTCGGTCACACGGTCATGTCACGGGAAGCAGGGAGCCTGCAGCCAGCGCGTCGATCTCCGGCCAGCATCATTCCAGATGCTGAGGCTCTGCTTGCCCTTCGCTGCCCCTTTATCTGGTGCTGGGGAGAAGGCTCGTGGCGGAAGCCTCGCCGCAGCTGAGAATTTGACGTATTTGGGGCCGTATCCCTGATGTCCCGCAAATTCTAACGCATCGCAGCGTTGGCGCGATGTCAGCGTGCCTGCCGACACAGCCTGGAGCGCAGCGCACTGCTGCAGGGAGGGACTCACCTTGATAAAAATGTCCTTTCCAAAACTTTGGTCACATCAACCTCAACAGCTTGCATTTATATAGCGCCTTTAACATAGTAAAACATCCCAAGGCGCTTCACAGGAGCGGTATCAGGCAAAATTTGACACCGAGCCACGCAAGGAGATATTAGGGCAGGTGATGAAAAGCTCGGTCAAAGAGGTAGGTTTTAAGGAGCATCTTAAAGGAGGAGAGAGAGGCGGAGAGGTTTAGGGAGGGAATTCCAGAGCTTACGGCCCAGGCAGCTGAAGGCACGGCCGCCAATGGTGGAGTGATGAAAATCGGGATGCTCAAGAGGCCAGAATTGGAGGAGCGCAGAGATCTTGGAGGGTTGTGGGGCTGGAGGAGGTTACAGAGATAGGGAAGGGTGAGGCCATGGAGGGATTTGAAAACAAGGATGGGAATTTTAAAATTGAGGTGTTGCCGGACCGGGAGCCAATGTAGGTCAGCGAGCACAGGGGGTGATGGGTGAACGGGACTGGGTGTGAGTTAGGACATGGGGCAGTGAGCACAGGGGGTGATGGGTGAACGGGACTTGGTGCGAGTTAGGACACGGGGCAGTGAGCACAGGGGGTGATGGGTGAACGGGGCTGGGTGTGAGTTAGGACACGGGGCAGCGAGCACAGGGGGTGATGGGTGAACGGGACTCGGTGCGAGTTAGGACACGGGGCAGTGAGCACAGGGGGTGATGGGTGAATGGGACTCGGTGCGAGTTAGGACTCGGGGCAGTGAGCACAGGGGGTGATGGGTGAACGGGGCTGGGTGTGAGTTAGGACAGGGGGCAGCGAGCTCAGGGGGTGATGGGTGAACGGGACTCGGTGCGAGTTAGGACACGGGGCAGTGAGCACAGGGGGTGATGGGTGAACGGGACTGGGTGTGAGTTAGGACTCGGGGCAGTGAGCACAGGGGGTGATGGGTGAACGGGACTGGGTGTGAGTTAGGACACAGGGCAGTGAGCACAGGGGGTGATGGGTGAACGGGACTGGGTGTGAGTTAGGACACGGGGCAGTGAGCACAGGGGGTGATGGGTGAACGGGACTTGGTGCGAGTTAGGACTCGGGGCAGTGAGCACAGGGGGTGATGGGTGAACGGGACTGGGTGTGAGTTAGGACACGGGGCAGTGAGCACAGGGGGTGATGGGTGAACGGGACTGGGTGTGAGTTAGGACACGGGGCAGTGAGCACAGGGGGTGATGGGTGAACGGGACTCGGTGCGAGTTAGGACATGGGGCAGTGAGCACAGGGGGTGATGGGTGAACGGGACTGGGTGTGAGTTAGGACACGGGGCAGTGAGCACAGGGGGTGATGGGTGAACGGGACTGGGTGTGAGTTAGGACACGGGGCAGTGAGCACAGGGGGTGATGGGTGAACAGGACTGGGTGTGAGTTAGGACACGGGGCAGTGAGCACAGGGGGTGATGGGTGAACAGGACTGGGTGTGAGTTAGGACATGGGCAGCAGCGTTTTGGACGAGCTTTAGTTTAACCTCCTCTGCAACGCTCCCCAAAATGAGGGAAAATTTGGCTGCCCAGGCCTGACCTACATTTCCCACCCATCTGCCAGGAGCAACATGGTGCGTTACATCCCTGCTTGTAAATGGCGGGAGGAGGCTGTGTCCCCGGTGGATTTTCCTTCCCTGCCTCCCCCCCCCCATGTCTCCCAATGATGCCACAGGGAACACGGTGGCAGGCCCTGGGAAACAGTTGTAATGACCCTGAGGTCCCCCCTTATCGCGGGCTCCTCTCTCTCACCAATCAAGCCCCCAGTGACTTAGGATTCGGACGAGACGTTAAACCGAGGCCCCGTCTGCTCTCTCAGGTGGATGTAAAAGATCCCATGGCACTATTTTGAAGAAGAGCAGGGGAGTTCTCTCCGGTGTCCTGGGCCAATATTTATCCCTCAACCAACATTACTAAAACAGATGATCCGGTCATTATCACATAGTTGTTTGTGGGAGCTTGCTGTGCGCAAATTGGCTGCTGCGTTTCCTACATTACAACAGCGACTACACTCCAAAAAGTACTTCATTGGCTGTAAAGCGCTTTGAGACGTCCGGTGGTCGTGAAAGACGCTATAGAAATGCAAGTCTGTCTTTCTCTGCATCCGGGCGATTCTGTCCCTTTAACGCTGCTCCTGCCTCTCATTGGGGCTGCAGGGGTGATCCCACTCCAGCGCCAATAGCATTTTTCTCGGGGCTGATGGCTGGCTTCCTCTTGGTGGTGGGAGTCCCACCGGGAACACACCATGAATTGGAAGTGACCCCTAACCCAGGGATGTGAGTCAGGGTGGGGATGGAGCCGAGTTGGAGTGGCGGGGGTTTGGGGGGGGGTGGTGGCGGTGGTGGGACAGTGAGCAGGCGGCAGTCCTGCCCTGCTGCTACTCCATCCCTTTAATGGTAATCCAGCCCTTGTGTTTGGGCCGATTTCCATTGTATTTTATTTCCCTCAAAGTCTCTCTGATTGGATCTTTAATTTGTTGCTTTGTCATGGTACGAATTTGTGTTGTCATTCCACGCTGTTCAAGATAGTGTGTCAGTATTTGGGAACATGCTATGGATAGCATGGCTTTGTGTTGGGATCCCCCTTGCCTTCAAAGGGATGGAGGATGACGGGGAGTTTTTCAGCTGGGCTTAGAGGCAGGTGTGACTGCACGGGAGGACAGATCAGTGGACACTTCTGTTAGATCTGTGTATCTTAATGTTGTGTCCTTCAATAATCAGACAAAAGACTGCAGAGAACAATTCAACAGGTGTTTACTGAATGAGGGTTACTCTAGAACTAAGTGTACAGATCACTACTCAGGGTTTATATACAGGTGTAGTCACTGCCGGTACTGCAGTATACAGGAGCTGTAAAAAGTAGTTCCCCCCTTAAAGGTACATACATTACAATTCCTCCCCTTTTAGATTAACAGTACCATAACATTCATTTAACAATTAAATATCAAACTAATTACAATTAACACTTTTAACATGCAACATTAGCTGAAAATAGTCTATTTATAAATTCAGTCTTTGGGGAGGCTTCCTGATCCTTTCTGGATAGTGCCTTTCCCGAGTGTCTTGCTCTTGGTGCGGAGGCGATTCTGGCCCCCTGTCGTCGGTTGGTTCATCAACTTCCGATGCTACTGTTTCTGGGGTAGATGCGATCTGTACGTCGGGTTCATCACCAGGTACGTATGGGCGAGGCATGGGGTTGACTTGTTCCTGTGACTCTAGGATCTGGTCAGCATGGCGTCTCACGATGCTCTCCCCAACGTCCACTGTGTACATTAGTGGGCCCTGCCGTGTGCATATCGTTCCTGGCTGCCATTTTTCTGTTCGGTAGTCGCGGGCCAAGACTGGTTGCCCTACATTGAAGCTCCTTGTTGGCTTCTCATGGATGTGCTGGAATTGCTTACTCTCAACATTTCTTCATACGTTTGGTCTGAGCAAATCCAGGCGAGATCTTAACCTTCGGTTAAAGAACATCATGGCTGGGGCCTGGTTGGTGACTGCATGTGTCGCATTCTGGTAGGTGAACAGAAAATTGTCCACCTTGTGCTGCAGCGGAATGTTGTCATTGTACATAGCCTTTATTGCCTTCTTAAAGGTTTGTACGAACCTCTCAGCCAATCCATTTGTGGCTGGATGATACGGGGTGGATGTGTAATGCCTTACCCCATTCTTTTTCAAGAACCTCCGGAACTCTTCGGACACAAACTGTGGTCCGTTGTCGGAGCAAATCTGTTCTGGCAAGCCATTCCTGGCAAAAATGGTCCGTAGGACTGCAATAGTTTTCTCCGTGGTGGTGGAGGACATTTTGATGACCTCAGGCCATTTCGAGTGCGCACCCATGGCTATTAAAAACATTGAGTCCATGAATGGACCAGCAAAATCAATATGCACCCGTTGCCATGGAGATGAGGGCCACTCCCATGGGTGTAGAGGGGCCTGTGGTGGTGCATTTTGGACTTTCTGGCATCCTGAGCATCTCTTGATCAGGTCCTCGATTTGTTTATCGATTCCCGGCCACCACACATAAGCCCTGGTTAAGCTTTTCATTTTTACCCCTCCCAGATGACCTTCGTGAAGCTCACTGAGCACTCTCTCCCTTAACTTGGGTGGGATTACCACTCGGGATCCACACATCAAGGTCCCCTGGCATACTGACAGCTGTTCTCTTCTGGATGAGAATGCTGGCAACAGTGAGTCGCCATGTGCTGGCCATCCCTTCACCGTCAAATCATATACCCGAGACAGTGTCGGGTCATTTCGGGTCTCCTTCTCTATACCAGCGTTAGTTACTGGCAAGCATTCAATTATAGTCGAATGAAATATTTCGACAGCATCCACTGCTGGTGCTTCCTCCGCAGTAGGCAGTGGCAGGCGTGATAGCCCATCAGCGTTTCCATGCTGTTTCGTGCCCTTATACTCAATTTCATATTGGTGCGCCCCTAGAAAAAGGGACCATCTTTGTAGCCGTTGCGCAGTCATCACCGGAACGCCCTTCTTTGGATTAAAGATGGAGACAAGTGATTGGTGGTCAGTCAGCAAGGTGAACTTCTGCCCGTGCAGATAGTGATTGAACTTTTTCACTCCCCACACTAGGCTGAGGGCCTCCCTGTCAAGCTGGGCGTAGTTACGCTCGGCTGAGGTTAGTGATCGTGACGCAAAGGCTATTGGCCTCTCCGAGCCGTCCGAGAATTTGTGCGACAGCACCGCTCCAATGCCGTAGGGTGACGCATCACATGCCATCCGAATTGGTAATGCCGGGTTGTAATGGGCCAATACCTCTTTCGATGTGATTAGTGTTTTGCTCTTCTGGAAAGCTCGTCTACATTCGTCACTCCACTTCCATGGCACCCCAGTTTGCAGTAGGGTGTTCAGTGGGTGTAGTATAGTAGACAAATTTGGCAAGAACTTATGGTAGTAGTTTACTAGCCCGAGGAACGACCTCAGTTGTGACACATTTTCCGGTGCTGGAGCCTTGACTACTGCCTCAATCTTCTCTGGGGACTTATGTAACCCCTCTTTATCGATAACGTGGCCACAATACGAGATCTGTTTTCTAAAAAACTCGCATTTGGGGCGGTTAGCTCGGAGCCCATATTCCTGCAATCTAGTGAGCACCTGCTCCAGGTTGGCAAGGTGATCACTGTCATTTTCGCCTGTGACCAGGATGTCGTCCAAATAACACTGGGTCCCTGGGATCCCTTGCAGGACTTGTTCCATTGCCCTCTGCCAAATAGCCGGAGCTGATGCTACCCCGAATACCAGCCGGTTGTATTGGTAGAGACCTTTATGGGTGTTGATTGTGAGGTATTTTTTTGATGCTTCTTCTACCTCCATTTGCAGATATGCCTGGGCCAGATCAATCTTAGTGAAGCGTTTCCCTCCAGATAGCGAGGCGAAAATATCTTCAATCCGCGGAAGTGGATATTGTACGGTGTGAAGGACCGGGTTCACTGTTACCTTAAAGTCCCCACAGATGCGAACCTTCCTTGGTTCCCCAGGCGTGCTGCTCAACGACTTTTTCATCACAGGGACGATGGGTGTAGCCCACTCGCTCCAGTCTACCTTGGACAGTACTCCTGAACGTTCCAGACTCTCCAGCTCTGCTTCGACGGCTGGGCGGATCGCATAAGGTACCGGTCTGGCCGTAAAAAAATTTGTGCTTGCTTTTTCTTCAATTTTAATCATCGCTGTCATACCTTTTAGTGTTCCGAGTCCTTGCTGGGACATTTCTTTCGCATCAGTTAGGATCTTTGACAGTCGCCCAGGTGTGACGTCGTCATTCTTTTTGTCAGCCACAGTCAGTGCCTGTATGGAATGCCAATCTAGCTGTATCTTCCGGATCCATTCACGTCCTAGTAGTGGTGGTCCTCCATCTGGCAATACATATAGGTCCATTTTTGGTGTTTCCTTGCCGTTATATATAACGTTCACCCTTATTTTTCCTTTGGGGTAGACTTTTTGCCCCGTGTACGTCTTCAAGACAATCTTTGTATCTCTCAAGGGTATATGTGAGAATAGCCACTTGTAGTCCCTTCGGTTTATGACTGTTAGGGCTGATCCTGTGTCCAATTCCATTTTCACTTGGACTCCTGCTATCTTGAGCGTGACCCAGATTGTTTGGTGATCCTCCGTTTTGATCACATTATGTAGTTTCAGACAACCCAGCTCCTTGATTCCGGAGTCTGTATCACTCTTCTGTTCGTCTGAACTACTCTCCGTC
The DNA here is from genome assembly GCF_052327205.1 of Somniosus microcephalus. NCBI lineage: Eukaryota > Metazoa > Chordata > Chondrichthyes > Squaliformes > Somniosidae > Somniosus > Somniosus microcephalus. Next base: position 7,978,042 of record NC_141004.1, read on the forward strand.
ACCTTATGTACCTTCTTGTACTTCTCCTGTGGAGATTTCTTGCTGCTGGTTTTCTTTCCTGACCTGCAGACTCTTGCTATGTGTCCTACTTTTCCACACTGTCTGCACACTTTGTCCTTGAACCAGCAATCATTATGGTCGTGTGTTGTTCTGCCGCAGCGATAGCACTTCACTGTTCCGTATGACATTTCATTTGTGCCATATTCTTGCAGTCTCCATTGTATCTCTGCAGCGCCCCGTGATACTGCAATGCTGAAAGCCTTGTCCAGCGTAAGATCCTTTTCTGATAGAAGCCGTTTCTGGGTTCCTTCACTTTGAAGCCCACACACAAACTTGTCCCTTAAAGTATCTGCTAGTCCCGTTCCAAACTGGCAGTGTTTTGATAGCTTGCGCAGTTCCGTTAAATACTCAGCATTACTTTCACCTTTATGCTGGTTCCTTTTGTGAAACTTAAATCTTTCTGCTATCAGCAGCGGTGTGAGGTTTAAGTGGTCCTGTAGGATTGACACTATGTTTTCAAAATCCTTTTCTACTGGCTTCTCTGGGGTTACTAGGTTTCGTAGTAAGCCATACGTTTTGGCACCCATTGAATTCAACAATACCAGCGCTTTCTTGTCATCTGGCACTTCATTCGCCTTGCAGTATACTTCTATGCGTTCGACATATGTTGTCCAATCTTCGACTTCATTGTCGAACGCTGTGATACTGCCACTCTTTGGTATTTTTGGGTGTGGTTAGACTGGCTTAAAATGGCGTCTCCTGCGCTTTCCTTTCTTCCCCACTGCGGCTTAAAATGGCATCTCCTGCGCTTTCCTTTCTTCCCCGCTGCGGCTTAAAATGGCGTCTCCTGCGCTGCTGCCAACGCCGCTCTCTGCGGTCCTCGTGGCAATGGCAGCGCCTCGCATTTTCCTGCGCGCCTCTCTCCCCCGTTGACGCTGCTCGGCCGTTGAACACCGGCTGCGCTCTGCGTGTTTTCCTGCGCGCCTCTCTCCCCCGTTGACGCTGCTCGGCCCTTGAACACCGGCTGCGCTCTGCTCTCTCTCGCCTCTCTCCCCCGTTGACGCCGCTCGGTCCTGAACACCGGCTGCGCCCTGTGCGCTCTGCCCTCTCTCTCTCCCCCGTCGACGCTGCTCGGCCTTTTTCTGTGCCGCTCGGTCGGGCTCTAGCCAGTCGCTGTCCAGGAAGGGTCTGCGCAGTACCTGTTGCCAGCCCGTTTCGCTGGACCACCGTGACTGGAAAGCCAAGCCTGACTCTCGACAGCCTCCCCTGCGATGCTCAAATCTCCGCTGGATGACTGGGCGGTTGCCCGTGGTCGACGCCCGTGCTTCTGGACTCGACCTTCTTCCACTGTTCTCCAGGAGCGAATCCCTGGGAGGTGATGCGGAGTTGCAGGTAGGTTCGAACTTGCTCGTCGCCACTGTTAGATCCGTGTATCTTAATGTTGTGTCCTTCAATAATCAGACAAAAGACTGCAGGGAACGATCAACAGGTGTTTACTGAATGAGGGTTACTCTAGAACTAACTGTACAGATCACTACTCAGGGTTTATACACAGGTGTGGTCACTGCCGGTACTACAGTATACAGGAGCTGTAAAAAGTAGTTCCCCCCTTAAAGGTACATACATTACAACTTCCTTACCCAAGGTTCGCGATTGCCTCCCAAGCTACAGCTTCTTGGAGATGTTCGGAGGAGGAGGAAGTGTCTTTGCTGCTTATGTTTCACCAGGGAAGGAGTTGCAAAAATGTGCATCCCTATAATTACAGGGAGCAGGCAGGGAAGTAGACGTGAGTCGAGGTTCGGATCAGCCATGATCCTATTGAATGGCGGAGCAGGCCCGAGGGGCCGTATGGCCTACTCCTGCTCCTACTTCTTATGTTCTTATGTTCTTAATTGCTACATAACCAAACCTATGTAAATTGAACTTTTCGCTGTGTTCACTTCTATTCCCACTTTTTTCTCCCCCTCTTTTCCTTTACTTTCTATCCCTCCCCGACTGCTCGCTCCTATCGTCAGGCCTCCTTTCATCTCTCCTCTCTCGCATACTCTGCCCTCCTGAATCCCTTCATTACTCTTCGACCTTCCTGCTCTCCTGCTGCTGTCCCATGCTTGACTCCCTCTTAGATAAGCCTACAGCTTCCCTCTGTGCCTCTCTTGGCATCCTCTGTAGGGCCCACCGGGGCACTCGTCACTGTCTCCTCACGAGTAGTAACCCCAACTGTCCCATCCTACTCTCTCACCGACCTTCCCGTCCAGCGCACCTGCGGTAGGCTAATCTTGCCAATCTCCTCCCCGTCCTCACTGAGCTCTTTCAACTGCCAGAACTCTGCTGAAACTTGACTTCCATCACCTGGATGCCTCTACCAACAGGACTTTGTTGCTCTACTATCTACACTGCTTGACTCAGCTGCTGTGACTGCTCTGCTTTTCAGTCGCTTCAAGTCTTATGCTGCGGAATGCTTTTGTTAAATTGGTTTCCGATCTCCTGGACTTCTCCTGACATCTAGACTAGGTTTCTGCACTGGACTACACTGGATTACACCACGACGTTTCTGCACTGGACTACACTGGATTACACCACGACGTTTCTGCACTGGACTACACTGGATTACACTGTAAGACTTACCTGCTGTGTCTCAATCTCAGCTGCTAAAAGATTTTTAAAATTTTAAACTGCGGCTGTGTCTCTACTGAACTGGTTCTGCTGGTTTTGAAGCTCTGCTGGCTTCTGGCTAGTAGCTGCTGTTTCACTTGCTGCCCAGTGACTCGTCCTACTGGTTTTCATCTTAGCTGGTCGCTGGCCTGTGGTTTTACTTTTTCTTTGCTGCTTTGATCTACGGTGACCTCCAACAAACACATATTCCTCTAGGGCATAAAAACCCAAAAGGAAAAGTGATCCAACCATGGCTATAACAAAAGAAATTAAAGCTCGTATTAAGTCAAAGAAGGAAGCTTATAAAGTTGCCAGAAAAAGCGGCCAGCCTGAGGATTGGGATCTTTTTAGAAATCAGCAAAGGGGGACCAAGAAATTGATAAAGAAAGGGAAAATGGAATATGAGCACAAACTAGCGAAAAATATAAAAACGGATTGTAAAAGCTTCTATAGGTATGTGAAAAGGAAAAGACTGGCGAAGGTAAATGTAGGTCCTTTACAGTCAGAGACGGGAGCATTTATAATGAGGAATGAGGAAATAGCAGAGAAATTAAATAAATACTTTGGGCTGGATTTTCATTGAGGAGGCGGGTAGGAGGCGGGACTACAACTTTCGGGGTTGTAGTCCTGCCTCCATCGAGTTGTAGCCAACCCACGCGATCTTGACTCAATTGACCTTGTTGAGCCCGCCCAGTGGGCTCAGCAGGCCAATTAAGGGCCACCCGGCAACAGGTGACATCACAGATTGACATTTTATCTGTCAAGACCTTTTGACAGATGAAATATCAGCGTTCGACAGCTGTTTGAAGCTGTCAAACACTGACAATCTGTACTCAAAGTTAATTCCTTCCTCTCAGGATGATTTAGAGATATCTCCGGAACAGAAAGCTGAATGTTGGAATTTTTGACAGATCGCAGCCATTCTACTTTCTGTGCCGGTGAGATGAGGGACTCCCGAGACCTGAAGGAAGGAAGGCTGTAAAGGTAAGTAAAACTTCTTTAAACACTTTACACACACCAAACACACTTACCTCTGCACTCATGCACCCATCACTCTTCAAGAATGAAAATAGGGATTAGGCCAAAAACTGCGGGTACCCGCCTCCTTTGAAACTGGCATGGAGGCGGGTTGGGGGTGGGATGGGTTCGTGCCCCCCGATTTCAGGATTTTAACCCCCCACACGCCTCCAATCCCGCCTCCACGGCCCAATGAAAATCCTACCCTTTGTTTCTGTCTTCACGGAGGAAGACACAAAAAACCTCCCAGAAATACGAGAAAACCAAGGGTGTGGCGAGAATGAGGATCTTAAAGAAATTATTATTACTAAAAAAACAGTACTAGCAAAATTAATGGGACTAAAAGTCGATAAATCTCAAGGACTGGATGACCTACATCTTAGGGTTTTGAAAGAGATGGCCATTGGGATAGTGGACGCATTGGTTGTCATCTTCCAAAATTCTATAGATTCTGGATGGTTCCTGCAGATTGGAGGGTAGCAAATGTAACCCCGCTATTTAAGAAAGGAGGGAGAGAGAAAACGGGGAACTACAGACCTGTTAGCCTCACATCAGTAGTTGGGAAAATGCTGGAGTTCTTTGAGGATGTAACTAGTGGAGAAGACAAAGGGGAACCGGTAGATGTGGTGTATTTGGATTTTCAGAAGGCCTTTGATAAGGTCCCACACAAGAGGTTGGTGAACAAAAATTAGGGCACATGGAATTGGGGGTAATATACTACAGGAAACTTTCTGGTATCCGGCACCGACGGGACCGAGCTGGTGCCGTTAGATCAAAACTGCCGTAGAAACCAGCGCTAATGTTAAAACATACGGAGCTCAGAGCTCCGTGTGAAGCAACAAACCCTGTTGCTTAGCAACAGCTTCAAAACAGTCGGCGCAGCTTGCAAGTGTCTAGCTGAAGCTGTTGCTTAGCTACAGAGACGTGTGCAGAGCCAGGACTGGAGAAAAGAAGCAACGAAAAGAAAAAAAATTATCTGAACCGACTCCTGAATTTTGCCGGTAGATAGAGCTTTCCGGACATTTAACCTCCGGATAAACGAAAGTTTCCTGTAGCATGGATTGAAAATTTGTTAACAGACAGAAAACAAAGAGTAGGGATAAATGGGTCTTTTTCAGGATGGCAGGCTGTGACTAGTGGGATACCGCAAGGATCGATGCTTGGGCCCCAGCTATTCACAATCTATATCAATGATTTGGATGAGGGGACTAAATATAACATTTCCAAATTTGCTGATGACACAAAGCTAGGTGGCAGTGTCAGTTGTGAAGAGGATGTGAAGAGACTTCATGGGGATCTCGACAGGCTCAGTGAGTGGGCGAGAACATGACAGATGGATTATAATGTGGATAAATGTGAAGTTATCCGCTTCGGTAGAAAAAATAGAAAGGCAGAGTATTTCCTAAATGGTGAAAGATTGGGGAATGCAGATGCTCAAAGGGACCTGGGTGTCCTTGTGCATGAGTCACTGAAAGTGAATGTGCAGGTGCAGCAAGCCATTAGGAAGGCAAATGGTATGCTGGCCTTCATTACAAGAGGATTTGAGTACAGGAGTAAAGAAGTCTTACTCCAATTATATAGGGCCTTGGTGGGACCACACCTGGAGTACTGTGTACAATTTTGGTCTCCTTACCTAAGGAAGGATATACTGCCATAGAGGGAGTGCAACGAAGGTTCACGAGATTGATTCCTGGGATGGCGGGACTGTCGTATGAGAAGAGATTGAGTAAACTAAGCCTGTATTCTCTTGAATTCAGAAGAATGAGAGGGGATCTCATTGAAGCATACAAAATTATTACAGGGCTTGATAGGATGGATGCTGTAAAAATGTTTCCCTTGGCTGGGGAGTCTAGAACCAGGGGCCACAGCCTCAGGATAAAGGGTAGGTCATTCAGGACTGAGATGAGAAAACATTTCTTCACACAGAGGGTGGTGAATCTTTGGAATTCTCTACCCCAGAGGGCTGTGGAGGCTCAGTCATTGGGTATATTCAAAACAGAAGTCGATAGATTTCTGACTAGTAAGGGCATCAAGGGATATGGTGATAGGGCCGGTGAATGGAGTTGAGGCAGAAGATCAGCCATGATCTCATTGAATGGCGGAGCAGGCTCGAGGGGCCGAATGGCCAACTCCTGCTCCTATTTCTTATGTTCTTAACTCGCGTCAATTTCACCATCATCTTTCCGCTCCCGACTCTCATTCCTACAGCAACAACCTCCATCCTCGAACTCTCTACCCTTCAAATAGCTTCTGGACTTCACTCGCCTGCTTTGGACAGCGGTTCGTCGATGCTCCATACCAGCCCCATCCTTCTCACGTCAGCTTTGTCTCTCCATTGGACCTCTTACTTTGACCCTTGTCTCCCAACTATTGTCTCCAACCTATTCCCTGCTACCAGGAAATATGTATTCCATTAATTACTACATTTAACTAGGTCTATGTAACCTGAGCTTTTCCCGTGTCCATTCGCGTGCGCACTGTGGCTGCCGCTCCGGACCCGAGCCATTTAATACTTTTCCACTTTTTCTCCCCCTCTTTTCCTTTTCTCTCTATCCCTCCCTGACCGTTCTCTCCTGTGGTCATTCCTCCTTTCATCTTTCCTCTCTTGGATACTCTGCCCTCCCAAATCCCTACCCCAATCTTTCATTACTCTTCGACATTCCTACTCTCTTGCCACCGTCCCAGCCTTGACTCCCTCTTAGATAAGCCCACAGCTTCCCTCTGTGCCTATCTTGGCATCCTACGAAGGGCCCATCAAGGCCCTCGTTGCTGCCTCCTCACGAGCAGTAACTCCAACTGTCCCATCCTACTCTCTCACCGACCTTCCCACCCAGCTCATCCACTGGGGGCTAATCTCGCCAATCTCCTCCGAGTCCAACTCATCCCCCCCAGCACTGATCCTGTGGATGCTGGCAGTGGGGCAGCCATCACCGACCCTCTCCGCATCTCCCTCCAGAATGTCTGTTCACTTGTGAACAAGGCCCTTGCCATCTATGAGCTTATTGTGAATGATTGTATCGACATCATAGCCCTGACGGAAACTTGGTTGAGGGGCGATGACACCTTACCCTTAAATGAAGCCTCCCCGCCTGGCTATACCTTCCACCACTTGCCCCACTCAGACCGCCGTGGTGGCGGTGTGTCTCTCATCACCAAGTCATGCCTTGGTCTGTCCCCCGACTCCTCCAGCAGTTTCTCCTCCTTTGAGCATCTCACCTTATTCCACCCCTCTCACCTCTCATTTAAAATTCTCATTCTCTACCGCCCACCCAAGTACCATAAAAATGTTATTACTGAGATATCTTCACTGCTTTCCTCCCTCAGCCTCTGCACCGAACGACTTCTCATCCTCGGTGACTTCAACCTCCGTCTCAATTCATGCTCTCTCTCCTCTGAGTTCACTAGCCTCCTATCCTCCCTTAATCTCTCCCTCCATATAAACTCCCCAACCCATATTCACGGCCACCCCCTCGACCTTGCCATCCCTCATGGCCTCGCTACTCCCACCGTGTCAATTGCAGATAAGGCCATCTCTGATCAACCACTTCCTCATATTGCTCTCCACCCACATCCCCCTTCCATCGCCCCTCCCCTCCAAACCCTACTTCCTTCTGTGTCCGCCCCTGGAAAAAACTCTCTCCCAACTCCCTTACACCTGCACTTATAAAATCCCAATTGTTCAGCCTTTGGCCCTCCATTCACCACAACATTTCTGCAGCTACCGATCTGCTCAACCACACCCTCACCACCACCTTTGATGCCCTAGTCCCTATTAAAAGAATTACTCTCTCTCAACGTGGCTGTTCCCCCTGGTACGGCCCACATCTTCGCTCCCTTAAGTCCAAGGGACGCAGACTTGAATGGATATGGCGGACAACTGGTTTCGCCATTCACCTCTAGATCTGGCTGGACCAGAATCATTCTGGAATGCAAAGATAAACCCCAGCTTCTATTCTCCACTGCTAACCATCTTCTTAAACCCCACTCCCCTGTCTCCTCCACCCTCACCTCCGATAACAAGTGTGAGGAGCTCATGGACTTCTTTGTCTCTAAGATTGAGACCATCGTTCAGCTGCCTCTGCCACTTCCTTCCTTCCCTTAGCCCACTGGGCCAAACTTCCTCTAAGGTCCCCCCTACCCTAGCCCTGAACTCATATCTTTCTCCAGTTTCTCTCCGATCTCCCCTCATGACCTCTCCGCACTCATCTTGTCCACGAGATCCACTTCCTGCTCCCTCGACCCTATTCCCAACAAACTGCTGACCCCCAACTTCCTTTTCTGGCTCCCATGTTAGCTGACATTGTTAACGGTTCTCTCTCCTCAGGTACTGTCCCCTTCTCACTCAAATCTGCCGTCATCACCCCTCTCCGCAAAAAACCAACCCTCGATCCTCCATCCTTGCAAACTACCGCCCCATCTCCAACCTCCCTTTCCTCTCCAAAGTCCTAGAACGTGTTGTCGCCTCCCAAATCTGTGCCCATCTTTCCTGCAACTCCATGTTTGAATCCCTCCAATCTGGTTTCCACCCCTTGCCACAGTACCGAAACGGCTCTCATCAAAGCCACAAATGACATCCTTTGTGATTGTGACAAAAGTAAACTATCCCTCCTCGTCCTTCTTGACTTGTCTGCAGTTTTGACATGGTTGACCACTCCATCCTTGTTTTCAAATCCCTCCGTGGCCTCGCCCCTCTCTATCTCTGTAATCTCCTCCAGCCCCACAACCCCCCCGAGATATCTGCGCTCCTCTAATTCTGCCCTGTTGAGCATCCCTGATTATAATCGCTCAACCTTTGGTGGCCGTGCCTTCTGTTGCCTGGGCCCTAAGCTCTGGAATTCCCTACCTAAACCTCTCCGTCTCGCTACCTCTCTTTCCTCCTTTAAGACGCTCCTTAAAACCTACCTCTTTGACCAAGCTTTTCGTCACCTGCCCTAATTTATCCTTATGTTACTCGGTGTCAAATTTTTTGCCTTATAATACTCCTGTGAAGCACCTTGGGACGTTTTATTATGTTAAAGGGGCTATATAAATACAAGTTATTGTTGTTGCATTTGTATAGCACCTTTCTTAACCTCAGGATGTCCCAAAGTGCTTTTCATCCAAAGGCATGACTTATTTTTTAAAACAAGCCTTTTACTTTTTTTATTAGTCGGTCGAGGCCACTGGATAACTATTAGGAACAGGAACCCTGGCCTCAGTTTGCCCTTCCTCACCCAGGGGTGCTGAGACCATTTCTTGTGCTGTCGCCACTATCCCGGTCGAGACCACCCACCCGAGCACAGAGCAGGGATCAAACCTGGGATGATTCAACCAATGAAATCCTTTTGAATTGGAGTCACTGTTGTAATGTGGGAAACGCGGCAGCCAATTTGCGCACAGCAAGCTCCCACAAACAGCAATGTGACAATGACCCAGATAATCGTCTTTTTACGTGTTAGTTGAGGGATAAATATTTCCAGAGCACCGGGGAGAACTCCCCTGCCCTTCACTGACTCTGGAGTGGGACTTGAACCCACAACCTTCTGATTCAGAGGCGAGAAAAAGACTTGCATTTCTATAGCGCCTTTCACGACCTCAGGACGCCCCAAAGCGTTTTACAGCCAATGAAGTACTTTTGAAGTATTTCACTGTTATAATGTAAGAAACACGGCAGCCAATTTGTGCACAGAAAGATCCCACGAACAGCAATGTGATCATCTGTATTAGTGATGTTGGTTGGGGGATAAATATTGGCCCACGGAGAACTCCCCTGCGCTTCTTCGAAATAGTGGCTGTGGGATCTTTTACGTCCACCTGAGAGGGCAGAGCCGTCTTTTGTCTCCACTAGTCCTATCACCATCTCGTCTCGTTTTGAATACCTCTTAATGTCTCTTCTCTTTTCTTTTGTTCTCTCCCAGCCTGGCCTTCAGTCTTGACAAAGGGTTTGACCCGAAACGTTGACCCTATTTTCTCTCCACGGATGTTGCCTGGCCTGCTAAGTTTTTCCAGCATTTTCTGTTGTTATTTCGGATTTCCAGCATCTGCAGTATTTTGCTATTGTACTGGTCCTTCTCAAGTTTCCTTTTGAATTGAGTTAAGCATTAATTAGTCTTTTTGTTCAAGGTTGCTTGTAAAAAACTTTCTGTTTCATCGGGGTTACCAGTATTGTTGATCCTCGCAGTTCCCGACTAGTTTTGCGTATTTTAAATTCTACCTGATAAATGCAGTAGGTGTTGAAAGAAACATCACAATACCACCAGGTGACCATTGGGGCTTCTTTCCTCGATGCTGTCACATTTATGAGCAAGGAAGGGTTGTGTTCTATAAAGGTGCAGGTTGTAGGAGGAACTGCGCCATTGAGCCCAGGTATCCGCGAAGCTGCCATATTGTTGATTACTCAGAGGAGAAAGTGAAAGAATAAACTTGCATTTATATAGCGCCTTTCACAACCTCAGGACAACAACAACAACTTGTATTTATATAGCGCCTTTAACATAGTAAAATGCCCCAAGGTGCTGCACAGGAGTATTTTACGACAAAAAATTTGACACCGAGCCACATAAGGAGATATTAGGACAGGTGACCAAAAGCTTGGTCAAAGAGGTCAGTTTTAAGGGGCGTCTTAAAGAAGGAAAGAGAGGTAGCGAGGTGGAGAGGTTTAGGGAGGGAATTCCAGAGCTTAGGGTCTAGGCAACAGAAGGCACGGCCACCAATGGTGGAGCGATTATAATCAGAGATCCTCAAGAGGGCAGAATTGGAGGAGTGCAGATATCTCGGGGGTGTTGTGGGGCTGAAGGAGATTACAGAGATAGGAAGGGGCGAGGCCATGGAGGGATTTGAAAACAAGGATGAGAATTTTGAAATCGAGGCGTTGCTTAACCGGGAGCCAATGTAGGTCAGCGAGTACAGGGGTGATGGGTGAACGGGACTTGGTGCGAGTTAGGACAGGGGCGGCCGGGTTTTGGATGACCCCAAGTTTACGGAGGGTGGAATGTGGGAGACCAGCCAGGAGTGCGTTGGAATAGTCAAGTCTAGAGGTAACAAAGGCATGAATGAGGGTTTCAGCTGCGGATGAGCTGAGGCAAGGGCGGAGACGGGCGATGTTACGGAGGTGGAAATAGGCGGTCTTAGTTATGCTGCGGATATGTGGTTGGAAGCTCATTTCAGGGTCAAATATGATACCAAGGTTGCGAACAGTGTGGTTCAGCCTCAGACAGATGTTAGGGAGAGGGACGGAGTCAGTGGCTAGGGAACGGAGTTTGTGGCAGGGACCGAAAACAATGGCTTCGGTCTTCCCAGTAGTTAATTGGAGAAAATTTCTGCTCATCCAGAACTGGATGTCGGACAAGCAGTCTGACAATTTAGAGACAGTGGAGGGGTCGAGAGAAGTGGTGGTGAGGCAGAGCTGGGTGTCGTCAGCGTACATGTGGAAACTGACGCTGTGTTTGTGGATGATGTCGCCAAGGGGCAACATGTAGATGAGAAATAGGAGGGGCCAAGGATAGATCCTTGGGGGACACCAGAGGTAACGATGCGGGAGCAGGAAGAGAAGCCGTTGCAGGTGATTCTCTGGTTATGATTAGATAGATAAGAATGACACCGGGCGAGTGCAGTCCCACCCAGCTGGACAATGGTGGAGAGGCGTTGGAGAAGGATGGAGTGGTCAATCATATCAAAGGCTGCAGACAAGTCAAGAAGGACAAGGAGGGATAATTTACCTTTGTCACAGTCACAAAGGATGTCATTTGTGACTTTGATGAGAGCCGTTTCGGTACTGTGGCAAGGGCGGAAACCTGATTGGAGGTGTTCAAACATGGAGTTGCAGGAAAGATGGGCACGAATTTGGGAGGCGACAACACGTTCAAGGACTTTGGAGAGGAAAGGGAGGTTGGAGATGGGGTGGTAGTTTGCAAGGACGGAGGGATCAAGTTTTGTTTTTTTGAGGAGAGGGGTGATGATGGCAGATTTGAGTGAGAGGGGGACAGTACCTGAGGAGGGAGAAACGTTAACAATATCAGCTAACATGGGAGCCAGAAAAGGAAGTTGGGTGGTCAGCAGTTTGTTGAGAATAGGATCGAGGGAGCAGGAAGTGGGCCTCATGGACAAGATGAGCCCGGAGAGGTCAAGAGGGGAGATCGGAGAGAAACTGGAGAAAGATATGAGTTCAGGGCTAGGGCAGGGGGGATCCTGAGAGGACATCTCAAAGCGCTTTTCAAGCAATGTACCAAAGTACTTTTGAAGTATAGTCGCTGTTGTAATGTAGGAAATGCGGCAGCCAATCTGTGCACAGAAAGCTCCCACAAACAGTAATGAGATAAATGACCAGAAAATTTCATTTAGTGATGTTGGTTGAGGGATAAATATTGGCCAGGACATCAGGGTAAACTCCCCCTGCCCAAGGGATATGGAGCAGGTGGAGTTGAGGTAAAAGATCAGCCACGATCTTATTGAATTGCGGAGCAGGTTCGAGGGGCCATACGGCCGAATCCTGCTCCTATTTCTTATGTTCTTCTTCCAATAGCTCCATGGGATCTTTTATGTTCACCCGAGAGGGCAGACGGAGCCTCGGTTTAGTGCCTCATCCGAAAGACAACACATTCGACAGTGCAGCACTCCCTCAGTACTGCAATGGAGTGTCAGCCATAGACATAGAAGATAGGAGCAGGAGTAGGCCATTCGACCCCTCGAGCCTGCTCCGCCATTTAATGAGATCATGGCTGATCATCCAAATTCAGTAACCTGTCCCTGCTTTCTCCCCATATCCCTTGATCCCTTTAGCCTTAAGAAATATATCTAACTCCTTCTTGAATATATTTAATGAATTGGCCTCTACTGCCTTCTGTGGTAGAGAATTCCACAGGTTCACCACTCTCTGGGTGAAGAAATTCCTCCTCATCTCAGTCCTAAATGGCTTACCCCTTATCCTTAGGCTGTGACCCCTGGTTCTGGACTCCCCCGCCATCGGGAACATCCTTCCTGCATCTAGTCTGTCTAGTCCTGTTAGAATTTTATAAGTTTCAATGAGATCCCCTCTCATTCTTCTAAACTCCAGCGAGTATAAGCCTAATAAATCAGCCTGGATGATCTGCTCAGGTCTCTGGAGTGGGGCTTGAGCCCACGACCTTCTGACTGAAGAGGCGAGGGTGCTACCCACTGAGCCACGGTCGGCCAATGTGGCTAGAAAACCAGCTCAGGCCGCCCTCAGATGCTGAGTTCTGGGATTGGTGGCATTCCGGGACGTGCCCGGAACAGAAGACTGTCCCTGAGACCCGTCTACTGTGACAGCGAGCGTGGAGGAGTCTGTGCAGGGAGTGACCTTTCATTGAATCACTGAACTATAGTCCACCCTGAGGCAGGTGACACCTCCGGGGAGTCGACAAGGGGAATTTCCCCTTACAGATCATAAGCACAACTAGAGGCTCTCTCAGGGATGTCTCAACTCGTGTTCTGGAGACCGGCAGATCTGCAACTCGGTTCTGATGCGATACTTTGTGCTGGGGGATCAGTAGACACTGGGATCCTTCTGTGCACAGGGGCCTGGGTGAGCAACAAGCTGGCATGTCGAAGGTCGGAGAGATAACTGGTTATGGGTGGGGGGGGCGGTGATTGGGATTAGGGCGGACGGGTGGGGGTCGGGAGAGTTCAGGGCAAGAGAGGCTCAAGGTTTTCCTATGGGTCCAGAGGAGCATTCTTATAAACGAATAAAACATAAAATAGCAGATCGGGCATATTTAAAGAGAACTCGCTGCCACACTCCCTGCTGGTCAGTTACTCACTCCCTGCTGGTCAGTTACTCACTCTCTGCTGGTCAGTCACTCACTCCCTGCTGGTCAGTCACTCACTCTCTGCTGGTCAGTTAATCACGCCCTGCTGGTCAGTTACTCACTCTCTACTGGTCAGTTAATCACCCTCTGCTGGTCAGTTACTCACTCCCCGCTGGTCAGTCACTCACTCTCTGCTGGTCAGCCACTCACTCCCTGCTGGTCAGTCACTCATGCTCTGCTGGTCAGTTAATCACTCTCTGCTAGTCAGTTACTCACTCCCTGCTGGTCAGTCACTCACTCTCTGCTGGTCAGTTAATCACGCCCTGCTGGTCAGTTACTCACTCTCTACTGGTCAGTTAATCACTCTCTGCTGGTCAGTTACTCACTCCCCGCTGGTCAGTCACTCACTCTCTGCTGGTCAGTCACTCACTCCCTGCTGGTCAGTCACTCACGCTCTGCTGGTCAGTTAATCACTCTCTGCTGGTCAGTTACTCACTCCCTGCTGGTCAGTCACTCACTCTCTGCTGGTCAGTCAGTCACTCCCTGCTGGTCTGTTACTCAATCTCCACTGGTCAGTTACTCACTCCCTGCTGGTCTGTTACTCACTCCCTGCTGGTCAGTCACTCACTCTCTGCTGGTCAGTAACTCACTCTCTGCTGGGACTCTGTCCAGCTGAACAGCCTGTGTAGCTCACTAACTGGCCTGTGCCTCTTGCCAACTCAAGCTAAAAACTCGTTTGGAAAGCTGGCTCAGAATTCAATCATTTCTGAAGTTTGGGCTCAACCAGTTATGTATGAACTTGAGTTTAAAGGTCAAAGCTGTCACTGGGCTTGGTGTTGATCAGCTCGGATTGTGCAGCCTCATGTACAGAGGCTATAAGGGCAGACATAGCTGGAGTTAATGGCTATTGGTGAAATACATTTAACAATTAGCCGTGCATTACTGCCGCTGCTTATTGCAGTCACAGGAATATTAATCAGCTGCTCTGGAAAATTAACTCACCTAGTTATTTATAACCTGGAATGGTTTCCAGGGAGACTGTTATGGATGGTCTATCTGAACACTAAACTCACTGACTGTCTGAATCCCGTAATAACTGAGCACTGGCGTGCTGTACTGGTGAGTACCGGTCTGTCACTGTATTACACTGGAGTACAGTACTGGTGGTTACAGGTCTGTCACTGTATAACACTGGGGTATAGTACCGGTGGGTACAGATCTGTCACTGTATTACACTGGGGTACAGTACTGGTGAGTACAGGTCTGTCACTGTATTACACTGGGGTACAGTACTGGTGGGTACAGATCTGTCACTGTATTACACTGGGGTACAGTACTGGTGGGTACAGGTCTGTCACTGTATTACACTGGAGTACAGTACCGGTGGGTACAGATCTGTCACTGTATTACACTGGGGTACAGTACTGGTGGGTACAGATCTGTCACTGTATTACACTGGGTTACAGTACTGGTGGGTACAGGTCTGTTGCTGTATAACGCTGGGGTACAGTACTGGTGGGTACAGGTCTGTCACTGTATTACACTGGGGTACAGTACCGGTGGGTACAGGTCTGTCACTGTATTACACTGGGGTACAGTACTGGTGGTTACAGGTCTGTCACTGTATTACACTGGAGTACAGTACCGGTGGGTACAGATCTGTCACTGTATTACACTGGGGTACAGTACTGGTGGTTACAGGTCTGTCACTGTATAACACTGGGGTATAGTACCGGTGGGTACAGATCTGTCACTGTATTACACTGGGGTACAGTACTGGTGAGTACAGGTCTGTCACTGTATTACACTGGGGTACAGTACTGGTGGTTACAGGTCTGTCACTGTATTACACTGGAGTACAGTACCGGTGGGTACAGATCTGTCACTGTATTACACTGGGGTACAGTACTGGTGGGTACAGATCTGTCACTGTATTACACTGGGTTACAGTACTGGTGGGTACAGGTCTGTTGCTGTATAACGCTGGGGTACAGTACTGGTGGTTACAGATCTGTCACTGTATAACACTGGGGTACAGTACTGGTGGTTACAGATCTGTCACTGTATAACACTGGGGTACAGTACTGGTGGTTACAGATCTGTCACTGTATAACACTGGGGTACAGTACCGGTGGGTACAGATCTGTCACTGTATTACACTGGGGTACAGTACTGGTGGGTACAGATCTGTCACTGTATTACACTGGGGTACAGTACTGGTGGGTACAGATCTGTCACTGTATTACACTGGGGTACAGTACTGGTGGGTACAGATCTGTCACTGTATAACGCTGGGGTACAGTACTGGTGAGTACAGGTCTGTTGCTGTATAACACTGGGGTACAGTACAGGTGGGTACAGATCTGTCACTGTATAACACTGGGGTACAGTACTGGTGAGTACAGGTCTGTTGCTGTATAACACTGGGGTACAGTACTGGTGGGTACAGATCTGTCACTGTATTACACTGGGTTACAGTACTGGTGGGTACAGGTCTGTTGCTGTATAACGCTGGGGTACAGTACTGGTGGTTACAGATCTGTCACTGTATAACACTGGGGTACAGTACTGGTGGTTACAGATCTGTCACTGTATAACACTGGGGTACAGTACCGGTGGGTACAGATCTGTCACTGTATTACACTGGGGTACAGTACTGGTGGGTACAGATCTGTCACTGTATTACACTGGGGTACAGTACTGGTGGGTACAGATCTGTCACTGTATTACACTGGGGTACAGTACTGGTGGGTACAGATCTGTCACTGTATAACGCTGGGGTACAGTACTGGTGAGTACAGGTCTGTTGCTGTATAACACTGGGGTACAGTACAGGTGGGTACAGATCTGTCACTGTATAACACTGGGGTACAGTACTGGTGAGTACAGGTCTGTTGCTGTATAACACTGGGGTACAGTACTGGTGGTTACAGATCTGTCACTGTATAACACTGGGGTACAGTACCGGTGGGTACAGATCTGTCACTGTATTACACTGGGGTACAGTACTGGTGGGTACAGATCTGTCACTGTATTACACTGGGGTACAGTACTGGTGGGTACAGATCTGTCACTGTATTACACTGGGGTACAGTACTGGTGGGTACAGATCTGTCACTGTATTACACTGGGGTACAGTACTGGTGGGTACAGATCTGTCACTGTATAACACTGGGGTACAGTACTGGTGGGTACAGGTTTGTCACTGTATAACACTGGGGTACAGTACTGGTGAGTACAGGTCTGTCACTGTATTACACTGGGGTACAGTACTGGTGGGTACAGGTCTGTCACTGTAACACTGGGGTACAGTACTGGTGGGTACAGGTCTGTCACTGTATAACACTGGGGTACAGTACAGGTGGGTACAGGTCTGTCACTGTATAACACTGGGGTACAGTACTGGTGGGTACAGGTCTGTCACTGTATAACACTGGGGTACAGTACTGGTGGGTACAGGTCTGTCACTGTATAACACTGGGGTACAATACTGGTGGGTACAGGTCTGTCTGCAACCCGCCCTCCTTACCCTGGTAACAGTCGGAGGACAGACCACTCCTCTGGATCCAAAAACCATTCCGAGGAAAAGCAGTCTGAGCAAGGTCGTAACCCGATGACCCCTCATTCAGTATCCGCCCCCTGCTTTGTAGTGTCAGCCGGGGCTCAGTGGGCGGCACTCTCACCTCGGAGTCAAGAAGGTTGTGGGTTCAAGTCGCACGCCAGAGACTTGAGCACAAAAATCTAGGTGCCGTCTTGTGGATGCGACGTTAAACCGAGGCCCCGTCTGCCCCCTCAGGACGTAAAAGATCCCACGGGCACTATTTTGAAGAGGAGCAGGGGAGTTCTCCCCGGTGTCCTGGGCCAATGTTTATCCCTCAATCAACGTCAGTACAACAGATGATCTGGTCATTATCACATTGCTGTTTGTGGGAGCTTGCTGTGTGCAAATTGGCTGCCGTATTTCCTACATTACAACAGTGACTATACTTCAAAAAGTACTTCTTTGGCAGTGAAACGCTTTGGGACGTCCTGAGGTGGTGAAAGGCGCTATAGAAATGCAAGTCTTTATTTCTTTCTCAGCACTTTGTATCCCTCATTCATTATGCTCCCCCCACTCTCAATACCCTACACCCCTCATTTGGTATTGCAAATAAGGCCATAAAAAGGCGAGCGGAATCCTTGGTTCATATCTAGAGGCTCAGAATACCAAAGTAATACCTCGAGCCTGCTTCGCCGCTCGGCCCCTCGAGCCTGCTCCGCCACTTGGCCCCTCGAGCCTGCTCCGCTGCACGGCCCCTCGAGCCTGCTCCGCCACTTGGCCCCTCGAGCCTGCTCCGCCACTTGGCCCCTCGCGCCTGCTCCGTCACTCGGCCCCTCGAGCCTGCTTCGCCGCTCGGCCCCTCGAGCCTGCTCCGCCACTTGGCCCCTCGAGCCTGCTCCGTCACTCGGCCCCTCGAGCCTGCTTCGCCGCACGGCCCCTTGAGCCGGCTCCGCCACACGGCCCCTCGAGCCTGCTTCGCCGCACGGCCCCTCGAGCCCGCTCCGCCACACGGCCCCTTGAGCCTGCTCCGCCACTTGGCCCCTTGAGCCTGTTCCGCCACTCGGCCCCTCTAGCCTGCTTCGCCGCATGGCCCCTCGAGCCTGCTTCGCCGCATGGCCCCTCGAGCCCGCTCCGCCACACGGCCCTTTGAGCCTGCTCCGCCACTCGGCCCCTTGAGCCTATTCCGCCACTCGGCCCCTCGAGCCTACTCCGCTGCATGTCCCCTCGAGCCTGCTCCGCCACTTGGCCCCTCGAGCCTGCTCCGTCACTCGGCCCCTCGAGCCTGCTTCGCCGCACGGCCCCTCGAGCCGGCTCCGCCCACGGCCCCTCGAGCCTGCTCCGCCACACGTCCCCTTGAGCCTGCTCCGCCACTCAGCCCCTCGAGCCTGCTTCGCCGCACGGCCCCTTGAGCCTGCTCCGCCACTCGGCCCCTCGAGCCTGCTTCGCCGCACGGCCCCTCGAGCTGGCTCCGCCACACGGCCCCTCGAGCCCGCTCCGCCACACGGCCCCTCGAGCTGGCTCCGCCACACGGCCCCTCGAGCCCGCTCCGCCACACGGCCCCTTGAGCCTGTTCCGCCACACGGCCCCTCGAGCCTGCTCCGCCACACGGCCCCTCGAGCTGGCTCCGCCACACGGCCCCTCGAGCTGGCTCCGCCGCACGGCCCCTCGAGCCGGCTCCGCCCAAGGCCCCTCGAGCCTGCTCCGCCACACGTCCCCTTGAGCCTGCTCCGCCACTCAGCCCCTCGAGCCTGCTTCGCCGCACGGCCCCTTGAGCCCGCTCCGCCACTCGGCCCCTCGAGCCTGCTTCGCTGCACAGCCCCTCGAGCCGGCTCCGCCACACGGCCCCTCGAGCCCGCTCCGCCACACGGCCCCTCGAGCTGGCTCCGCCACACGGCCCCTCGAGCCCGCTCCGCCACACGGCCCCTCGAGCTGGCTCCGCCACACGGCCCCTCGAGCCCGCTCCGCCACACGGCCCCTCGAGCTGGCTCCGCCACACGGCCCCTCGAGCCTGCTCCGCCATTCAATAAGATCATGGCTGATCCGATTACTCCACATTCCCGCCTACCCCCGATAACTTTTCACCCCCTTGCTTACCAAGAATCTATCTACCTCTGCCTTAAAAATATTCAAGACTCTGCTTCCACCGCCCTCTGAGGAAGAGAGTTCCAAAGACAAAGGGAACATAGGGTCTGATGAAAGGGAGGAACTGAAAGAAATCAGTATTTGTAGGGAAATGGTGTTCAGGAAATTGACGGGATTGAAGGCTGATAAATCCCCACGGCCTGATAATCTACATCCTAGGGTACTTAAAGAAGTGGCCCTAGGAATAGTAGATGCATTGCTGATCATCTTCCAGCATTCGATGGAATCTGGAACAGTACCCATGGATTGGAGGGTAGCTAATGTTACCCCACTAGTCAAAAAAGGTGGTAGAGAGAAAACGGGGAATTACAGACATCGGTAGTGGGGAAAATGCTAGAGTCCATTATAAAAGATGTAATAGCAGAGCACTTGGAAAACAGTGACAGGATCGGACAAAGTCAACATGGATTTACAAAAGGTAAATCACACTTGACTAATCTACTGGAATTTTTTGAGGATGTAACTGGTAAAATAGATAAGGGAGAACCAGTGGATGTGGTGTATTTGGACTTTCAGAAAGCTTTCGATAAGGTCCCACATAAGAGATTAGCATGTAAAGTTAAGGCACATGAGATTGGGGCAAGGTACTGACTTGGATAGAGAACTGGTTGGCAGACAGAAAGCAAAGAGTTGGAATAAACGGGTCTTTTTCCAAGTGGCAGGCAGTGACTAGTGGGGTACCGCAGGGATCGGTCCTAGGACCCCAGCTATTCACAATATATATTAATGATCTTGACAAGGGAACTAGATGTAATATCTCCAAGTTTGCAGACAACACAAAGCTGGGTGGGCGTGTGTGCTGTGAGGAGGATGCCGAGAAACTCCAGGATGATTTGGACAGGTTGGGTGATTGGGCAGAAGCATGGCAGATGCAATATAACGTGGATAAATGTGAGGTTATACACTTTGGTGGCAAAAACAGCAAGGCAGATTATTATCTGAATGGCAATAGATTGGGAGAAGGGGAAGTACAACAAGCCCTGGGTGTCCTTGTGCACCAGTCGCTGAAGGTAAGCATGCAGGTGCAGCAGGCGGTTAAGAAGGCAAATGGTATGTTGGCCTTTGTAGCGAGAGGGTTTGAGTACAGGAACAAGGATGTCTTGCTGCAGTTGTACAGGGCCTTAGTGAGACCACATCTTGAGTATTGTGTGCAGTTTTGGTCACCTTATCTGAGGAAGGATGTTCTTGCCATGGAAGGAGTTCAGCGAAGATTCACCGGGCTGATACCTGGGACGGCAGGAATGACGTCTGAGGAGAGATTGTGTCGATTGGGCTTGTACTCACTGGAGTTTAGAAGAATGAGAGGGGATCTCATTGAAACTTATAAAATTCTAACAGGACTAGACAGACTAGATGCAGGAAGGATGTTCCTGATGGCGGGGGAGTCCAGAACCAGGGGTCACAGTCTAAGGATAAGGGGTAAGCCATTTAGGACTGAGAGGAGGAGGAATTTCTTCACCCAGAGAGTGGTGAACCTGTGGAATTCTCTACCACAGAAGGCAGTAGAGGCCAATTCATTAAATATATTCAAGAAGGAGTTGGATATATTTCTTAAGGCTAAAGGGATCAAGGGATATGGGGAGAAAGCAGGGACAGGGTACTGAATTTGGATGATCAGCCATGATCGCATTGAATGGCGGAGCAGGCTCGAGGGGCTGAATGGCCTACTCCTGCTCCTATCTTCTATGTTTCTATGTTTCTATGACTCACGACCGTCTGTGAGAAAAAATTTCTCCTCATCTCTGTCTTAAATGGGTGACTCCTTATTTTTAAACAGTGACCCCTAGTTCTAGATTCTCCCACAAGAGGAAACATCCTCTCCACATCCACCCTGTCCAGACCCCTCAGGATCTTATATGTTTCAATCAAGTCACCTCTTACTCTTCTAAACTCCAGCGGATACAAGCCTAGCCTATCCAACCTTTCCTCATAAGACAACC
Organism: Somniosus microcephalus; assembly: GCF_052327205.1. Taxonomy (NCBI): domain Eukaryota; kingdom Metazoa; phylum Chordata; class Chondrichthyes; order Squaliformes; family Somniosidae; genus Somniosus; species Somniosus microcephalus. The sequence continues at coordinate 7,999,077 of NC_141004.1, forward strand.
CGCCCATTCCAGGTATTAGTCTAGTTCACTGCGGTGTTACCAGGGATGAGGGGTTACAGGCATGCTGGGGGTCAATTGAAATTTTCAAGACTGAGAGGGATTGATCATTGTTGGGTTAGGAAATCTACAGTCATGGAGCAAGGACAGGTATATAGAGTTGAGGTACAGGTTGGCCATGATCTCATTTAATGGTCGACCAGGCTCGAGGGGCTGAATGGCCTCCTCCTGTTCCTATGTTCCTGTGCATTAACCAAGTGCCAGGTTTATGTAATACATGGGGATAAATTATGGACCACAAACCATTTGTAATTGTCCATCTACCAGTGAGTTAGGATTTCTCACCTGCCTCATTAATCATAAGGGGGTAGATTTTCCACTTACCGTTCGACTAATGAACTGGCGAATCACCATTGCTTAATGAAACCGTCAGATTTTCGGTGAAATCGGTGAAAATATAAACCTGGCTGGTTCCTATAATGGGCTGATTGTATCGTCAGTCTCCCACGCGGGCGGGAAGTGGAAAATCTGCCCCCATGTTTATGAAGTGCACATGCTGTGGAGCTAAGGAACATTTCTGAATGTGGATTAAGCATCAAGGGGTAGAGAGACCTTCTCTTGCCCTTGGGTGTACTGGAACAGCCTGGACCATCCTTACCATCTCAGACTATCCTGCATCATCTGGGGCCATTCTGGACCATCTGTACTGGATGACTTGCTGTGGACCGAGCGCCTGTATTTATCAGGCATAGGAAATCTAAAGCTTGACAATTCAAAAAAAGGAATTGGATAGATACTTGAAAAGGACCAATTTGCAGGGCTCTGGGGAAAGAGCAGGCGGGAGTGGGGCTAATTGGAGAGCTCTTTCAAAGAGCCGGCACAGGCATGATGGGCCGAATGGCCTCCTTCTCCGCTATACTGTTCCATGACCTGCTGTAGATTGAAGCTTGAGATTGGCCCTGTGTGTGCAGGCTTGTGTGATCAGTTAATGTTTCTCACTAATGTCCTGTTTACATTGGCACTGGTAATACATTGTAAATACAGCGACCTGGGCTGATCTGATGTGGCAGAAACCCAGCAGTCTGCAAAGCTGATTTAGAAACAGAATCATCTGATATTCGCCGCTGTGGAGAGTTCCTTGAGCTGCTGGATGGCTGATGGGCCGTACGTTAGCTGACTGTGATGGTTCTTACCCCGCACTCCTTCAAGACCCATTAAGACCGCCTACTTCCACCTCCGTAACACCACCCATCTCCGTCCCTGCCTCAGCCCATCCGCTGCTGAAACCCTCAGCCGTGTCTTTGTTACCTCCAGACTCGACTATTCCAACGCACTCCGGGCCGGCCTCCCACATTCCACCCTCCGTAAACTTCAGCTCATCCAAAACTCTGCAGCCAGTAACCGAACTCGAATAAAAGCTTGGTCAAAGAGGTAGGCTTTAAGGAGTGTCTTAAAGGAGGAGAGAGAGGTAGAGAGGCAGAGAGGTTTAGGGGGGAATTCCAGAGCTTAGGGACTAGACAGCTGAAGGCACGGCCCCCAATGGTGGAGCGATGATAATCGGAGATGCGCAAGAGGCCAGAATTGGAGGAGCGCAGAGATCTTGGAGGGTAGTAGGACTGGAGGAGGTTACAGAGATAGGGAGAGGCGTGTCCATGGAGGGAATTGAATGAGAATTTTAAAATCGAGGTGTTGCCACACTGGGAGCCAGTGTAGGTCAGCGAGCAGAGGGGTGATGGGTGAACGGGACTTGGTGTGAGTTAGGACATGGGGCAGTGAGCACAGAGGGTGATGGGTGAACGGGACTTGGTGTGAGTTAGGACACGGGGCAGTGAGCACAGGGGGTGATGGGTGAACGGGACTGGGTGTGAGTTAGGACACGGGGCAGTGGGCACAGGGGGTGATGGGTGAACGGGACTGGGTGTGAGTTAGGACACGGGCAGTGAGCACAGGGGTGATGGGTGAACGGGACTGGGTGTGAGTTAGGACACGGGGCAGTGAGCACAGGGGGTGATGGGTGTAATGATATCAGCAAATAGAGATGGTATTTGCCTGTTCGATTATGATGCCTTAACAGCATGTTTGCATGTATTGATTGCTTGTGCCTGACCAGCAGAGGGCATGTGACAGAGACAAGCAAGGCAGTTCAGTTTAGTTTCGGTTTCATTCTAGATGGATCACTAGCATCGTGTCTCCTGTAAAGCTGTATAAAGAGTTGAACAGACTTTAGATTAAAAGACATTCTCTTTCATAAATGTCTTGTCATTGAACCCACAAAGAAATCAATACATGGTGTCAGAAGTGATTGAAAGAGATGAAGAGGAAAAATCTGAAGTTAAATCAGCTCTCCACAGATTAGCAAGCCAAAAGAGAACATCGTTACTTACCATTAGAGAATAGCTAACGAAGTGAAAAATGGAAGGTTTACTCCCACCGGCGATGCTTCAGTTGACAGGTAATGTGGCTGAAAATTGGAGGAGATTCAAACAACGTGTGGGGTTGTATTTAGCGGCAATCGGAGCTGACGAGAAAAGTAATAAAAGGAAATCGTCACTGTTCTTACATGTCGTGGGTGATTAAGCTCTGGAGGTTTATAATAACTTCACATTCGCTGCTGATGGAGACAAAATGAAGCTAGATAAAATAATGGAACAGTTTGAGGCCTACTGCATACCTAAACGTAACGTGACGTTTGAGAGGCACAGATTTTTCACATGTGTACAGAAAACGGGTGAGACTATTGATCAGTATGTGACTGAACTGAGAAACAGAAGCAAATCGTGTGAATTTGGGGGACTGACAGACTCGCTGATAAAAGACAGACTGGTGTGTGGTATTCCAGATAATGGTCTAAGGGAAAGACTGCTAAGAGAGCAAGATCTAGACCTGGGAAAAGCCATAGCACTGTGTAGGGCTACAGAGACTGTGAAGTTGCAGGCAAAGGAGCTGTTCAGTGACAGTAGCTGCAACGTGGATGCAGTGAGAATGAACGGATACAAACCGTTTAACAAAAAGAGCGCCAATGTGAAAAAAGAGGCATGGCCAGCGAACGAAAATGAAAGGGACAATCGAAAGTCATGTATTCGATGCGGTACACAGCATCCACCAAGAAAGTGTCCAGCATATGGTAAAACATGCAATAGTTGCAACAAGAACAACCATTATGCCCGTTGCTGTAAGAACCAAGCGCAACAAAGCAAGGTCCATACAGTAGATGAAAGCGAGATAGAGGAGTTCTATGTAGATGTTGTGTCTGAAAACAAAAAAGAAGAAAGAGACTGGATGTTGACACTAAAAGTGAATGACATACACATTCCATTTAAATTGGATACTGGAGCACAAGTTAATGTGATATCAGAGACTGATTTTAAGAAAATTAGACCCAGACCAAAGATACATGGAATAAAAGTGAAAGTGACAGGATACTCAGGTACTGATATACCAGTGAAAGGAAGATGTATTGTCAAAGTAACACACAAGGACAGAGAGCACACGCTAGCATTAATCGTGGTGCCAAAGGATGTGCAAGCCATACTAGGTTTAAAAGCCTGTGAGAGACTGAACCTGGTAAAGAGAGTCCTCGTTGTGGAAAGCAAAGGAGAGACAGTCTATGATGAACTCATGAAAGAGTACAATGACCTATTTAAGGGTCTAGGCTGCCTGCCAGGAGAACACACGATCAGAGTAGATAAAAGTATGCCAACGGTCATACATCCATGCAGAAAAGTTCCGTTTGCTCTTCAAAAGCAACTGAAGGCTGAGTTGGACAGGATGGAAAGCCTGAACGTGATTCAGAAGATAGATGAGCCAACTGAGTGGGTGAGTTCCCTCGTCATTGTGGACAAAAAGAATGGAAAGCTCAGAATTTGCCTGGATCCAAGAGATCTAAACAGAGCAATAAAGAGAGAGCACTTCAAGCTTCCTACATGTGAGGAAATCATGGCACAGTTTGCAAATGCAAAGTATTTCAGCAAGTTAGATGCATCATCAGGATTTTGGCAGATGAAATTGGACGAAGCAAGTTCAAGTCTGTGCACGTTCAACAGTCCATTTGGCAGATACAGATTCCTAAGGTTACCATTTGGCATTGCCTCAGCTCCTGAAGTGTATCACAAAACTATCCATGTGATCTATGAGCACCTGGAGGGAGTTGATACATCAATGGATGACATCATCGTATGGGGAACCACGAGAACTTAGCATGACGAGGGACTGAAAAAAGTGCTGGAAGCAACAAGGAAAACAAACCTGAAGCTGAATAGCGAGAAATGCCAGCTCGGTGTGACAGAACTGACATTCGTGGGAGATATCCTCAGCAGTGAGGGCATCAGACCAGATCCCAGAAAGGTGTCCGCCATTGAGAATATGCCAAAGCCACAATGCAAAAAGGACGTGCAGAGGTTTAATGGAATGATCAACTACATGGGTAAATTCATATCCAACCTCTCAGAAAAGATGGCGCCACTGAGAAGACTAACTGAAAAGAACATAGAATGGGAATGGAATCATGAGCATGAGAGGTCATGGAGCGATCTAAAGAAACTGCTCACAGAGGAACCAGTTCTGAGGTTTTATGACCCAGCGAGACCCATCAAGGTATCATCAGATGCATCACAGAGTGGGCTCGGTGCCGTTCTTCTGCAAAAATATGACGACTGGCAACCTATTGCATATGCATTGCGCTCAATGACAGACGCGGAGACGCGATATGCTCAAATAGAAAAGTGTGGTAAACCACTGTTTGTATTCCTGTTTGTCCTGTTTGTATTCCACTGTGTACATGCCTGGACATGCCTCGGCTGGCTCCTCCCACAGGTCCTAGTATAAAGGTGACTGCTCCCCAGCCCTTGGTATCCTGGACCGGTCAACCACTCGAGGCAGACCTCCATTCTGTTGTTAATAAAATTGATGCGCTATCAATTACTCATAAAAGACTGAGAGTTAGAAGAGTAACTAAAGGCTTTTATTAACAACAGAATGGAGGTCTGCCTCGAGTGGTCGACCGGTCCAGGATACCAAGGGCTGGGGAGCAGTCACCTTTATACTAGGACCTGTGGGAGGAGCCTGTGGGAGGCTGTGTTGTGGAACACGGAGTCATCGGCCCCGACCCCGACCGGATGCGTCCCCTTATGGAACTTCCACTGCCCCACTGCCTCAAGGCCCTGAAGAGGTGCCTAGGGTTTTTCTCCTATTACGCCCAGTGGGTCCCCTACTATGCGGACAAGGCCCGTCCGCTGATCAAGTCCACCTCTTTTCCCTTGACGGCAGAGGCCCGCTTAGCCTTCCACCGTATCAAGGAGGACATTGCCAAAGCCACCATGCACACAGTGGACGAATCCATCCCCTTCCAGGTGGAAAGCGACGCGTCCGACTTTGCCCTGGCCGCTACCCTCAATCAGGCGGGGAGACCCGTGGCCTTCTTTTCACGAACCCTCCAAGGCCCGGAGACCAGACACTTCGCTGTTGAGAAGGAGGCCCAGGCGATTGTGGAGGCTGTGCGTCATTGGAGGCACTACCTGGCCGGAAAACGATTTACCCTGCTCACTGACCAGCGTTCAGTTGCTTTTATGTTTAACAACAAGCAGAGGGGCAAAATCAAAAATGACAAGATCTTGAGGTGGAGAATCGAACTTTCCACCTACAACTACGAGATCTTGTACCGGCCCGGGAAGCTAAATGAACCCCCGGATGCGCTATCGCGTGGCACCTGCGCCAGCGCGCAGATCGATAGACTACGGGTCCTCCACAATGACCTCTGCCACCCGGGGGTCACCAGGTTCTTCCACCTCATCAAGGCCCGCAACCTGCCTTACTCTATTGAGGAGGTCAGGACCATGACCAGGAACTGCCAAGTCTGCGCTGAGTGCAAACCACACTTTTATAGACCAGACAGGGCCCACCTGATAAAAGCCACTCGCCCCTTCGAGCGCCTGAGCGTTGATTTTAAAGGGCCTCTCCCCTCCTCCGACCGCAATGTGTACTGCCTCAATATTATTGATGAGTACTCCCGTTTCCCGTTCGCCTTCCCCTGCCCGGACATGACCAGTGCCACGGTCATTAAATGTCTGAACAACCTCTTCACCCTGTTCGGCTTCCCCAGCTATATCCATAGCGACCGGGGCTCATCGTTTATGAGCGACGAACTCCGTCAGTACCTGCTAACTAGGGGTATTGCCACAAGCAGGACCACCAGTTACAACCCCCGGGGGAACGGACAGGTGGAAAGAGAAAATGCGACAGTTTGGAAGGCCGTCCTGCTAGCCTTAAAGTCTAGGGGCCTTCCAACCTCCCGCTGGCAGGATGTGCTCCCCGATGCGCTCCACTCTATTCGGTCACTGCTCTGCACTGCCACTAACGCCACCCCTCATGAGAAAATGTTTGTCTTCCCAAGGAAGTCCACATCAGGGACATCGCTACCGCCATGGCTGACGTCCCCAGGGCCGGTCCTACTGAGAAGACACGTGAGGACCCATAAAACGGACCCCCTGGTCGAGAGGGTCGACCTCCTCCACGCCAACCCCCAGTATGCTTACATCGCATACCCGGACGGGCGGGAGGACACAGTCTCCATAAGAGACCTTGCACCCTCGGGGACCACAGTAACCCACTACCCACTACCACCCCCCCCCCACGATCCGATATCCAGCCCCAGCAGACGGCAGGCCTGGGCCCCGCGACCCGCTCGACATCTACGAGGACGACACGCCTGTGCCACAGCCTACGCTGGACTCGACGCCAGAAGCTTCACTACCCCTGCCGTCGCCACGCCGATCACAGCGGCAGACAAGACCTCCGGAGAGACTCCAATACACTAACTTTTAATACACTTCACCCCGCCGGACTCAATTTTAAACAAGGGGTGAATGTGGTAAACCACTGTTTATATTCCTGTTTGTCCTGTTTGTATTCCACTGTGTACATGCCTGGACATGCCTCGGCTGGCTCCTCCCACAGGTCCTAGTATAAAGGTGACTGCTCCCCAGCCCTTGGTATCCTGGACCGGTCGACCACTCGAGGCAGACCTCCATTCTGTTGTTAATAAAAGCCTTTAGTTACTCTTCTAACTCTCAGTCTTTTATGAGTAATTGATAGCGCATCAAAAAGGAGCTGCTCAGCATCACATACGCCTGTGAAAGATTTCACCAGTTTGTGGCAGGACAAGCAATCAGTGTAGAGACTGACCATAAGCCCTTGATTGCATTGTTCCAAAAGCCACTAAATAGCTGTCCGCTTAGAATACAAAGAATGATGATTAGGCTGCAACGCTATACACTGAATGTTGCGTACACACCGGGTAAGCTGATGTATACAGCAGACACGTTGTCTAGAGCTGTTGACCCAAGTGAGCCCGCAAACACCACAATGGATGAAAAAGTGAACGCCTACGTGGACATGATCACAAGTGCACTGCCCATAGCAGATGCAAAAATGGAGCTCATAAAGACTGAGACAAACAAAGATGAAACAATGAGACGACTGAAGAAAAGCATCTTGGATGGATGGCCCAACATGAAGCAAGACTGCTCGCCTGACATAGCAGAGTACTGGAACTGCAGGGCGGAACTATCAGTGGTCGAAGACATCATCTACAAAGGAAGTAAAATAGTTATCCCAAAAAGTCTGAGAAAAGAGATGCTAAAAAGGATCCATGGAGGACATCTGGGAATCGAAAAGTGTAAGAAAAGAGCACGAGAGGTGATGTACTGGCCACGAATCAACCAAGATGTGACAAATGAAGTGTCAAACTGCACAATATGCCTGAAATATCAAGCAAGCAATCCGGTAGAACCACTAAAGCCACACCCAGCGCCAGACAGACCTTACCAGAAGGTAGGCGCTGACCTATTCGTATGTCAAGGGAAGGACTATCTTGTAGTCATAGACTATTACTCCCTGTATCCAGAGGTTTGTAGACTGTGCACCACCACTGCAGATGCTGTGATAACATGTATGAAAGCCATATTCTCCAGACATGGCGTGGCAAGCGAGGTCTTCACAGACAACGGACCCCAGTTTTACAATGCAAGTTTCCGACACTTTGCCAAAGAGTGGGACTTTGTCCACACAACGTCAAGTCCTCACTATCCACAGTCCAATGGACTAGTGGAAAAATCGGTCCAGACAGTGAAAAGACTGATGTACAAGGCAAAAGACAGTGGAACTGACTTCGACCAGAGCATGCTTGTATACCGCACAACGCCGCTCGAGTGTGGTAAGTCACCAGCCCAACTCCTGATGGGACGTCGGCTAAGGTCAAACCTACCCATGCCGTAGAACCTCCTGAAAACAAAAGAGGGGGAGAAAGTGAGGAAGTTCAAAGAACAACAGAAAGAAAAGCAAAAGTACTACTATGACAGAGGAACACAAAACCTACCTGAACTCCACACTGGTGACCAAGTAAGGTTCAAAGACAAAACAAACACATGGGCTCAGAAGGGAACTGTCCTGAGTGAAGGTCAACCAAGATCATACACCATTCAGACAGATGAGGGTGCTGTTCTGAGAAGAAATCGTCGAGATCTTCTCACGGGACCAGCCACAGCAGGTCAAGAGACTGATACTGTTGAACAACCTGATCACACAGCTGAGAAACCATCATCTGAGGCAACAACTCAGATTCAAGGACAATCAATCAGAAAATCCTCAAGACACGTGAAGCCTCCTGAGAGACTCATTGAGCAAATTTAAGGACTATTGTTATAGAAGGAAGTAATGTTATCTTATTCTTTCTTCAAGTTCTAGTGTATTGACATATTTCATGTGAACACACAAAGCAAGGTTAAAAAACCTTGATCATGATAATGATAATGTAAGTTCATTAAGTGTTACAGTTAAAATGCAGATTAATACAAAGAAAACATGTTGTTAGTTTAAAGTAAAATACTTTTGTTTTAAGAAAAGGAGATGTAATGATATCAGCAAATAGAGATGGTATTTGCCTGTTCGATTATGATGCCTTAACAGCATGTTTGCATGTATTGATTGCTTGTGCCTGACCAGCAGAGGGCATGTGACAGAGACAAGCAAGGCAGTTCAGTTTAGTTTCGGTTTCGTTCTAGATGGATCACTAGCATCGTGTCTCCTGTAAAGCTGTATAAAGAGTTGAACAGACTTTAGATTAAAAGACATTCTCTTTCATAAATGTCTCGTCATTGAACCCACAAAGAAATCAATACAATGGGTGAACGGGACTTGGTGTGAGTTAGGACATGGTGCAGTGAGCACAGGGGGTGGTGGCTGAACGGGACTTGGTGTGAGTTAGGACACGGGACAGTGAGCACAGGGGGTGATGGGTGAACGGGACTTGGTGTGAGTTAGGACACAGGGCAGTGAGCACAGGGGGTGATGGGTGAACGGGACTTGGTGCGAGTTGAAACAGTGAACACAACTATAGGGAAAGGGCGGAATGAATTATATACATAGTTACATATAGTCTACAGCACAGAAACAGGCCATTCGGCACCACTGGTCCGTGCCGGTGTTTATGCTCCACACGAGCCTCCTCCCACCCCTCTTCATCTCACCTCATCAACATGTCCTTCTATTCCTTTTCCCTCATGTGTTTATACAGCTTCCCCTTAAATGCATCTATACTATTCACCTCAACCACTCCCTGCGGCAGCGAGTTCCACATTCTCACCACTCTCTGGGTAAAGAAGTTTCTCCTGAATTCCCGATTGGATTTATTAGTGACTGTCTTATATTGATGGCCTCTAGTTCTGGTCTTCCCCACAAGTGGAAACATCTTCTCTACGTCTACCCTATCGAACCCCTTCATAATCAGGTCACCCCTCAACCTTCTCTTTTCAAGAGAAAAGAGCCCCAGCCTGTTCAATCTTTCCTGAAAGTTAAAACCTCTCATTTCTGGTATCATCCTTGTAAATCTTTTTTGCACCTTCTCCAGTGCCTCTCTATCCTTTCTATAATGTGGTGACCAGAACTGTTCACAGTGCTCCAAGTGCAGTCTCACCAAGGTTCGATACAAGTTTAAAATAACTTCTCTGCTTTTCAATTCCGTCTCTCTAGAGATGAGCCCTGGTGCTTGGTTTAATGGTCTTATTAACCTGCATCGCTCCTTTCAGTGATCTGTGTATCTGTACCCCCCCAGATCGCTCGGTTCCTCTACCCCATTTAGAGTTTTATTTTCCCAGGAGTGTGTGTCCTCCTTAATCTGCCTACCAAAATGCACCACCTCACACTTATCTATATTCAAATTCATTTGCCATTTACATGCCCATTCTACAAGTTTATTAATGTCTTCCTGTATTTTGTCACTGTCCTCCTCTGTATTAACCACACCCCCAATTTGGTGTTGTCTGCAAATTTTGAAATTGCACTTCCGATTCCCGAGTCTGAATCGTTAATGTAAATGGTGAACGGCAGTGGTCCCAGTACCGATCCCATCTTTTGCCAAACTGACTGGGAGTTTTCACATTTGCCGTTTCAGCCCACGGGACCTGCGTTCAAATTCAGCTTGGCTGCTGGGACAGAAACTTCATCCGATTGTAGCGACCCAATGCCTTATCATAAGCTTCAAACTTCATCATAAGTAAAAACTTTAAGATGAGTAAACAAGTGGGAACTTTGGGAATGTGCTGGGTAGGTATTGCCTGGCGACTTGTGAGCAGGGGGCTGGGAACATCGAAAAATAGGAACAGGAGGAGGCCATTCAGCCCCTCGAGTCTGTTCCGCCATTTAATGAGATCATGGCTGATCTATATCTGAACTCCATCTACCTGCGTTGGCTCCATATCCTTTTATACCCTTGGCTAGAAAAAATCTATCGATCTCACAGATTTAAAATTATTAACTGAGCCCCAGCATCTATTGCTCTTTGTGGGAGAGAGGTCCACACTTCTACCACCCTTTGTGTGAAGAAGTGTTTCCCAACTTCTCTCCTGAATGGCCTGGCTCTGATTTTAAGGTTATGTCCCACTTGTCCTAGACTCCCCCACCAGCGGGAAAAGTTTCTCTCCATTTACCCTATTAATTCCTTTCAAAATCCTAAAAACCTCAATCAATGTGGGAGTGTCTGTCTGTGTGTTTAAGGGAGGGTCTATGGGAGTGTTTGTGTGTGTCTGAGTGGGCAGCACTCTCTCGCCTCTGAGTCAGAAGGTTATGGGTTCAAGACCCGCTCCAGAGACTTGAGCACAAAAATCTAGGCTGACACTCCCAGTGTAGTACTGAGGGAGTGCTGCACTGTCGGAGGGGCAGTGCTGAGGGAGTGCCGCACTGTCGGAGGGGTAGTACTGAGGGAGTGTCGCACTGTCGGAGGGGCAGTGCTGAGGGAGTGCCGCACTGTTGGAGGGGCAGTACTGAGGGAGCGCCGTACTGTCGGAGGGGCAGTACTGAGGGAGAGCTGCACTGTCGGAGGGGCAGTACTGAGGGAGCGCTGCACTGTCGGAGGGGCAGTACTGAGGGAGCGCTGCACTGTCGGAGGGGCAGTAATGAGGGAGCGCTGCACTGTCGGAGGGGCAGTACTGAGGGAGTGCTGCACTGTCAGAGGGTCAGTACTGAGGGAGTGCTGCACTGTTGGAGGGGCAGTACTGAGGGAGAGTTGCACTGTCGGAGGGGCAGTACTGAGGGAGCGCTGCACTGTCAGAGGGGCAGTACTGAGGGAGCGCTGCACTGTCGGAGGGGCCGTCTTTCGGTGATGTTAAACCGAGGCCCATTTGCTCTCTCAGGTGGACGTAAAAAATCCTACAGCCACTATTTTGAAGAAGAGCAGGAGGAGTTATCCCCGGTGTCCTGGGGCCAATATTTATCCCTCAACCAACGTCGCTAAAACAGATTATCTGGTCATTATCACGTTGCTGCTTGTGGGAGCTTACTGTGCACAAATTGGCTGCCGTGTTTCCCACATTACAACAGTGACTACACTTCAAAAAGTACTTCATTGGCTGTAAAGCGCTTTGGGACGTCCGGAGATCGTGAAAGGCGCTATAGAAAGGCAAGTCTTTCTTTTCCTTTCTGTGGGAGTGTCTGTGGATGTGGGCGTGTTTATTGGAGTGTGCGAGTGTGTGTTGGAGTGGTTCCATTTTTATCTATCTAATTGTAGCCAGAGAGTCACCTGCAACGGCTTCTCTTCCCACCCCCGCATCGTTACCTCTGGTGTCCCCCAAGGATCTATCCTTGGCCCCTCCTATTTCTCATCTACATGTTGCCCCTCGGCGACATCATCCGAAAACACAGCGTCAGTTTCCACATGTGCGCTGATGACACCCAGCTCTACCTCACCACCACTTCTCTCAACCCCTCCACAGTCTCTAAATTGTCAGACTGCTTGACCGACATCCAGTTCTGGATGAGCAGAAATTTTCTCCAATTAAATATTGAGAAGACCGAAGCCATTGTTTTCGGTCCCTGCCACAAACACCGTTCCCTAGACACTGACTCCATCCCTCTCCCTAACATCTGTCTGAGGCTGAAGCACACTGTTCGCAACCTTGGTGTCATATTTGACCCTGAAATGAGCTTCTGACCACATATCCACAGCATAACTAAGACCGCCTATTTTCACCTCCGTAACATCGCCCGTCTCCGCCCTTGCCTCAGCTCATCCGCTGCTGAAACCCTCATCCATGCCTTTGTTATCTCTAGACTTGACTATTCCAACGCACTCCTGGCTGGCCTCCCACATTCCACCCTACGTAAACTTGAGGTGATCCAAAACTCTGCTGCCCGTGTCCTAACTCGCACCAAGTCCCGTTCACCCATCACCCCTGTGCTCGCTGACCTACATTGGCTCCCGGTTAAGCAGCGCCTCAATTTCAAAATTCTCATCCTTGTTTTCAAATCCCTCCATGGCCTCGCCCCTCCCTATCGCTGTAATCTCCTTCAGGCCCACAACCCCCGAGATATCTGCGCTCCCCCAATTCTGGCATCTTGAGCATCCCTGATTATAATCACTCCACCATTGGTGGCCGTGCCTTCTGTTGCCTGGGCCCTAATCTCTGGAATTCTCTGCCTAAACCTCTCCACCTCGGTACCTTTCTCACAGCTCAACCGATCCAATAGTGTCCAACATCGACATACACACAGACACACACACATAGACAGACAGACACACACACAGACAGACACACACACACACAGACGGACACACACACAGACAGACAGGCACACACACACACACAGACACACACAGACAGTGGCCCTACTTCGATAGCAAAATACTGCAGATGCTGGAAATCCGAAATAACAACAGAAAATGCTGGAAAAACTCAGCAGGCCCTACTTGTTGCCTCTTTGGATGTACTGGGCCAGACAGACCATGAGGGCAGCAGGTTGCCTCCCCATTCTGTGCTGGGTTGGATTGTCTCCACTGGGGCACTAGTTGCCAGTGAATGTGGGTGTTGGGTGGGAAATCATATTTGACAAATTTGCTAGAGTTCTTTGAGGATGTAATGAGCAGGGTGGATAAAGGGGAACCAGTAGATGTAGTGTATTTGGATTTCCAGAAGGCATTCGATAAGGTGCCACATAAAAGGTTACTGCACAAGATAAGAGCTCACGGGGTTGGAGGTAATATATTAGCATGGATAGAGGATTGGCTAACTAACAGAAAACAGAGAATCGGGATAAATGGGTCATTTTCCGGTTGGCAAACTGTAACTAGTGGGGTGCCACAGTGCTGGGGCCTCAGCTGTTTACAATCTACATTAATGACTTGGATGAAGGGACCGAGTGTAATGTAGCCAAATTTGCTGATGATACAAAGATAGGTGGGAAAGCAAGTTGTGCAGAGGACTCAAAGAACCTGCAAAGGGATATAGACAGGCTAAGTGAGTGGGCAAACATTTGGCAGATGGAGTATAATGTGGGAAAATGTGAGGTTATCCACTTTAGTAAGAAAAATAAAAAAGCAAATTATTATATAACTGGAGGGAGACTACAAAATGCTGCAGTACAGAGGGTTCTAGCCGTCCTTACCCGTTCTGGGCCGATAGGTGACTCCAGTCCCACACCAATGTGGTTGACTTTTAACTGCCCCCTGAAATGGCCCAGCAAAACCACTGAGTTGTATCAAAACATCTAGTGGTTCAAGAAGGCAGCCCGCCACCATCTTCTCAAGGCAACTGGGGATGGGGAATAAATGCCGGCCGTGCCAGCGACGCCCACATTCCATGAACAAATAAAAAACAGGGACCAGCTGATCCAGAGTGTATCCAGTTACACTCCGTATCAGGTGAAACAATTTGCATCATCTAAAGATTGCACATTTCAAACTGTCTCAGAATAACACAGTGTCATCATAGTTCAGAATGTCGTAGGTTCAAGTCCTCACAAAAATCTAGGCTGACACTGCCGGTGCAGTGCTGAGGGAGTGCTGCACTGTCGGAGGAGCCGTCTTTTGGATGAGACGTTAAACCGAGGTCCCGTCTGCCCCCTCAGGTGGTCGTAAAAGATCCCACGGCCACTATTTGGAAGAAGAGCAGGGGGAGTTCTCCCCGGTGTCCTGGGGCCAACATTTATCCCTCAATCAACATCACTAAAAAACAGATTATCTGGTCATTATCACATTGCTCTTTGTGGGAGCTTGCTGTGCGCAAATTGTCTGCCATGTTTCCTACATTACAACAGTGACTACACTGCAAGAGTACTTGCCCAGGCAGCAGCTTCACGACAGATCAAAGCATTTAATGACACTGTACCTAAACGCACATTCATTGCCAGCCTGCTACACCACCCACCATAAACTTTCAGCGGCGTATTGAATGTCGTGATTTGAGTGAGCCGATTGTAGCAGGGCAGCCGAGCTCACTGCCAATTCCCTCGGATTCTTCTTCCGTTCCCGTGACCGGCCGGGAGGTTGATGCTTGATTCCGGGAGACTCCAGGACAATGCGGAAAAACGGTTGGCAACCTCAGGTCAGAACCTTTGGCCGAAGAGGGGGGGAAAAATAAAAAATAAAGGAAGACTTGCATTTCTATAGCGCCTTTCACGACCACCGGACGCCTCAAAGAGCTTTACAGCCAATGAAGTACTTTTTGAGGTGTAGTCACTGTTGTAATGTAGGAAATGCGGCAGCCAATTTGCGCACAGCAAGCTCCCACAAACAGCAATGTGATAATGACTGGATTATCTGCTTTGTGATGTTGATTGAGGGATAAATATTGGCCCAGGACACCGGGGATAACTCCCCTGCTCTTCTTCAAAATAGTGGCCATGGGATCTTTTACGTCCATCTGAGAGGGCAGACGGGGCCTCGGTTTAACGTCTCATCCGAAAGACGGCACCTCCGACAGTGCAGCACTCCCTCAGCACTGCACTGGGAGTGTCAGCCTAGATATTTGTGCTCAAGTCTCTGGAGTGGGACTTGAACCCACAACCTTCCGACTCAGAGGCGAGAGAGCGTGCGACCCACTGAGCGAGGGGATGATGGCCGTGGCCTCTTGGGGAGACCAGAGCAGCTTTTCCGTTAAAGCTGAGACCTGGGGCTTCGGACGGTGGTGACAATGATTTCACAGCTGAGGCGATGTGGAGAAAGTGGGCAGCTGCTGTTGAAAAGCATGTGTCTTTAATTACTGGTTGAGATCGAGTTACTGTGATGACAGAACAAGCCCGGCCCAGCCCAACCCTGTCCTGGAATAACCTCTCTCATGCTAACTTCACAGCTTCTGGATTATAAATTTGCCTAATAATTATCACCTTTGTCAGCAGAATAAGAGTCCTGACAGCCTGCCTCCCGTCACCGAAAATGCTTACTCCCACAAAGAGCACATTGTCATAGCAAGGAGTGCAGTAAAAGGTAGCAGCCAGAGTGTGAAATCTTCACAATGCATTCTCGAACAGTGAAAAACATTCAGCAGAATTCTAGACCCTCTCAGTCCAAACCTGGGTTTTGTAAGGAGAGAGCACTTTGAGCTGGTGAGTACAGGTCTGTCACTGTATTACACTGGGGTACAGTACAGGTGGGTACAGGTCTGTCACTGTATAATGCTGGGGTACAGTACAGGTGGGTACAGGTCTGTCACTGTATAACACTGGTGTACAGTACTGGTGGGTACAGGTCTGTCACTGTATTACACTGGGGTACAGTACTGGTGGGTACAGGTCTGTCACTGTATTACACTGGGGTACAGTACTCGTGGGTACAGGTCTGTCACTGTATAACACTGGGGTACAGTACTGGTGGGGGACAGGTCTGTCACTGTATAATGCTGGGGTACAGTACAGGTGGGTACAGGTCTGTCACTGTATAATGCTGGGGTACAGTACAGGTGGGTACAGGTCTGTCACTGTATAACACTGGTGTACAGTACTGGTGGGTACAGGTCTGTCACTGTATAACACTGGGGTACAGTACTGGTGGGTACAGGTCTGTCACTGTATAACACTGGGGTACAGTACTGGTGGGTACAGGTCTGTCACTGTATAACACTGGGGTACAGTACTGGTGGGTACAGGTCTGTCACTGTATAACACTGGGGTACAGTACTGGTGGGTACAGGTCTGTCACTGTATAACTCTGGGGTACAGTACTGGTGGGTATAGGTCTGTCACTGTATAACCCTGGGGTACAGTACTGGTGAGTATAGGTCTGTCACTGTATAACACTGGGGTACAGTACTGGTGGGTACAGGTCTGCCGCTGTATAAAACTGGGCTACAGTACTGGTGGGTACAGGTCTGTCGCTGTATAACACTGGGGTACTGTGGTGTATGTAACCTGTTCCACCTTAAGAGAACTACCTTAAGAGATGTACTACTTTCTCTTGGCTGCTGTATACTGTAATACCGGTGGTGACCACACCGGTATATAAGTGTTGTGTAGGGATCTGCTGGGCAGTTCAGCCCTGACCTCCGAATAGTAAAGACCTGTTAAAAGTTATTCTTGTGGTCTGTGTCCAGTGATTTATAATAAGCATAACTGGGACACACAGACTTAACAGTGGCGACGAGTCCGATCTTACCCTGCGGCAGTTTTACATCCAAGGCAGCTTCATCCTCAGAACGGGCGTCGAGAAGAGGCATCCGCCCTCATCATCCTGCTGAGCACCATCGTACGGGAGGCATCGAGAACCCGGGTTAAAAAGAAAAATTCTGACCACGAAGCCCTCCATCAGCGACAGGCAGTGATCATCCCTTCTACCACGGTGGTGGGTAAGCCGATCAGCGACACGAGCAGAAAGTCGGCCGCATTGGCTGTGGAGTAGGGGAGGGAAAACGGAGGAAAAAGGGCGGAGAACTCGACCGCGGCCGGTGAAAAGGGCCGGGCTGCAATCGGGGCCGAGAGGCGCAGCGACTGGGGCAGCGTTAAGGCCACGAGAGCCGCGGAGAACTCAAACGCAGCCGGTGTAAAGGACCGGGCTGCATGCGGGGCTGAGAGGCGCAACAGCAGGGGAAGCGTGAATGCCCACGGGAACCGCGGGGGAGTAAAAGCAGCGTCGGGGAATTGAGAACCGCTGGGGAGGCGAGAACGGCAGCAGCACGGCAATCGTCATTGCAGCCAGCGGGGGAAGAAGGCAAACGCGGGAATCCGCCATTGTAGTCGGCGGGGAAAGAAGACGAGCGCGGGAAAGACCGCCAAGCGCGGGAAGCCGCCATTTTAGTAGGCGGGGGAAGAAGACAAGCGCCGGAAGCCGCCATTTTGAGAAAAAGAAAAATTTAAAAACTTGCAAGGATGCCTAAACATGGGAACATTAATACCTTTGATAGCGATATCGAAGATTGGACCACGTATGTAGAACGCATGGAAGTTTATTGTAAAGCAAATAAGGTACCAGATGATGAGAAAGCACTAACCTTATTAAGCTCAATGGGTGCGAAGACATACGGGCTATTGAAGCACCTTCTGTCACCAGATAAACCGGCGGATCAGACTTTCGCGAATATTGTTACTGTCCTGAAAAATCATTTAAACCCCATGCCTCTGATGATAGCGGAATGATTTAAATTTTACAGAAGAACGCAGCTGAAAGACGAAAGCAACGCTGAATTTTTAATTGAACTGCGTAAGCTATCAAAGTACTGTCAGTTTGGAACAGGACTAGCAGATGCGCTGAGAGATAAATTTGTGTGTGGATTGTTAATAGAAGGAACACAAAAGCGACTGCTTGAGGAGAATGATCTTACGCTTGATAAAGCTGTCACTATTGCAGCATTGCACGAAGCCGCAGCGAGAGGCACTGCGGAAATGCAGCTACGGTCACCGGAACTCAGCACCAATCAAATGGTCTTGGGTACAGTAAAATGTTATCGTTGTGGAAAGACAACGCACGATCAGAACCAGTGCTGGTTCAAAAATCAGGAATGCAGAAAATGTGGCAGGCTTGGTCACATAGCTAAAGTATGCCGGTCAGGAAAGAAGACCAGGAACAAAAAGTCACCGCAGGAAAAGTACAGAAAGGTACACAAGGTGACAGAGAACAGTTCGAACGAACAGAAGTCAAATTCAGACTCCCGCAGTAATGAACTGGGTAGTCTAAGAGTACACAATGTTGGTAATGAAGCAGACCTCCAAACAATCTGGGTCACACTTCAGATAGCAGGAGTCCAAGTGAAGATGGAATTGAACACTGGATCGGCATTGACGGTCATGAATAAGCAAGATTACAAAAGGTTATTCCCACATATTCCCCTACGGGATACGGAGATTGTATTGAAAACATACACGGGGCAAAGAGTATACCCCATCGGGAAGATAGAGGTAAAGGTGGTCCACAAGGGCAAAGAAAGCCGAGGAATGGACTTATATGTGCTACCTGAGGGAGGTCCACCACTACTGGGACGGGAGTGGATTAGGAAAATAAATATGGACTGGCATTCCTTAAAAGCACTAACGGTAGATATTGGTGAAAATGTAATACGGCGTCATGCTGACCAACTGGTAGAATCGAGAACAAGGGTCGAACCCATGGTTACGGCAGAGATAACCGTGGAAGAAGTTAGTGAACCTGAAACATCTACCTCAGAAGTGAATGTACCTGATGATGATGTCCAATCCATAAGAGACCAACTAGATGAGTCACCCCAGCAACGAGAATCAGAGACCCCTGAAAGGTGTTATCCAACTCGAATCAGGAGGCCTCCTCAGAGACTGAATCTTTGAACTGTTTTGCATGAAGTTGTATATATATATGTTATTATGTTATGTTAAATGGGGATATAAATGTTAAGCTAAAAAGGGAGGATTGTGGTGTATGTAACCTGTTCCACCTTAAGAGAACTACCTTAAGAGATGTACTACTTTCTCTTGGCTGCTGTATACTGTAATACCGGTGGTGACCACACTGGTATATAAGTGTTGTGTAGGGATTTGCTGGGCAGTTCAGCCCTGACCTCCGAATAGTAAAGACCTGTTAAAAGTTATTCTTGTGGTCTGTGTCCAGTGATTTATAATAAGCATAACTGGGACACACAGACTTAACAGGTACAGTACTGGTGGGTACAGGTCTGTCGCTGTATAACACTGGGGTACAGTACTGGTGGGTACAGGTCTGTCACTGTATAACACTAGGGTACAGTACTGGTGAGTACGGGTCTGTCTCTGTATAACACTGGGGTACAGTACTGGTGGGTACAGATCTGTCACTGTATAACACTGGGGTAGAGTACTGGTGGGTACAGGTCTGTCACTGTAGTACACTGGGGTACAGTACAGGTGGGTACAGGTCTGTCACTGTATAACACTGGGGTGCAGTACTGGTGGGTACAGGTCTGTCACTGTATAACACTGGAGTGCAGTACTGGTGGGTGCAGGTCTGTCACTGTATTACACTGGGGTACAGTACAGGTGGGTACAGTCTGCCACTGTATTACACTGGGGTACAGTACTGGTGGGTACAGGTCCGTCAGTGTATAACACTGGGGTACAGTACTGGTGAGTACGGGTCTGTCACTGTAATACTGGGGTACAGTACTGGTGGGTACAGGTCTGTCACTGTATAATACTGGGGAACAGTACTGGTGGGTACAGATCTGTCACTGTATAACACTGGGGTACAGTACTGGTGAGTACGGGTCTGTCGCTGTAACACTGGGGTACAGTACTGGTGGGTACAGGTCTGTCACTGTATAACACTGTGGTACAGTACTGGTGGGTACAGGTCTGTCACTGTATAACACTGGGGTACAGTACTGGTGGGTACAGGTCTGTCGCTGTAACACTGGGGTACTGCACTGGTGGGTACAGGTCTGTCACTGTATAACACTGGGGTACAGTACTGGTGGGTACAGGTCTGTCGCTATATAACACTGGGGTACAGTACTGGTAGGTACAGCTCTGTCGCTGTATAACACTGGGGTAAAGTACTGGTGGGTACAGGTCTGTCGCTGTATAACACTGGGCTACAATACTGGTGAGCACATGTCTGTCACTGTATAACACTGGGCTACAGTACTGGTGAGTACATGTCTGTCACTGTATAACACTGGGGTACAGTACTGGTGGGTACAGGTCTGTCGCTGTAACACTGGGGTACAGTACTGGTGGGTACAGGTCTGTCACTGTAGTACACTGGGGTACAGTACAGGTGGGTACAGGTCTGTCACTGTATAACACTGGGGTGCAGTACTGGTGGGTACAGGTCTGTCACTGTATAACACTGGGGTGCAGTACTGGTGGGTGCAGGTCTGTCACTGTATAACACTGGGGTACAGTACTGGTGGGTACAGGTCCGTCAGTGTATAACACTGGGGTACAGTACTGGTGAGTACGGGTCTGTCACTGTAACACTGGGGTACAGTACTGGTGGGTACAGGTCTGTCACTGTATAATACTGGGGAACAGTACTGGTGGGTACAGATCTGTCACTGTATAACACTGGGGTACAGTACTGGTGAGTACGGGTCTGTCACTGTATAACACTGGGGTACAGTACTGGTGGGTACAGGTCTGTCGCTGTAACACTGGGGTACAGTACTGGTGGGTACAGGTCTGTCACTGTATAACACTGGGGTACAGTACTGGTGGGTACAGGTCTGTCGCTGTATAACACTGGGGTATAGTACTGGTGGGTACAGGTCTGTCGCTGTATAACACTGGGGTAAAGTACTGGTGGGTACAGGTCTGTCGCTGTATAACACTGGGCTACAATACTGGTGAGTACATGTCTCTCACTGTATAACACTGGGCTACAGTACTGGTGAGTACATGTCTGTCACTGTATAACACTGGGGTACAGTACTGGTGGGTACAGGTCTGTCGCTGTAACACTGGGGTACAGTACTGGTGGGTACAGGTCTGTCACTGTAGTACACTGGGGTACAGTACAGGTGGGTACAGGTCTGTCACTGTATAACACTGGGGTGCAGTACTGGTGGGTACAGCTCTGTCACTGTATAACACTGGGGTGCAGTACTGGTGGGTGCAGGTGTGTCACTGTAGTACACTGGGGTACAGTACAGGTGGGTACAGGTCTGTCACTGTATTACACTGGGGTACAGTACTGGAGGGTGCAGGTCCGTCAGTGTATAACACTGGGGTACAGTACAGGTGAGTACGGGTCTGTCACTGTAACACTGGGGTACAGTACTGGTGGGTACAGGTCAGTCACTGTATAACACTGGGGTACAGTACTGGTGGGTACAGGTCTGTCACTGTATAACACTGGGGAACAGTACTGGTGGGTACAGATCTGTCACGGTATAACACTGGGCTACAGTACCGGTGGGTACAGGTCTGTCGCTGTAACACTAGGTTACAGTACTGGTGGGTACAGGTCTGTCACTGTATAACACTGGGGTACAGTACTGGTGGGTACAGGTCTGTCGCTGTATAACACTGGGGTAAAGTACTGGTGGGTACAGGTCTGTCGCTGTATAACACTGGGCTACAGTACTGGTGAGTATAGGTCTGTCACTATATAACACTGGGGTACAGTACTGGTGGGTACAGGTCTGTCGCTGTATAACACTAGGCTACAGTACTGGTGAGTACAGGTCTGTCACTGTATAACACTGGGGTACAGTACTGGTGGGTACAGGTCTGTCACTGTATAACACTGGGGTAAAGTACTGGTGGGTACAGGTCTGTCGCTGTATAACACTGGGGTAAAGTACTGGTGGGTACAGGTCTGTCGCTGTATAACACTAGGCTACAGTACTGGTGAGTACAGGTCTGTCACTGTATAACACTGGGTTACAGTACTGGTGGGTACAGGTCTGTCGCTGTATAACACTGGGGTAAAGTGCTGGTGGGTACAGGTCTGTCGCTGTATAACACTGGGCTACAATACTGGTGAGTACATGTCTGTCACTGTATAACACTGGGCTACAGTACTGGTGAGTACATGTCTGTCACTGTATAACACTGGGGTACAGTACTGGTGGGTACAGGTCTGTCGCTGTAACACTGGGGTACAGTACTGGTGGGCACAGGTCTGTCACTGTACTACACTGGGGTACAGTACAGGTGGGTACAGATCTGTCACTGTATAACACTGGGGTGCAGTACTGGTGGGTACAGGTCTGTCACTGTATAACACTGGGGTGCAGTACTGGTGGGTGCAGGTCTGTCACTGTATTGCACTGGGGTACAGTACAGGTGGGTACAGGTCTGTCACTGTATTACACTGGGGTACAGTACTGGAGGGTACAGGTCTGTCAGTGTATAACACTGGGGTACAGTACAGGTGAGTACGGATCTGTCACTGTAACACTGGGGTACAGTACTGGTGGGTACAGGTCTGTCACTGTATAATACTGGGGTACAGTACTGGTGGGTACAGGTCTGTCACTGTATAGCACTGGGGAACAGTACTGGTGGGTACAGATCTGTCACGGTATAACATTGGGGTACAGTACTGGTGGGTACAGGTCTGTCACTCTATAACACTGGGCTACAGTACTGGTGGGTACAGGTCTGTCACTGTATAACACTGGGGTACAGTACTGGTGGGTACAGGTCTGTCGCTGTATAACACTGGGGTAAAGTACTGGTGGGTACAGGTCTGTCGCTGTATAACACTGGGCTACAGTACTGGTGAGTACAGGTCTGTCACTGTATAACACTGGGGTACAGTACTGGTGGGTACAGGTCTGTCGCTGTAACACTGGGGTACAGTACTGGTGGGTACAGGTCTGTCGCTGTATAACACTAGGCTACAGTACTGGTGAGTACAGGTCTGTCACTGTATAACACTGGGGTACAGTACTGGTGGGTACAGGTCTGTCACTGTATAACACTGGGGTAAAGTACTGGTGGGTACAGGTCTGTTGCTGTATAACACTGGGGTAAAGTACTGGTGGGTACAGGTCTGTCGCTGTATAACACTAGGCTACAGTACTGGTGAGTACAGGTCTGTCACTGTATAACACTGGGGTACAGTACTGGTGGGTACAGGTCTGTCGCTGTATAACACTGGGGTAAAGTACTGGTGGGTACAGGTCTGTCGCTGTATAACACTGGGCTACAATACTGGTGAGTACATGTCTGTCACTGTATAACACTGGGCTACAGTCCTGGTGAGTACATGTCTGTCACTGTATAACACTGGGGTACAGTACTGGTGGGTACAGGTCTGTCGCTGTAACACTGGGGTACAGTACTGGTGGGTACAGGTCTGTCACTGTAGTACACTGGGGTACAGTACAGGTGGGTACAGGTCTGTCACTGTATAACACTGGGGTGCAGTGCTGGTGTGTACAGGTCTGTCACTGTATAACACTGGGGTGCAGTACTGGTGGGTGCAGGTCTGCCACTGTATTACACTGAGGTACAGTACAGGTGGGTACAGGTCTGTCACTGTATTACACTGGGGTACAGTACTGGAGGGTACAGGTCCGTCAGTGTATAACACTGGGGTACAGTACAGGTGAGTACGGGTCTGTCACTTTAACACTGGGGTACAGTACTGGTGGGTACAGGTCTGTCACTGTATAACACTGGGGTACAGTACTGGTGGGTACAGGTCTGTCACTGTATAACACTGGGGAACAGTACTGGTGGGTACAGATCTGTCACGGTATAACGCTGGGGTACAGTACTGGTGGGTACAGGTCTTTCACTGTATAACACTGGGCTACAGTACTGGTGGGTACAGGTCTGTCGCTGTAACACTAGGGTACAGTACTGGTGGGTACAGGTCTGTCACTGTATAACACTGGGGTACAGTACTGGTGGGTACAGGTCTGTCGCTGTAACACTAGGGTACAGTACTGGTGGGTACAGGTCTGTCACTGTATAACACTGGGGTACAGTACTGGTGGGTACAGGTCTGTCGCTGTATAACACTGGGGTAAAGTACTGGTGGGTACAGGTCTGTCGCTGTATAACACTGGGCTACAGTACTGGTGAGTAGAGGTCTGTCACTGTATAACACTGGGGTACAGTACTGGTGGGTACAGGTCTGTCGCTGTAACACTGGGGTACAGTACTGGTGAGTACAGGTCTGTCGCTGTATAACACTAGGCTACAGTACTGGTGAGTACAGGTCTGTCACTGTATAACACTGGGGTACAGTACTGGTGGGTACAGGTCTGTCACTGTATAACACTGGGGTACAGTACTGGTGGGTACAGGTCTGTCGCTGTATAACACTGCGTTAAAGTACTGGTGGGTACAGGTCTGTCGCTGTATAACACTGGGCTACAGTACTGGTGAGTACAGGTATGTCACTGTATAACACTGGTGTACAGTACTGGGGAGTACAGGTCTGTCACTGTATAACACTGGGGTACAGTACCGGTGGGTACAGGTCTGTCACTGTATAACACTGGGGTACAGTACTGGTGGGTACAGGTCTGTCGCTGTAACACTGGGCACAGTACTGGTGAGTACAGGTCTGTCACTGTATAACACTGGGGTACAGTAGTGGTGGGTACAGGTCTGTCACTGTATAACACTGGGGTACATTACTGGTGGGTACAGGTCTGTCACTGTATAACACTGGGGTACAGTACTGGTGGGTACAGGTCTGTCACTGTATAACACTGGGGTACAGTACTGGTGGGTACAGGTCTGTCACTGTATAACACTGGGGTACAGTACTGGTTGGTACAGGTCTGTCACTGTGTAACACTGGGTTACAGTACTGGTGGGTACAGGTCTGTCACTGTATAACACTGGGGTACAGTACTGGTGGGTACAGGTCTGTCGCTGTATAACACTGGGGTACAGTACTGGTGGGTACAGGTCTGTCGCTGTAACACGGGGGTACAGTACTGGTGGGTACAGGTCTGTCACTGTATAACACTGGGGTGCAGTACTGGTGGGTACAGGTCTGTCACTGTATAACACTGGGGTACAGTACTGGTGGGTACAGGTCTGTCACTGTATAACACTGGGGTACAGTACTGGTGGGTACAGGTCTGTCACTGTATAACACTGGGTACAGTACTGGTGGGTACAGGTCTGTCACTGTGTAACACTGGGTTACAGTACTGGTGTGTACAGGTCTGTCACTGTACAACACTGGGGTACAGTACTGGTGAGTACAGGTCTGTCGCTGTAACACGGGGGTACAGTAGTGGTGAGTACAGGTCTGTCGCTGTAACACGGGGGTACAGTACTGGTGAGTACAGGTCTGTCGCTGTAACACTGGGGTACAGTACTGGTGAGTACAGGTCTGTCGCTGTAACACGGGGGTACAGTAGTGGTGAGTACAGGTCTGTCGCTGTAACACGGGGGTACAGTACTGGTGGGTACAGGTCTGTCGCTGTAACACGGGGGTGCAGTACTGGTGGGTACAGGTCTGTAAGTGTAACACTGGGGTACAGTATTGGTGGTTACAATGTTAGATACTTGAATACTTTTGCTTTCATGTACCGGTGCTGGTCAGTCAGATGAGAGCTTTACCCCTGGAGCTGCTACTGTTCCCCTCTGTTGCTGAGATCTCTTGCTTATCCCCGATAGCCACCAGTGATTCGTCCATATCCCTGTTGTATCACCATACCACCTGCTGTGTTTCCCACGGCCTCTGTTACGTCTCCGATACTCCAGGTAGCGTCACCTTAATGCCCACACTCCCCCCATACCCCCCACTGTAACCCTCCATCGTCCTCTGCATATGAAAAGAACTTGCATTTCTATAGCGCCTTTCACAAACTCAGGACACCCCAAAGCGCTTTACCGCCAATGAAGTACTTTTTGAAGTGTAGTCACTGTTGTAATGCAGGAAACGTGGCAGCTAATTTGTGCACAGCAAGCTCCCAGAAACAGCAATGTGATAATGACCAGATAATCTGTTTTAGCAATGTTGATTGATGGATATATATTGGCCCCAGTGTAAAGTCTGTGGGTTGTATAGCGAAGTAATACACAGACTACAAGAGTAACTTAAACAGGACTTTACTATTCGAAGGTCAGGGCGAATCTGCCCAATAAATTCTGCCACAGCACTTATATACTGGTGTGGTCACCGTCGGTATTACAGTATACAGCAGCCAGGATAAAGTAGTGCCACACCTAAAATAGTTCTCTTAAAGGTGGACGGTTACATACAATAGTTCTCTTAAAGGTAGAACAGTTACATACACTACAATCCTCCCTTTTTAGCTTACAACATACTTATTCCCCATTAACATAACATCATAACATATCCAACTTCATGTTACAACAGTTCACAGAGGTAGTCTCTGAGGAAACAGTTCACAGATTCAGTCTCTGCGGGAAACAGTTCACAGATTCAGTCTCTGATCTTCTTGACTCGGTCCGGACCACGCCTCCGTGGTGTAGTCGGGTCACCTTGCTAGAGGGACTCATCCCATAGTCCTTCCCGAGACTTAACAGCTTTACTTCCATCACTTCTGAACCAGCATTGCTGACTTTTTTAAAACAACAAAAAACAGTTGGATTGCCTTGGGAAATTTTCCTACTTTCCAACTGATTTGGCTCCGTTCGGGGGACCACGTGTGTGATCGGGTAGAGGTAATAATGGTTCAGATGGTTATCATCTTCTGCTTCGTCTTTTCCTTTTTTTGCTTCTTGGAGACTCTCGGGGCTCCATTGTCAGCTGCCAGCTGTAACGACACCATCTCCCTATGTTCCTTAGACTTTAAGTGATTCATCCTGATTTCGGCACTTTGGGAGTTCTCGGCACAAGCTGGGCAGACCAGGTCCTCGTAATATTCAGTGTCACTCAACAGATCATGGTAATATTCGGTGTCGTCCTGAGCTAGGTCAGCGAGAGGGTCTTCTATTTCCTCCTTACCCAGCTGGACGTTAGCCGACTTTTGTTCCAAATCCCGACATCTGTCCTGAAGAGACTTCATCATGCGTTCAGATTCATCCCGCTTTTTCTGGGCTTCCTGCAAGTCTTTTACTAATGACCTCATTTGTGATTTCAATACTTCAACTTCATTCGGAGATTGATTGATCGGACTATTCAATCCCTCTACTGAAGTAGCTGTTTCAGTATTCTGTTGTTCTACATTGCCGTGCGTCAGCGTACTTTTGGCATCCAAGGGCTGTTCTGCTGCAGACTTCTCAGTCTGGGTTGCCACCTCAGCTCTTCCAATGACTTTTGAGAGCTCCCTTCTCTTTGAAGATTGAGGCTCGTATTTAAGTTTTTCCCATTTTAGAGTTTTATCCCTCAGCATATGAATGAGTTGGCTGACTGTTAACTCTTCTGCCATCATCCCTTTTCCATTAACTACAGGGCTGTTTATAACCTTGCCCTGGAGGAGTTGGCTGACTGTTAACTCTTCTGTCCTCATCCCTTTTGCATTAGCTGCAGGGCTGTTTAGAACCTTGTCCTGGGGCTCCTTTGCTGCTTCTACTTCGCCATCATCCGCAGCCCCCATCATTCGAATTTCCACAAATGAATCGTCCGGTGATGCTGCACCCAACTTCAGTAGGAGCTCGGAAGTCATGTCGACCAACTCAGCTTTTTCTGCCTGCAACCTGCTAACCAGCGCCTTCAGTTGCGGCACATCTTGTTCCACCGGATTGGAGCATGCCCCTTCAGAAGCCGAATCAGCTTTGATTCGTTTGGCCTCCTCGTGCAGAGGGTTTGTGTGCTCCTGCTCCCTTTTCTTCCCCAGTGTTAAGTCTGTGAATTATTTAGTTAATTAAGACACAGACTAATGAGTAACAATAAAAACAGGTCTTTACTGGTTGGAGGTAGGGACTATACTGAATACAAGATTACTGCACAGTGCTTATATACCGGTGTGTTCACCCCCGGTATTACGTCTGCAGCAGCCTGAGAAAGTAGTACATCTCTTAAGGTGGAACAGGCTTAAGCTCTCTTAAGGTGGAACAGGTTACATACACAACACTCCTCCCTTCTTAGCTTTATAGTCATCCCCCCATTTAACATAACGTAATAACATATATACATATATAACTTCATGTTTAACGTAACATATCACAGATTCAGTCTCTGCGGAAAACAGTTCACAGATTCAATCTCTGTGGTGTAGTCGGTTCACGTTACTCATTCAATAGTCCTTTCATGGATTTAACAGCTTGAACTTCCGAACTGATTTGGCTCCGTTCGGAGGGACCACGTGTGTGATCTGGTAGAGGTGATAATGGTTCAGATGGGTCATCTTCTGTTTTTACTTTTCCTTTTCTGCTTCTTGGAGACTCTCTGGGCTCCATTGTCAGCTGCCACAGCTGCCAGCTGCATGCGCAGTTCCTCCTTCTCTTCCTCCTGTTTCCGTCGTAGAGCCAGCTTCTCCCGATGTTCCGTAGACCTTTGGTGCTCCTCCATGATTTCTGCACTTTGGGAGTCGAAGTTACAAGCTGGGCAGGACAGGACATCGTAATATTCGGTGTCGTCCACCAGGTCATGGTAATATTCGGTGTCGTCCTGAGCTAGACCAGTGAGAGGGTCGTCTATTTCCTCCATACCCAGCTGGACGTTAGCCAGCTCTTGTTCCAAATCCAGACATCTTTCCTGAAGAGACTTCTTCATGTGTTCCTCTGCATCCAGCTTTTTCTGGGCTTTCAGCAAGTCGTTTACTAGTGACCTCATTTGTGATTTTAATACTTCAACTTCCTTTGGAGATTGATTGATCGGACTATGCAATCCCTCTACCGGAGCAGCTGTTTCAGCGGTCTGTTGTTCTACATTGACGTGAGTCAGCGTACTTTTGGCATCCAATGGCTGCTTTGTTGCAGTCGTTTCAGTCTGTGTCGTCACATCAGCCATCTCAATGACTTTTGAGAGCTCCGAACCCTTTTCCTTTGAAGATCGCAGCTCGTGTTCAAGTTTTTCCCATTTCAGAGTCTTGTCCCTCAGCATATGAAGGAGTTGGCTGACCGTTAACTCTTCTGACACCAGATTATGGCACGCACCTTCAGAACCTGAATCAGCTTTGATTCGTTCGGCTTCCTCGCGCAGATGGTTGGTGTGCTCCTGCTCCATTTTCTCCATCAGTTGCTTCTGTTGCCTTTCCAGATTCTCCCACTCTGTAACAAAGAACTTTTTTATTTCATTCATCTCTTGCTCAAAACGGCGAATCATTTGTTCTAATTGCTGTTGTAGTTTGAAATGGAGTTGAGTTCGAGCCCAGTGTCCCTCAAAAATGTGCATATCAGTAGACTTGACAGACTCAGAATTCTCTGTTAAACTATGTTATTGTTGCTCAGTGGAATTCTGTGCTGAAACTTTGTCTTTTGCACATGGGTTGGTCTTACCATCATCAGTTCTAGAGTCTGGGCTGATTATCTGCACCGAGTTCTCACTCTTTATGGCTTTTAGCGAATGCCAGTCCATATTTATGTTTCTAAACCACTCCCGGCCGAGTAGTGGTGGACCTCCCTCCGGTAGCACATATAAGTCCATTATTTGACTTCCTTCGCCCTTGTTGGCCACTGCAACCTTTATTGTCCCGATGGGGTACACTCTCTGCCCCGTGTAGGTTGTCAATATAATCTCCGTATCCTGTAGGGGAATATGTTGGAATAACCTTCTGTAATCTTTCTTATTCATGACCGACAATGCCGATCCAGTGTCCAATTCCATTTTTACTTGGACTCCTTCTATCTGAAGAGTAACCCAAATTGTCTGGAGGTCTGCACCCTTACCAACGTTGAGTACCCTTAAGCTAACCAGTTCAATACTGCTTAAGCCAGCCAGTTCATTACTGCTAGCGTCTGAATCGGACTCCTGTTCGGCCACCTTGTGTACCTTTGCGTATTTCCCTTGCGGTGACTTCTTGTTGCTGGTCTTCTTCCCTGACCTGCATACTCTAGCTATATGTCCAAGCCTACCACATGTTCTGCATTCTTGGTTTTTAAACCAACACTGGTTCTGATCATGCGTTGTCTTTCCACACCGATAACATTTAACAGAACTCACACCCAATTTGTGTGCACTGAGCTCCGGTGACCGTAGCTGCATTACTGCCGTGCCTCTCGCTGCGGCTTTGTGTGCTGCTGCCATAGTGACCACCTTCTCAAGCGTCAGCTCATTCTCCTCGAGCAGTCGCTTTTGTGTATCTTGTTTAAATAAACCACACACAAATTTGTCTCGTAGTGCATCTGTCAGTCCCGTTCCAAACTGACAATATTTCGCTAATTTACGCAATTCCAGCAAATATTCAGCATTGCTTTCATTCTGTAGTTGCCTTCTGTCATAAAATTTAAATCGTTCCGCTAGCATCAGCGGCGTGGGGTTTAGATGATCTTTCAGGACAGTAACAATCTCATCGAACGTCTTATCCGCCGGTTCATCTGGTGATAACAGGTGTTTCAATTGCCCGTATGTCTTCGCACCCATTAACTTTAATAATGTTAGTGCTTTATCTTGCTCACGAATTTTATTGGCCTTACAATAATTTTTTACTCGTTCTACATATATGGCCCAATCCTCGATGTCACTATCAAAGGTGCCAATATTCCCGTGTTTAGGCATTGTTACAATTTTGTTGGAATTTTATGCTACACAAGATGGCGGCTTCCCGCTCTTTGTCGTCGTCCTCCGCTCCCAAGATGGCGGTTTTCCCGCGTTTGGCGGTCTTCACCCGTCCCCCGACGCTGTCTGTAAGCCCGAGTGCGGCCCTTATCTTTTATGCGATCGCTGATCGCGAAGCGGCTCCCGACCGAAGCGGCTCTCGGCCCTTATCTGGAGTGCGATCGCTGGCTTGAAACGCCTCCCGCTCGAAGCGGCTCTCGCGCCCTTATCGCAGATGCGATCGATTTGAAAGCGGCCCGGCCCTTATCTGCCGATCACTATCGCCCTGTACCTCTGTCTTCCCCAGCCCTGTCTTCTACTCCGTTTCACAAGCTGATGGAGGCTTCAGGGTCCTAATGCCTGTCGCTTCCAGTGGGGTGGTGAGGTTTGAAACCTCTCTTCAACCGCCGTGGAATAACTGCCGCAGGGTAAGAACCTGACTCGTCGCCAGTGTTAAGTCTGTGAATTATTTAGTTAATTAAGACACAGACTAATGAGTAACAATAAAAACAGGTCTTTACTGGTTGGAGGTAGGGACTATACTGAATACAAGATTACTGCACAGTGCTTATATACCGGTGTGTTCACCCCCGGTATTACGTCTACAGCAGCCTGAGAAAGTAGTACATCTCTTAAGGTGGAACAGGGTTAAGCTCTCTTAAGGTGGAACAGGTTACATACACAACACCCAGCTGCTTCTGTTGTCTTTCCAGATTCTCCCATTCGGTATCATAGAACTTTTTCATTGCTTTCATCTCTTGCTCGAGACGGCAATTCAGTTGTTCTAATTGCTGTCGTAATCTGAAATAAGTTTGCGTTCGAGCTCGATGTTCCTCAGTAATATATATGTCTGTAACTTGAACAGACTCAGAATTCTCTGTCAAGCTATGTTGTTGTTGTTCAGAGGAATTCTGTTCTGAAGCTTTGTTCTCCTCTGGAGCATAAGCCTTTATGCCCACATTCGTTCTACCAACCTTAGTCAGCAAGTTCATTTTAGACTTGTCTTTCACGCTTGGGCTGGTTTTATCGTCATCCGTTTCAGAGTCTGAGCTGATTGTCTGCCCCGAGTCCTCACTCGTTATTGCTTTGAGGTAGTGCCATTCCATGTCTATTTTCTTGATCCACTCCCGTCCTAGAAGTGGTGGTCCTCCCTCAGGTAGTATGTATAAGTCCATTCCGGGGTGTTCTTTGCCCCTGTCTCTCACCTTGACTCTTATCTTTCCCATGGGGTATACTTTATGCCCCGTGTATGTCTGCAATACGAACTTGGTATCTCTCAAGGGTATATGTAAGAATAGCCGGTTGTAATCCCTTCGATTTATGACTGATAGGGCTGATCCAGTGTCCAATTCCATTCTCACTTGGACTCCGGCTATTTTTAGCATGACCCAGATAGTTTGTAGGTCAGCTTCCTTACTCACATTATGAATTCTCAGACTACCCAGTTCCTGGCCGCTTGGGTCTGAATCCGAATTCTGTTCATCTGAACTCTTCTCAACCACCTTGTGTACTTTGTTGTACTTTTCCTGTGATGGCTTTTTTTTTTGGTTGTTGGTCTTCTTCCCTGACCGGCATACTTTGGCTATGTGACCCAGTTTGCCACATTTCCTACAGTCCTGGTTTTTAAACCAGCATTGGTTCTGGTCGTGTGTTGTCTTCCCACAACGATAACATTTCGTTGCACCCGAAGTAATTTGATCCACACTGAGGACCGCTGCCTTCAGCTGCATTTCCACAGTTCCTTTCGCTGCGGCTTCGTGTGATGCTGCAATAAGGACAGCCCTATCCAGTGTAAGGTCGTTCTCTTCGAGCAGTCGCTTTTGCGTTCCTTCCTTCGACAACCCGCACACGAACTTGTCTTGCAATGCCTCTGTCAGATTTCCTCCAAACTGGCAGTATTTCGCTAGCCTACGCAGTTCGACCAAGTATTCTGCGTTGCTTTCCTCTTTCCGTTGCGTTCTCGCATAAAATTTGAATCGTTCCGCCAACATCAGCGGTGTGGGGTTCAAGTGATCCTTCAGAACAGCAACAATATTATCGAAGGTTTGATCCGCCGGTTTAACTGGTGCTAGAAGATGCTTCAATAGCCCGTATGTCTTCGCCCCCATCGAGTTTAGCAAGGTTATAGCTTTATCATCATCCTCTATTTTATTGGCCTCACAATATATCTCAATGCGTTCTACATACGTGGCCCAATCTTCTACCTCGGAATCGAAATCGTTGATGTTACCACACTTAGGCATCTTCACCTCCCTGATAAACAACAACGAAATATTTCTTTAACTCTTTTTTTTCCCCCAAGATGGCGGTTTCCCCGCGCTTATCTTCTTTCCCCGCCCCTTTCAAAATGGCGGTTCCCGCTTCTGTCTTTTTCTCCGCCTACTGGCGGCTTCCCGCGGTTTCCCGCGCTTATCTTCTTTCCCCGCCCACTTTCAAGATGGCGGTTCCCGCTTTTCTTCCCCTGGCGGGAGGGGTAAGCTTTTCCCTCGGGCGACGGCCGCTGGCTTTCGGGGTTCGCAGCCTGCTCTTCGGCTTCAGCGCGTTCCCTTCTCTCGGCCGGGCAACCGGCTCTGGGTACAACCTGTTGACGGCGAACGGTCTCAGCCGCTGGCTGGATCTCGCTCAGTCTCCCTCGCTCGGGCTCTGTCTCTCCCGCTCGCGCGGCTCTCGCTCGCTCTCTCTCGGGCTCTGTCTCTCCCGTTCGCGCGGCTCTCGCTCGGGCTCTGTCTCTCCCGCTCGCGCGGCTCTCGCTCGCTCTCTCTCGGGCTCTGTCTCTCCCGTTCGCGCGGCTCTCGCTCGGGCTCTGTCTCTCCCGCTCGCGCGGCTCTCAATCGCGCCTCCCAGCCCTCTCGCAGTCCGGTGCTTCCCTCCCCGGCTGCGGCTGAGTTCTCCGCGATTTATTTATTTTATCTCTTCCCGCGCCTTACGATCCCGGTCGCAGCGCTTCGTGGCCTCGGTCACTGTCCGACCTTTTTCACCCCAATCGCGCCTCCCAGCTTCTCGCAGTCCGGTGCTTTCCTCCCCGGCTGTGGCTGAGTTCTCCGTGGCTTATTTATGATTATATCTTCCCGCGCCTTACGATCCCGGTCGCAGCGCCTCGTGGTCGCGGTATTTGTCCGGCCTTTTTCGCCGTCGCGGTCTAGTCGTCTCACGACGCTCCCCAGCCCGCTTGTACCGCGGCTTCTGCTCCACGCTGCCCCAGTCTCAGCGCCTCTGGGCCCGACTTCTGTCCGGCTCCTTTCCCCCTCGACCGTGGTCGAGTGCACCGCCCTTATCCTCCGTTTATTTGTTTCTATTTTCCCTTTACTCACAGTCACCGTGGCCGACTTGCTTCTCGTGTTGATCGGCTCACTCACCACCGTGGCAGAAGGGACAATCCGTGCCTGTTGCTGATGGAAGACTTCGTGTTTGAATCTTCCTCCTTTCTTGGTCTGCAGACTCGAGTTTTCTCTCAGCAAAACGACGAGGGCGGGTGCCTCTTTTCGACGCTCGTTTACTTCTTCAGAAGTATTGTTGCCGCAGGGTAAGATCGAACTCGTCGCCACTGTAAAGTCTGTGGGTTGTATAGCGAAGTAATACACAGACTACAAGAGTAACTTAAACAGGACTTTACTATTCGAAGGTCAGGGCGAATCTGCCCAATAAATTCTGCCACAGCACTTATATACCGGTGTGGTCACCGTCGGTATTACAGTATACAGCAGCCAGGATAAAGTAGTGCCACACCTAAAATAGTTCTCTTAAAGGTGGACGGTTACATACAATAGTTCTCTTAAAGGTAGAACAGTTACATACACTACACCCAGGACACCGGGGAGAACTCCCCTGCTCTTCAAATAGTGCTGTGGGATCTTTTACGTTCACCTGAGAGGGCAGATGGGGCCTCGCTTTAATGTTTCATTCAAAAGATGGCACCTCTGACAGCGCAGCACTCGCTCAGCACTGCACAGGGAGCGTCAGTCCGGGTTTTGTTCTCAAGTCTCTGGAGTGGGACTTGAACCCTCGACCCTCTAACTCAGAGGCGAGAGTGCTGCCCACTGTGACATGGCTGGCCTCTCCCATACCCCCACTGTATACAGCTCACTGTACCTATTTACCCCTCTGTAATTGAGCGGCAGGAGGAGCACTGTCGCCTTTAAGGACCCGTGGTTCGTGTCGCTGCACGCCTGGTGTAAACCGACCACAGGGCGCCCGGCGCACGCTGATCTTGATCCCCGCCCAATTTGGCAAACAATAGCGGTCCTGAAACAGGCCTTAGTCCCAACCGATTTTCACGGGCAATGGGCCCAACTCCAGATTCAACCGGGAGCCCTAACCAATAGGGCAGCGGCAGATTGAGCCACGTTGGACTCCTTTCCGCGCCCATTATCCTGGTGAAAAAGCAGGCAGCAGCCCAGTTGAATTTCAGGACCCTGTGTTAATCGGGAATCCCTGCAGAGTGGGGAGCGGTGCGAGGAAGGGCTGCCTGAGGAGCGATCGGCGTGGCCCAGTGTGGTTAACGTTGCCCGCGAAACCGTTTCCTTGGCTGCAGAACTGTTTGATCACATTTTGATTTTCTTTTCCATGAGCCCGTGGAACGGTTGGCTGTAGCAAACACTTGGAGACTTGTCCTTGAGGGGTGGGCTTCACCAAGCGTGTGCAGTTTAAGCACCGGCCGATTGGCCGAGCTTGGATTGGGCTGATTCTGCCTTTTCTCAGATGAACAACGGATTCTCTTGTCGAAAATTGCATCAGACTGTGAGTTGGGAGTGAGGCTTTTTTTTTTTAACCAGTTCTAAGCCAGGAGAGGCTGAACAAGGAGCCTGAGATTGCCATACACTTGGATCAGTTGGTAGAGTAACACCACACATAGATTCTTCCATCCTGTTAACTCTTGCACATAAAAGAAAAATCTTGGATATTTAATGGACGTTTCTGGACATTGAACCTCCCCGCAAGACTTTCACTGACCAGGTACAGCATGGTTTTAGGTTGTTGGGTTTAAGAGAAGATCAAATGGCTGCCAGGGCATTTTGTTGGTTCCGCGATCTAGATCTTCCTCGCATGGCGCTGGGTGTCTCTCCGCTGTTCGTACATACGGGGCTCGGTCGCGCTGCTGGGTAGAATGGGTTCATTTTCCAGACACCTGCAGCTGGCGTTCTGATTTGCCGCTAGCTTGGCTTTGCGGGAAGACTGGGGGAGGAGTCAGCACGCACAGTACCAGAGGTCTTTAAAGGGCTGCCGACTGTCACAACCCCGGCACAGCAATTGAGCGCATCGAAATGGCACCAGTGCGTTTAATGGAGCATCTATCACTGCCCCATCGAATACAATACTTAGCGGACAGGCAGATGCAACTCGCACGCGAGTGATGTGGTGACTGTGCTGGGTCCATGGATGCCAAAATGTCATGGAAAGAGGAGCCCTGCCTCACAGACGTGACGCGAACTAGACGGAGAAAGACTTACATAGAAACATAGAAGATAGGAGCAGGAGGAGGCCACTCGGCCCCTCGAGCCTGCTCCGCCATTCAATGACATCATGGCTGATCATCCAAATTCAGTACCCTGTCCCTGCTTTCTCCCCATACCCCTTGATCCCTTTAGCCTTAGGGAATATATCTAACTCCTTCTTGAATATATTTAATGAATTGGCCTCTACTGCCTTCTGTGGTAGAGAATTCCACAGGTTCACCACTCTCTGGGTGAAGAAATTCCTCCTCATCTCTGTCCTAAATGGCTTACCCCTTATCCTTAGACTGTGACCCCTGGTTCTGGACTCCCCCGCCATCGGGAACATCCTTCCTGCATCTAGTCCGTCTAGTCCAGTTAGAATTTTATAAGTTTCAATGAGATTTATAAGTTTCAATGAGGCTTGCATTTATATAACGCCTTTCACGACCTAAGGATGTCCTAAAATGCTTTACACCCAATGAAGTATTTTTGAAGTGTAGTCACTGTTTTAATGTAGGAAACGCGGCAGCCAATTTGTGCACAGCAAGCTCCCACAAACCGCAATGTGATAATAACCAGGTCACCTGATTTTTAGTGATGTTGGTTGAGGGATAAATATTGAATCAGGACACCGGGGAGAACTCCCCTGCTCTTCTCCGAAAAAGTGCCGTGGGATCTTTTACCTCCACCTGAGAGGGCAGACGGGGTCCTCGGTTTAACCTCTAGGGCTGCTATGCTTGGGTTCGGTGATGCCGTGTGACCAGGTTGGAGTCGCTGTCTGGGTCCGGGTGGCAGGCTGGGCACTGATGCTCACGGTGTTAAATGTAGAGGCAGCTCCTGCACGAACGGTCAGGAAATATAGAGCAGGCAGCCAGCAAGGACCCCGGCTCTCCTGGACTCTGGTGGCCTGATTAAACAGACAGCCTGGAAGCTCGTCAATACGGAGCGCTTCTGTAGAAAGTGCGGCGTCACCAGCTCTGCATGTGATCTATTGGTCCACGTTTGATTGGTGGGCGGCTGCTCGCTCTGACCTCATTCAGCACACTGTGTAAACACGGACCCTCATTCCAGCTGTGTCCAATTACACAGTCCCAGTCCTCACTCCAAGGAGGAAACAATAAGCTCCTGGCAAAATGGCAAGCGAGACTCCAGCTCACAAAGCACAATGGCATTGCTAACGCAGCGACCTCTCCAGCTCTCGCTGACATTCCTGTGGAAGTCGTGGCTGGCAGTCAGACTACATTTAACTCTTTTGAACACTACAGAGTTACATAAGAACAGAAGATTTGGGAGCAGGACTCAGCCATTCGGCCCCTCGAGCCTGCTCCGTCATTCAATAAGATCCTGGCTGATCTTCGACCTCAACTCCACTTTTCCGCCCGATCCCCATTTCCCTTGTTTCCCTTAGCATCTAAAAATCTATCAATCTTAGTCTTGAATATAAAAAAGCGTTTCATTGGAACATAGGAAGAGGAGGAGGCCATTCAGCCCCTCGAGCCTGTTCCGTCAATCATTTCGATCCTGGCTGATCTGTATCTTAACTCCATTTAGCTGTCTTGTTCCATAAACCGTAATACACTTGCCCAACAAAAATCCATCAATCCCAGTTTTTACATTTTCAATCGACCCCTCGGCATCAACAGATTTTTTGGGGAGCGCATTCCAGATTTCTACTAGCCTTTGTGTGAATAAGTGCCTCCTGACATCAGCCCTGAACGGCCTGGCTCTAATTTTAAGCTACTGCCCCCTTGTTCTGGACTCCCCTCACCAGAGGATACAGTTTCTCCCTATCTACCCTATCAACTCCTGTAATCATCTTAAACTTCTCGATTAGAATTATTTCTCAGCAGCCGACACAGCTGATTGTAGGTTTTGGATGTAGGGGAACATTCTTGTCCTCCAGTTGTATTTTGACTCGTTTGTGTAAATGTTTATCATTGAACCCATGCGGGCTAATGAACCAAGGAAGTGCGCAGTAGAGAGAGAGGCCATTCGACCCATTGTGTCCTCGCTGTACGGGGTATAACAGGAACTGTACAGGGTATATAACAGGAATGGTACAGGGTATATAACAAGAATGGTACAGGGTATATAACAGGGATTGTACAGGGTATATAACAGGAATGGTACAGGGTACATAACAGGGATTGTACAGGGTATATAACAGGAACTGTACAGGGTATATAACAGGAATGGTACAGGGTACATAACAGGGATTGAACAGGGTATATAACAGGGATTGTACAGGGTATATAACAGGGATAGTACAGGGTATATAACAGGAATGGTACAGGGTATATAACAGGGATTGTACAGGGTATATAACAGGAATGGTACAGGGTATATAACAGGAATGGTACAGGGTATATAACAGGAATGGTACAGGGTATATAACAGGAATGGCACAGCGTATATAACAGGAACGGTACAGGGTATATAACAGGAATGGTACAGGGTATATAACAGGAATGGTACAGGGTATATAACAGGAATGGTACAGGGTATATAACAGGAATGGTACAGGGTATATAAAAGGGATTGTACAGGGTATATAACAGGAATGGTACAGGGTATATAACAGGAATGGTACAGGGTATATAACAGGAACGGTACAGGGTACATAACAGGAACAGTACAGGGTATATAACAGGGATTGTACAGGGTATATAACAGGAATGGTACAGGGTATATAACAGGAACAGTACAGGGTATATAACAGGGATTGTACAGGGTATATAACAGGAACAGTACAGGGTATATAACAGGAACGGTACAGGGTATATAACAGGAATTGTACAGGGTATATAACAGGGATTGTACAGGGTATATAACAGGAATGGTACAGGGTATATAACAGGAATGGTACAGGGTATATAACAGGAACGGTACAGGGTATATAACAGGAATGGTACAGCGTATATAACAGGGATTGTACAGGGAATATAACAGGATTGTACGGAGTATATTACAGGAATTGTACAGGGTACATAACAGGAACTGTACAGGGTATATAACATGAACTGTACAGGGAATATAACATAAACAGTACAGGGTAAATATCAAGAATTTTACAGTGTATATAACAGGAATTGAACTGGGTGTATACCGGGCTGTACAGAGTATATAACAGGAATTGTACAGGGTATATAACATGAACTGTACTGGGTATATAACAGGAATTGCACAGTGTCTATAACAGGAACTGTACAGGGTATATAACAGGAATTGTACAGGGTATAGAACATGAACTGTACAGGGTATATAACAGGAATTGTACAGTGTCTATAACAGGAACTGTACAGGGTATATAACAGGAATTGTACAGGGTATATAACATGAACTGTACAGGGTATATAACAGGAATTGTACAGTGTCTATAACAGAAACTGTACAGGGTATATAACATGAAATGTACAGGGTATATAACAGGAATGGTACAGGGTATATAACAGGAATGGTACAGGGTATATAACAGGAATGGTACAGGGTATATAACAGGAACGGTACAGGGTATATAACAGGAACGGTACAGGGTATATAACAGGAATGGTACAGGGTATATAACAGGAATGGTACAGTGTATATAACAGGAATGGTACAGGGCATATAACAGGAATGGTACAGGGTATATAACAGGAAGGGTACAGGGTATATAACAGGAACGGTACAGGGTATATAACAGGAATGGTACAGTGTATATAACAGGAATGGTACAGGGCATATAACAGGAATGGTACAGGGTATATAACAGGAAGGGTACAGGGTATATAACAGGAATGGTACAGTGTATATAACAGGAACGGTACAGGGTATATAACAGGGATTGTACAGGGTATATAACAGGAATGGTACAGGGTATATAACAGGGATTGTACAGGGTATATAACAGGAATGGTACAGGGTATATAACAGGAATGGTACAGGGTATATAACAGGAACGGTACAGGGTACATAACAGGAATGGTACAGGGTATATAACAGGAATGGTACAGGGTATATAACAGGAATGGTACAGGGTATATAACAGGGATTGTACAGGGTATAGAACAGGAATGGTACAGGGTATATAACAGGAATGGTACAGGTTATATAACAGGAATGGTACAGCGTATATAACAGGAACGGTACAGGTTATATAACAGGAATGGTACAGCGTATATAACAGGGATTGTACAGGGAATATAACATGAACTGTACAGGGTAAAGAACATAAACAGTACAGGGTAAATATCAAGAATTTTACAGTGTATATAACAGGAATTGAACTGGGTGTATACCGGGCTGTACAGAGTATATAACAGGAATTGTACAGGGTATATAACATGAACTGTACTGGGTATATAACAGGAATTGTACAGTGTCTATAACAGGAACTGTACAGGGTATATAACAGGAATTGTACAGGGTATATAACATGAACTGTACAGGGTATATAACAGGAATTGTACAGTGTCTATAACAGGAACTGTACAGGGTATATAACATGAAATGTACAGGGTATATAACAGGAATAGTACAGGGTATATAACAGGAATGGTACAGGGTATATAACAGGAACGGTACAGGGTATATAACAGGAATGGTACAGGGCATATAACAGGAATGGTACAGGGTATATAACAGGGATTGTACAGGGTATATAACAGGAATGGTACAGGGTATATAACAGGAATGGTACAGGGTATATAACAGGAAAGGTACAGGGTACATAACAGGAATGGTACAGGGTATATAACAGGAACGGTACAGGGTATATAACAGGAATGGTACAGGGTATATAACAGGAACAGTACAGGGTATATAACAGGGATTGAACAGGGTATATAACAGGAATGGTACAGGGTATATAACAGGAACAGTACAGGGTATATGACAGGAACGGTACAGGGTATATAACAGGAATAGTACAGGGTATATAACAGGGATTGTACAGGGTATATAACAGGAATGGTACAGGGTATATAACAGGAATGGTACAGGGTATATAACAGGAACGGTACAGGGTATATAACAGGAATGGTACAACGTATATAACAGGGATTGTACAGGGAATATAACAGGATTGTATGGAGTATATTACAGGAATTGTACAGGGTACATAACAGGAAATATACAGGGAATATAACAGGAACTGTACAGGGTATATAACAGGAATTGTACAGGGTATATAACAGGAACTGTACAGGGTATATAACATGAACTGTACAGGGTATATAACATAAACAGTACAGGGTAAATATCAAGAATTTTACAGTGTATATAACAGGAATTGAAGTGGGTGTATACCGGGCTGTACAGAGTATATAACAGGAATTGTACAGGGTATATAACAGGAATGGTACAGGGTACATAACAGGGATTGTACAGGGTATATAACAGGAATGGTACAGGGTACATAACAGGAATGGTACAGGGTATATAACAGGGATTGTACAGGGTATATAACAGGAATGGTACAGGGTACATAACAGGAATGGTACAGGGTATATAACAGGGATTGTACAGGGTATATAACAGGAATGGTACAGGGTATATAACAGGAATGGTACAGGGTATATAACAGGAATGGTACAGGGTATATAACAGGAATGGCACAGCGTATATAACAGGAACGGTACAGGGTATATAACAGGAATGGTACAGGGTATATAACAGGAATGGTACAGGGTATATAACAGGAATGGTACAGGGTATATAACAGGAATGGTACAGGGTATATAAAAGGGATTGTACAGGGTATATAACAGGAATGGTACAGGGTATATAACAGGAATGGTACAGGGTATATAACAGGAACGGTACAGGGTACATAACAGGAATGGTACAGGGTATATAACAGGAACAGTACAGGGTATATAACAGGGATTGTACAGGGTATATAACAGGAATGGTACAGGGTATATAACAGGAACAGTACATGGTATATAACAGGGATTGTACAGGGTATATAACAGGAACAGTACAGGGTATATAACAGGAACGGTACAGGGTATATAACAGGAATTGTACAGGGTATATAACAGGGATTGTACAGGGTATATAACAGGAATGGTACAGGGTATATAACAGGAATGGTACAGGGTATATAACAGGAACGGTACAGGGTATATAACAGGAATGGTACAGCGTATATAACAGGGATTGTACAGGGAATATAACAGGATTGTATGGAGTATATTACAGGAATTGTACAGGGTACATAACAGGAACTGTACAGGGTATATAACATGAACTGTACAGGGAATATAACATAAACAGTACAGGGTAAATATCAAGAATTTTACAGTGTATATAACAGGAATTGAACTGGGTGTATACCGGGCTGTACAGAGTATATAACAGGAATTGTACAGGGTATATAACATGAACTGTACTGGGTATATAACAGGAATTGCACAGTGTCTATAACAGGAACTGTACAGGGTATATAACAGGAATTGTACAGGGTATAGAACATGAACTGTACAGGGTATATAACAGGAATTGTACAGTGTCTATAACAGGAACTGTACAGGGTATATAACAGGAATTGTACAGGGTATATAACATGAACTGTACAGGGTATATAACAGGAATTGTACAGTGTCTATAACAGAAACTGTACAGGGTATATAACATGAAATGTACAGGGTATATAACAGGAATGGTACAGGGTATATAACAGGAATGGTACAGGGTATATAACAGGAATGGTACAGGGTATATAACAGGAACGGTACAGGGTATATAACAGGAACGGTACAGGGTATATAACAGGAATGGTACAGGGTATATAACAGGAATGGTACAGTGTATATAACAGGAATGGTACAGGGCATATAACAGGAATGGTACAGGGTATATAACAGGAAGGGTACAGGGTATATAACAGGAACAGTACAGGGTATATAACAGGAATGGTACAGTGTATATAACAGGAATGGTACAGGGCATATAACAGGAATGGTACAGGGTATATAACAGGAAGGGTACAGGGTATATAACAGGAATGGTACAGTGTATATAACAGGAACGGTACAGGGTATATAACAGGGATTGTACAGGGTATATAACAGGAATGGTACAGGGTATATAACAGGGATTGTACAGGGTATATAACAGGAATGGTACAGGGTATATAACAGGAATGGTACAGGGTATATAACAGGAACGGTACAGGGTACATAACAGGAATGGTACAGGGTATATAACAGGAATGGTACAGGGTATATAACAGGAATGGTACAGGGTATATAACAGGGATTGTACAGGGTATAGAACAGGAATGGTACAGGGTATATAACAGGAATGGTACAGGTTATATAACAGGAATGGTACAGCGTATATAACAGGAACGGTACAGGTTATATAACAGGAATGGTACAGCGTATATAACAGGGATTGTACAGGGAATATAACATGAACTGTACAGGGTAAAGAACATAAACAGTACAGGGTAAATATCAAGAATTTTACAGTGTATATAACAGGAATTGAACTGGGTGTATACCGGGCTGTACAGAGTATATAACAGGAATTGTACAGGGTATATAACATGAACTGTACTGGGTATATAACAGGAATTGTACAGTGTCTATAACAGGAACTGTACAGGGTATATAACAGGAATTGTACAGGGTATATAACATGAACTGTACAGGGTATATAACAGGAATTGTACAGTGTCTATAACAGGAACTGTACAGGGTATATAACATGAAATGTACAGGGTATATAACAGGAATAGTACAGGGTATATAACAGGAATGGTACAGGGTATATAACAGGAACGGTACAGGGTATATAACAGGAATGGTACAGGGCATATAACAGG
The DNA here is from genome assembly GCF_052327205.1 of Somniosus microcephalus. NCBI lineage: Eukaryota > Metazoa > Chordata > Chondrichthyes > Squaliformes > Somniosidae > Somniosus > Somniosus microcephalus. Next base: position 8,043,103 of record NC_141004.1, read on the forward strand.
AATGGTACAGGGTATATAACAGGGATTGTACAGGGTATATAACAGGAATGGTACAGGGTATATAACAGGAATGGTACAGGGTATATAACAGGAAAGGTACAGGGTACATAACAGGAATGGTACAGGGTATATAACAGGAACGGTACAGGGTATATAACAGGAATGGTACAGGGTATATAACAGGAACAGTACAGGGTATATAACAGGGATTGAACAGGGTATATAACAGGAATGGTACAGGGTATATAACAGGAACAGTACAGGGTATATGACAGGAACGGTACAGGGTATATAACAGGAATAGTACAGGGTATATAACAGGGATTGTACAGGGTATATAACAGGAATGGTACAGGGTATATAACAGGAATGGTACAGGGTATATAACAGGAACGGTACAGGGTATATAACAGGAATGGTACAACGTATATAACAGGGATTGTACAGGGAATATAACAGGATTGTATGGAGTATATTACAGGAATTGTACAGGGTACATAACAGGAAATATACAGGGAATATAACAGGAACTGTACAGGGTATATAACAGGAATTGTACAGGGTATATAACAGGAACTGTACAGGGTATATAACATGAACTGTACAGGGTATATAACATAAACAGTACAGGGTAAATATCAAGAATTTTACAGTGTATATAACAGGAATTGAAGTGGGTGTATACCGGGCTGTACAGAGTATATAACAGGAATTGTACAGGGTATATAACAGGAATGGTACAGGGTACATAACAGGGATTGTACAGGGTATATAACAGGAATGGTACAGGGTACATAACAGGAATGGTACAGGGTATATAACAGGGATTGTACAGGGTATATAACAGGAATGGTACAGGGTACATAACAGGAATGGTACAGGGTATATAACAGGGATTGTACAGGGTATATAACAGGAATGGTACAGGGTATATAACAGGAATGGTACAGGGTATATAACAGGAATGGTACAGGGTATATAACAGGAATGGCACAGCGTATATAACAGGAACGGTACAGGGTATATAACGGGAATGGTACAGGGTATATAACAGGAATGGTACAGGGTATATAACAGGAATGGTACAGGGTATATAACAGGAATGGTACAGGGTATATAAAAGGGATTGTACTGGGTATATAACAGGAATGGTACAGGGTATATAACAGGAATGGTACAGGGTATATAACAGGAACGGTACAGGGTACATAACAGGAATGGTACAGGGTATATAACAGGAACAGTACAGGGTATATAACAGGGATTGTACAGGGTATATAACAGGAATGGTACAGGGTATATAACAGGAACAGTACATGGTATATAACAGGGATTGTACAGGGTATATAACAGGAACAGTACAGGGTATATAACAGGAACGGTACAGGGTATATAACAGGAATTGTACAGGGTATATAACAGGGATTGTACAGGGTATATAACAGGAATGGTACAGGGTATATAACAGGAATGGTACAGGGTATATAACAGGAACGGTACAGGGTATATAACAGGAATGGTACAGCGTATATAACAGGGATTGTACAGGGAATATAACAGGATTGTATGGAGTATATTACAGGAATTGTACAGGGTACATAACAGGAACTGTACAGGGTATATAACATGAACTGTACAGGGAATATAACATAAACAGTACAGGGTAAATATCAAGAATTTTACAGTGTATATAACAGGAATTGAACTGGGTGTATACCGGGCTGTACAGAGTATATAACAGGAATTGTACAGGGTATATAACATGAACTGTACTGGGTATATAACAGGAATTGCACAGTGTCTATAACAGGAACTGTACAGGGTATATAACAGGAATTGTACAGGGTATAGAACATGAACTGTACAGGGTATATAACAGGAATTGTACAGTGTCTATAACAGGAACTGTACAGGGTATATAACAGGAATTGTACAGGGTATATAACATGAACTGTACAGGGTATATAACAGGAATTGTACAGTGTCTATAACAGAAACTGTACAGGGTATATAACATGAAATGTACAGGGTATATAACAGGAATGGTACAGGGTATATAACAGGAATGGTACAGGGTATATAACAGGAATGGTACAGGGTATATAACAGGAACGGTACAGGGTATATAACAGGAACGGTACAGGGTATATAACAGGAATGGTACAGGGTATATAACAGGAATGGTACAGTGTATATAACAGGAATGGTACAGGGCATATAACAGGAATGGTACAGGGTATATAACAGGAAGGGTACAGGGTATATAACAGGAACGGTACAGGGTATATAACAGGAATGGTACAGTGTATATAACAGGAATGGTACAGGGCATATAACAGGAATGGTACAGGGTATATAACAGGAAGGGTACAGGGTATATAACAGGAATGGTACAGTGTATATAACAGGAACGGTACAGGGTATATAACAGGGATTGTACAGTGTATATAACAGGAATGGTACAGGGTATATAACAGGGATTGTACAGGGTATATAACAGGAATGGTACAGGGTATATAACAGGAATGGTACAGGGTATATAACAGGAACGGTACAGGGTACATAACAGGAATGGTACAGGGTATATAACAGGAACGGTACAGGGTATATAACAGGAATGGTACAGGGTATATAACAGGGATTGTACAGGGTATAGAACAGGAATGGTACAGGGTATATAACAGGAATGGTACAGGTTATATAACAGGAATGGTACAGCGTATATAACAGGAACGGTACAGGTTATATAACAGGAATGGTACAGCGTATATAACAGGGATTGTACAGGGAATATAACATGAACTGTACAGGGTAAAGAACATAAACAGTACAGGGTAAATATCAAGAATTTTACAGTGTATATAACAGGAATTGAACTGGGTGTATACCGGGCTGTACAGAGTATATAACAGGAATTGTACAGGGTATATAACATGAACTGTACTGGGTATATAACAGGAATTGTACAGTGTCTATAACAGGAACTGTACAGGGTATATAACAGGAATTGTACAGGGTATATAACATGAACTGTACAGGGTATATAACAGGAATTGTACAGTGTCTATAACAGGAACTGTACAGGGTATATAACATGAAATGTACAGGGTATATAACAGGAATAGTACAGGGTATATAACAGGAATGGTACAGGGTATATAACAGGAACGGTACAGGGTATATAACAGGAATGGTACAGGGCATATAACAGGAATGGTACAGGGTATATAACAGGGATTGTACAGGGTATATAACAGGAATGGTACAGGGTATATAACAGGAATGGTACAGGGTATATAACAGGAAAGGTACAGGGTACATAACAGGAATGGTACAGGGTATATAACAGGAACGGTACAGGGTATATAACAGGAATGGTACAGGGTATATAACAGGAACAGTACAGGGTATATAACAGGGATTGAACAGGGTATATAACAGGAATGGTACAGGGTATATAACAGGAACAGTACAGGGTATATGACAGGAACGGTACAGGGTATATAACAGGAATAGTACAGGGTATATAACAGGGATTGTACAGGGTATATAACAGGAATGGTACAGGGTATATAACAGGAATGGTACAGGGTATATAACAGGAACGGTACAGGGTATATAACAGGAATGGTACAACGTATATAACAGGGATTGTACAGGGAATATAACAGGATTGTATGGAGTATATTACAGGAATTGTACAGGGTACATAACAGGAAATATACAGGGAATATAACAGGAACTGTACAGGGTATATAACAGGAATTGTACAGGGTATATAACAGGAACTGTACAGGGTATATAACATGAACTGTACAGGGTATATAACATAAACAGTACAGGGTAAATATCAAGAATTTTACAGTGTATATAACAGGAATTGAAGTGGGTGTATACCGGGCTGTACAGAGTATATAACAGGAATTGTACAGGGTGTATAACATGAACTGTACTGGGTATATAACAGGAATTGCACAGTGTCTATAACAGGAACTGTACAGGGTATATAACAGGAATTGTACAGGGTATATAACATGAACTGTACAGGGTATATAACAGGAATTGTACAGTGTCTATAACAGGAACTGTACCGGGTATATAACAGGAATTGTACAGGGTATATAACATGAACTGTACAGGGTATATAACAGGAATTGTACAGTGTCTATAACAGGAACTGTACAGGGTATATAACATGAAATGTACACGGTATATAACAGGAATAGTACAGGGTATATAACAGGAACTGTACAGGATATATAACAGGAACAGTACAGGGTATATAACAGGAATTTTATAGGGTTTATAAGAGGAATTGTACAGGGTATATAACAGGAATTTTACAGGGTTTATAAAATGAATTGTACAGGGTATATAACATGAAGTGTACAGGAAATATAACGGAATTGTTCAGGTTATATCACAGGAGCTGTACAGGATATATAACAGGAAATGTACATTGTATCTAACAGGAATTGTACAGGGTATATAATGGGAACTGTACAGGTTTTATAACAGGAATTATGCAGAATATATAACAGGAATTGTATGGGGTATATATGATGAACTGTACAGGGCACTTTACAGGAACTGTACTGGGTATATGGCAGGAAGTGTGCAGGATATATAACAGGAATTGTACTGGGTATATAACATAAACTTTACAGGGTATATAACAGGAATTGTACAGGGTATAAAACAGGAATTGAACAAGGAATATAACAGGAACTGTGCAGGGTATCTAAAAGGAATTGTACAGGGTATATAACAGGAACTGTACAGGGTATATAACACGAACTGTACAGGGTAAATAACAGGAATTGTACAGGGTTTATAACAGGAATTGTACAGGGTATATAACAGGAATTGTACAGAGAATAGAACAGGAATTGTACAGGGTATATAAAAGGAGTTTTACAGGGTATATAACAGGAACTGTTCAGGGTATCTAACAGGAATTGTAGAGGGTATATAACTGGAATTTTACAGGGTATATAACAGGAATTGTACAGGGTATATAACAGGAACTGTACAGGGTATATAACAGAAATTGTATAGGGTATATGACAGAGGCTGTACAGGGTATATAACAGGAAATGTACAGGTTAAATAACAGGAAATGTACCAGGGTATATAACAGGAATTTTACATGGTATATAACAATAATTTTACAGCGTATATAACAGGAATGGTACAGGGTATATAACAGGAATGGTACAGGGTATATAACAGGAATGGTACAGCGTATATAACAGGGATTGTACAGGGAATATAACAGGATTGTATGGAGTATATTACAGGAATTGTACAGGGTACATAACAGGAAATATACAGGGAATATAACAGGAACTGTACAGGGTATATAACAGGAATTGTACAGGGTATATAACAGGAACTGTACAGGGTATATAACATGAACTGTACAGGGTATATAACATAAACAGTATAGGGTAAATATCAAGAATTTTACAGTGATTATAACAGGAATTGAACTGGGTGTATACCGGGCTGTACAGAGTATATAACAGGAATTGTACAGGGTATATAACATGAACTGTACAGGGTATATAACAGGAATTGCACAGTGTCTATAACAGGACCTGTACAGGGTATATAACAGGAATTGTACAGGGTATATAACATGAACTGTACAGGGTATATAACAGGAATTGTACAGTGTCTATAACAGGAACTGTACAGGGTATATAACATGAAATGTACAGGGTATATAACAGGAATAGTACAGGGTATATAACAGGAACTGTACAGGGTATATAACAGGAACTGCACAGGGTATATAACAGGAATTTTATAGGGTTTATAATAGGAATTGTACAGGGTATATAACAGGAATTTTACAGGGTTTATAGAATGAATTGTACAGGGTGTATAACATGAAGTGTACAGGATATATAACGGAATTGTTCAGGTTATATCACAGGAGCTGTACAGGATATATAACAGGAAATGTACATTGTATCTAACAGGAATTGTACAGGATATATAACAGGAACTGTACATTGTATCTAACAAGAATTGTACAGGGTATATAATGGGAAGTGTACAGGGTTTATAACAGGAATTATGCAGAATATATAACAGGAATTGTACGGGGTATATATGATGAACTGTACAGGGCACTTTACAGGAACTGTACTGGGTATATGGCAGGAAGTGTACAGGATATATAACAGGAATTGTACTGGGTATATAACATGAACTTTACAGGGTATATAACAGGAATTGTACAGGGTATAAAACAGGAACTGAACAAAGAATATAACAGGAACTGTACAGGGTATCTAAAAGGAATTGTACAGGGTATATAACAGGAACTGTACAGGGTATATAACAGGGATTGTACAGGGTATATAACAGGAATGGTACAGGGTATATAACAGGAACAGTACAGGGTATATAACAGGAATGGTACAGGGTATATAACAGGAATGGTACAGGGTATATAACAGGGATTGTACAGGGTATATAACAGGAATGGCACAGGGTATATAACAGGAATGGTACAGGGTATATAACAGGAACGGTACAGGGTATATAACAGGAATGGTACAGCGTATATAACAGGAATTGTACAGGGAATATAACAGGATTGTATGGAGTATATTACAGGAATTGTACAGGGTACATAACAGGAAATATACAGGGAATATAACAGGAACTGTACAGGGTATATAACAGGAATTGTACAGGGTATATAACAGGAACTGTACAGGGTATAAACATGAACTGTACAGGGTATATAACACAAACAGTACAGGGTAAATATCAAGAATTTTACAGTGTATATAACAGGAATTGAACTGGGTGTATACCGGGCTGTACAGAGTATATAACAGGAATTGTACAGGGTATATAACATGAACTGTAGTGGGTATATAACAGGAATTCCACAGTGTCTATAACAGGAACTGTACAGGGTATATAACAGGAATTGTACAGGGTATATAACATGAACTGTACAGGGTATATAACAGGAATTGTACAGTGTCTATAACAGGAACTGTACAGGGTATATAACAGGAATTGTACAGGGTATATAACATGAACTGTACAGGGTATATAACAGGAATTGTACAGTGTCTATAACAGGAACTGTACAGGGTATATAACATGAAATGTACAGGGTATATAACAGGAATAGTACAGGGTATATAACAGGAATGGTGCAGGGTATATAACAGGAATGGTGCAGGGTATATAACAGGAATGGTACAGGGTATATAACAGGAATGGTACAGGGTATACAACAGGAATGGTACAGGGTATATAACAGGGATTGTACAGGGTATATAACAGGAATGGTACAGGGTATATAACAGGAATGTAACAGGGTATATAACAGGAACTGTACAGGGTATATAACATGAACTGTACAGGGTATATAACATAAACAGTACAGGGTAAATATCAAGAATTTTACAGTGTATATAACAGGAATTGAAGTGGGTGTATACCGGGCTGTACAGAGTATATAACAGGAATTGTACAGGGTGTATAACATGAACTGTACTGGGTATATAACAGGAATTGCACAGTGTCTATAACAGGAACTGTACAGGGTATATAACAGGAATTGTACAGGGTATATAACATGAACTGTACAGGGTATATAACAGGAATTGTACAGTGTCTATAACAGGAACTGTACCGGGTATATAACAGGAATTGTACAGGGTATATAACATGAACTGTACAGGGTATATAACAGGAATTGTACAGTGTCTATAACAGGAACTGTACAGGGTATATAACATGAAATGTACACGGTATATAACAGGAATAGTACAGGGTATATAACAGGAACTGTACAGGATATATAACAGGAACAGTACAGGGTATATAACAGGAATTTTATAGGGTTTATAAGAGGAATTGTACAGGGTATATAACAGGAATTTTACAGGGTTTATAAAATGAATTGTACAGGGTATATAACATGAAGTGTACAGGAAATATAACGGAATTGTTCAGGTTATATCACAGGAGCTGTACAGGATATATAACAGGAAATGTACATTGTATCTAACAGGAATTGTACAGGGTATATAATGGGAACTGTACAGGTTTTATAACAGGAATTATGCAGAATATATAACAGGAATTGTATGGGGTATATATGATGAACTGTACAGGGCACTTTACAGGAACTGTACTGGGTATATGGCAGGAAGTGTGCAGGATATATAACAGGAATTGTACTGGGTATATAACATAAACTTTACAGGGTATATAACAGGAATTGTACAGGGTATAAAACAGGAATTGAACAAGGAATATAACAGGAACTGTGCAGGGTATCTAAAAGGAATTGTACAGGGTATATAACAGGAACTGTACAGGGTATATAACACGAACTGTACAGGGTAAATAACAGGAATTGTACAGGGTTTATAACAGGAATTGTACAGGGTATATAACAGGAATTGTACAGAGAATAGAACAGGAATTGTACAGGGTATATAAAAGGAGTTTTACAGGGTATATAACAGGAACTGTTCAGGGTATCTAACAGGAATTGTAGAGGGTATATAACTGGAATTTTACAGGGTATATAACAGGAATTGTACAGGGTATATAACAGGAACTGTACAGGGTATATAACAGAAATTGTATAGGGTATATGACAGAGGCTGTACAGGGTATATAACAGGAAATGTACAGGTTAAATAACAGGAAATGTACCAGGGTATATAACAGGAATTTTACATGGTATATAACAATAATTTTACAGCGTATATAACAGGAATGGTACAGGGTATATAACAGGAATGGTACAGGGTATATAACAGGAATGGTACAGCGTATATAACAGGGATTGTACAGGGAATATAACAGGATTGTATGGAGTATATTACAGGAATTGTACAGGGTACATAACAGGAAATATACAGGGAATATAACAGGAACTGTACAGGGTATATAACAGGAATTGTACAGGGTATATAACAGGAACTGTACAGGGTATATAACATGAACTGTACAGGGTATATAACATAAACAGTATAGGGTAAATATCAAGAATTTTACAGTGATTATAACAGGAATTGAACTGGGTGTATACCGGGCTGTACAGAGTATATAACAGGAATTGTACAGGGTATATAACATGAACTGTACAGGGTATATAACAGGAATTGCACAGTGTCTATAACAGGACCTGTACAGGGTATATAACAGGAATTGTACAGGGTATATAACATGAACTGTACAGGGTATATAACAGGAATTGTACAGTGTCTATAACAGGAACTGTACAGGGTATATAACATGAAATGTACAGGGTATATAACAGGAATAGTACAGGGTATATAACAGGAACTGTACAGGGTATATAACAGGAACTGCACAGGGTATATAACAGGAATTTTATAGGGTTTATAACAGGAATTGTACAGGGTATATAACAGGAATTTTACAGGGTTTATAGAATGAATTGTACAGGGTGTATAACATGAAGTGTACAGGATATATAACGGAATTGTTCAGGTTATATCACAGGAGCTGTACAGGATATATAACAGGAAATGTACATTGTATCTAACAGGAATTGTACAGGATATATAACAGGAACTGTACATTGTATCTAACAAGAATTGTACAGGGTATATAATGGGAAGTGTACAGGGTTTATAACAGGAATTATGCAGAATATATAACAGGAATTGTACGGGGTATATATGATGAACTGTACAGGGCACTTTACAGGAACTGTACTGGGTATATGGCAGGAAGTGTACAGGATATATAACAGGAATTGTACTGGGTATATAACATGAACTTTACAGGGTATATAACAGGAATTGTACAGGGTATAAAACAGGAACTGAACAAAGAATATAACAGGAACTGTACAGGGTATCTAAAAGGAATTGTACAGGGTATATAACAGGAACTGTACAGGGTATATAACAGGGATTGTACAGGGTATATAACAGGAATGGTACAGGGTATATAACAGGAACAGTACAGGGTATATAACAGGAATGGTACAGGGTATATAACAGGAATGGTACAGGGTATATAACAGGGATTGTACAGGGTATATAACAGGAATGGCACAGGGTATATAACAGGAATGGTACAGGGTATATAACAGGAACGGTACAGGGTATATAACAGGAATGGTACAGCGTATATAACAGGAATTGTACAGGGAATATAACAGGATTGTATGGAGTATATTACAGGAATTGTACAGGGTACATAACAGGAAATATACAGGGAATATAACAGGAACTGTACAGGGTATATAACAGGAATTGTACAGGGTATATAACAGGAACTGTACAGGGTATAAACATGAACTGTACAGGGTATATAACACAAACAGTACAGGGTAAATATCAAGAATTTTACAGTGTATATAACAGGAATTGAACTGGGTGTATACCGGGCTGTACAGAGTATATAACAGGAATTGTACAGGGTATATAACATGAACTGTAGTGGGTATATAACAGGAATTCCACAGTGTCTATAACAGGAACTGTACAGGGTATATAACAGGAATTGTACAGGGTATATAACATGAACTGTACAGGGTATATAACAGGAATTGTACAGTGTCTATAACAGGAACTGTACAGGGTATATAACAGGAATTGTACAGGGTATATAACATGAACTGTACAGGGTATATAACAGGAATTGTACAGTGTCTATAACAGGAACTGTACAGGGTATATAACATGAAATGTACAGGGTATATAACAGGAATAGTACAGGGTATATAACAGGAATGGTGCAGGGTATATAACAGGAATGGTGCAGGGTATATAACAGGAATGGTACAGGGTATATAACAGGAATGGTACAGGGTATATAACAGGAATGGTACAGGGTATATAACAGGGATTGTACAGGGTATATAACAGGAATGGTACAGGGTATATAACAGGAATGTAACAGGGTATATAACAGGAATGGTACAGGGTACATAACAGGAATGGTACAGGGTATATAACAGGAAAGGTACAGGGTATATAACAGGAACGGTACAGGGTATATAACAGGAATGGTACAGCATATATAACAGGGATTGTACAGGGAATATAACAGGATTGTATGGAGTATATTACAGGAATTGTACAGGGTACATAACAGGAAATATACAGGGAATATAACAGGAACTGTACAGGGTATATAACAGGAATTGTACAGGGTGTATAACAGGAACTGTACAGGGTATATAACATGAACTGTACAGGGTATATAACATAAACAGTACAGGGTAAATATCAAGAATTTTTCAGTGTATATAACAGGAATTGAACTGGGTGTATACCGGGCTGTACAGAGTATATAACAGGAATTGTACAGGGTATATAACATGAACTGTACTGGGTATATAACAGGAATTGCACAGTGTCTATAACATGGAACTGTACAGGGTATATAACAGGAATTGTACAGGGTATATAACATGAACTGTACAGGGTATATAACAGGAATTGTACAGTGTATATAACAGGAACTATACAGGGTATATAACAGGAATTGTACAGGGTATATAACATGAACTGTACAGGGTATATAACAGGAATTGTACAGTGTCTATAACAGGAACTGTACAGGGTATATAACATGAAATGTACAGGGTATATAACAGGAATAGTACAGGGTATATAACAGGAACTGTACAGGATATATAACAGGAACTGTACCGGGTATATAACAGGAATTTTATAGGGTTTATAAGAGGAATTGTACAGGGTATATAACAGGAATTTTACAGGATTTATAAAATGAATTGTACAGGGTATATAACATGAAGTGTACAGGATATATAACGGAAGTGTTCAGGTTATATCACAGGAGCTGTACAGGATATATAACAGGAAATGTACATTGTATCTAACAGGAATTGTACAGGGTATATAATGGGAACTGTACAGGGTTTATAACAGGAATTATGCAGAATATATAACAGGAATTGTACGGGGTATATATGATGAACTGTACAGGGCACTTTACAGGAACTGTACTGGGTATATGGCAGGAAGTGTGCAGGATATATAACAGGAATTGTACTGGGTATATAGCATGAACTTTACAGGGTATATAACAGGAATTGTACAGGGTATAAAACAGGAATTGAACAAGGAATATAACAGGAACTGTACAGGGTATCTAAAAGGAATTGTACAGGGTATATAACAGGAACTGTACAGGGTATATAACACGAACTGTACAGGGTAAATAACAGAAATTGTACAGGGTTTATAACAGGAATTGTACAGGGTATATAACAGGAATTGTACAGAGAATAGAACAGGAATTTTACAGGGTATATAAAAGGAGTTTTACAGTGTATATAACAGGAACTGTTCAGGGTATCTAACAGGAATTGTAGAGGGTATATAACTGGAATTTTACAGGGTATATAACAGGAATTGTACAGGGTATATAACAGGAACTGTACAGGGTATATAACAGAAATTGTATAGGGTATATGACAGAGGCTGTACAGGGTATATAACAGGAAATGTACAGGTTAAATAACAGGAAATGTACCAGGGTATATAACAGGTATTTTACATAGTATATAACAATAATTGTACAGGGTATATAACAGGAATGGTACAGGGTATATAACAGGAATGGTACAGCGTAAAGAACAGGGATTGTACAGGGAATATAACAGGATTGTATGGAGTATATGACAGGAATTGTACAGGGTACATAACAGGAAATATACAGGGAATATAACAGGAACTGTACAGGGTATATAACAGGAATTGTACAGGGTATATAACAGGAACTGTACAGGGTATATAACATGAACTGTACAGGGTATATAACATAAACAGTATAGGGTAAATATCAAGAATTTTACAGTGTATATAACAAGAATTGAACTGGGCGTATACCGGGCTGTACAGAGTATATAACAGGAATTGTACAGGGTATATAACATGAACTGTACAGGGTATATAACAGGAATTGCACAGTGTCTATAACAGGAACTGTACAGGGTATATAACAGGAATTGTACAGGGTATATAACATGAACTGTACAGGGTATATAACAGGAATTGTACAGTGTCTATAACAGGAACTGTACAGGGTATATAACATGAAATGTACAGGGTAAAGAACAGGAATAGTACAGGGTATATAACAGGAACTGTACAGGGTATATAACAGGAACTGTACAGGGTATATAACAGGAATTTTATATTGTTTATAACAGGAATTGTACAGGGTATATAACAGGAATTTTACAGGGTTTATAGAATGAATTGTACAGGCTATATAACATGAAGTGTACAGGATATATAACGGAAGTGTTCAGGTTATATCACAGGAGCTGTACAGGATATATAACAGGAAATGTACATTGTATCTAACAGGAATTGTACAGGATATATAACAGGAACTGTACATTGTATCTAACAAGAATTGTACAGGGTATATAATGGGAACTGTACAGGGTTTATAACAGGAATTATGCAGAATATATAACAGGAATTGTACGGGGTATATATGATGAACTGTACAGGGCACTTTACAGGAACTGTACTGGGTATACGGCAGGAAGTGTACAGGATATATAACAGGAATTGTACTGGGTATATAACATGAACTTTACAGGATATATAACAGGAATTGTACAGGGTATAAAACAGGAATTGAACAAGGAATATAACAGGAACTGTACAGGGTATCTAAAAGGAATTGTACAGGGTATATAACAGGAACTGTACAGGGTATATAACACGAACTGTACAGGGTAAATAACAGGAATTGTACAGTGTTTATAACAGGAATTGTACAGGGTATATAACAGGAATTGTACAGAGTATAGAACAGGAATTGTACAGGGTATATAAAAGGAGTTTTACAGGGTATATAACAAGAACTGTTCAGGGTATCTAACAGGAATTGTAGAGGGTATATAACTGGAATTTTACAGGGTATATAACAGGAATTGTACAGGGTATATAACAGGAACTGTACAGGGTATATAACAGAAATTGTATATAGGGTATATGACAGGGGCTGTACAGGGTATATAACAGGAAATGTACAGGTTAAATAACAGGAAATGTACCAGGGTATATAACAGGAATTTTACATGGTATATAACAAAAATTGTACAGGGTATATAACAGGAATGGTACAGGGTATATAACAGGAATGGTACAGGGTATATAACAGGAATGGTACAGCGTATATAACAGGGATTGTACAGGGAATATAACAGGATTGTATGGAGTATATTACAGGAATTTTACAGGGTACATAACAGGAAATATACAGGGAATATAACAGGAACTGTACAGGGTATATAACATGAATTGTACAGGGTATATAACAGGAACTGTACAGGGTATATAACATGAACTGTACAGGGTATATAACATAAACAGTATAGGGTAAATATCAAGAATTTTACAGTGTATATAACAGGAATTGAACTGGGTGTATACCGGGCTGTACAGAGCATATAACAGGAATTGTACAGGGTATATAACATGAACTGTACAGGGTATATAACAGGAATTGCACAGTGTCTATAACAGGAACTGTACCGGGTATATAACAGGAATTGTACAGGGTATATAACATGAACTGTACAGGGTATATAACAGGAATTGTACAGTGTCTATAACAGGAACTGTACAGGGTATATAACATGAAATGTACAGGGTATATAACAGGAACTGTACAGGGTATATAACAGGAACTGTACAGGGTATATAACAGGAATTTTATAGGGTTTATAACAGGAATTGTACAGGGTATATAACAAGAATTTTACAGGGTTTATAGAATGAATTGTACAGGGTATATAACATGAAGTGTACAGGATATATAACGGAAGTGTTCAGGTTATATCACAGGAGCTGTACAGGATATATAACAGGAAATGTACATTGTATCTAACCGGAATTGTACAGGATGTATAACAGGAACTGTACATTGTATCTAACAAGAATTGTACAGGGTATATAATGGGAACTGTACAGGGTTTATAACAGGAATTATGCAGAATATATAACAGGAATTGTACGGGGTATATATGATGAACTGTACAGGGTACTTTACAGGAACTGTACTGGGTATATGGCAGGAAGTGTACAGGATATATAACAGGAATTGTACTGGGTATATAACATGAACTTTACAGGGTATATAACAGGAATTGTACAGGGTATAAAACAGGAATTGAACAAGGAATATAACAGGAACTGTACAGGGTATCTAAAAGGAATTGTACAGGGTATATAACAGGAACTGTACAGGGTATATAACACAAACTGTACAGGGTAAATAACAGGAATGGTACAGTGTTTATAACAGGAATTGTACAGGGTATATAACAGGAATTGTACAGAGTATAGAACAGGAATTGTACAGGGTATATAAAAGGAGTTTTACAGGGTATATAACAAGAACTGTTCAGGGTATCTAACAGGAATTGTAGAGGGTATATAACTGGAATTTTACAGGGTATATAACAGGAATTGTACTGGGTATATAACAGGAACTGTACAGGGTATATAACAGTAATTGTATATAGGGTATATGACAGGGGCTGTAGAGGGTATATAACAGGAAATGTACAGGTTAAATAACAGGAAATGTACCAGGATATATAACAGGAATTTTACATGGTATATAACAATAATTGTACAGGGTATATAACAGGAATGGTACAGGGTATATCACAGGAATTGTACAGGGTATATAACAGGAACTGTACAGGGTATATAACAGAAATTGTATATAGGGTATATGACAGGGGCTGTAGAGGGTATATAACAGGAAATGTACAGGTTAAATAACAGGAAATGTACCAGGGTATATAACAGGAATTTTACATGGTATATAACAATAATTGTACAGGGTATATAACAGGAATGGTACAGGGTATATAACAGGGATTGTACAGGGTATATAACAGGAATGGTACAGGGTATATAACAGGAATGGTACAGGGTATATCACAGGAATTGTACCGGGTATATAACATGAACTGCACAGGGTAAATAACAGGAATTCTACAGGGAATATAACAGGAATTGTACAGGGTATATAACAGAAATTGTACAGAGTATAGAACAGGAATTGTACAGGGTATATAAGAGGAATTGTACAGGGTATATAACAAGAACTGTTCAGGGTATCTAACATGAATTGTACAGTGTATCTAACAGGAATTGTACAGGGTATAAACCAGGAATTGTACAGGGTATATAACAGGAATTGTACAGGGTATATAACAGGAACTGTACCGGATATATGGCAGGAAGTGTACAGGACATATAACAGGAATTGTACAGGGTATATAACAGGAATTGTACAGGGTATATAACAGGAATTGTACAGGGTATATAACAGGAACTGTACAGGGTATCTAACAGGAATTGTACATGGTATATAACAGGAATTGTCCAGGGTATATAACAGGAACTATGCAGGATATATAACAGGAATTGTACAGGGTATATAACAGGAACTGTACAGGGTATATAACATGAACTGTACAGGGTAAATCACAGGAATTGTACAGGGTACCTAACAGGAACTGTACAGGGTATATAACAGGAATTGTACCGGGTATATAACAGGAACTGTACAGGGTATATAACAGGAATTGTGCAGGGTATAAAACAGGAATTTTACAGGTTAAATAACAGGAATTGTTCAGGGTACCAACAGGAATTCTACAGGGCATATAACAGGAATTGTACAGGGTATATAAGAGGAATTGTACAGGGTATATAAAAGGAGTTTTACAGGGTATATAACAGGAACTGTTCAGGGTAACTAACAGGAATTATACAGGGTATATAACAGGAATTGTACATGGTATAAAACAGGAATTTTACAGGTTAAATAACAGGAATTGTACAGGGTATATAACTGGAATTTTACAGGGTATATAACAAGGAATTGTACAGGGTATATAACAGGAACTGTACAGGGTATATAACAGAAATTGTATAGGGTATATGACAGGGGCTGTACAGGGTATATAACAGGAAATGTACAGGTTAAATAACAGGAATTGTACAAGGTATATAACAGGAATTGTACAGGGTATATAACAGGAACTGTACAGGGTATATAACAGAAATTGTATTGGGTATATAACAGGGGCTGTAGAGGGTATATAACAGAAAATGTACAGTGTATATAACAGCAATTGTTTAGGGTATATAACAGGGGCTGTACAGGGTATATAACAGGAATTGTACAGGATATATAACAGGAAATGTGCCAGGGTGTATAACAGGAATTTTACATGGTATATAACAATAATTGTACAGGGTATATAACAGGAATTTTACGTGGTATATAACAATAATTGTACAGGGTATATAACAATAATTGTACAGGGTATATAACATGAACTGTACAGGGTAAATAACAGGAATTCTACAGGGAATATAACAGGAATTGTACAGGGTATATAACAGGAAATGTTCAGGGTATCTAACAGGAATTGTACAGGGTTTATAACAGGAATTGTACAGGGTATATAAAAGGAGTTTTACAGAGTATATAACAGGAATTGTACAGGGTATCTAACAAGAATTGTACAGGGTATATTACCGAAATTGTATAGGGTATATGACAGGGGCTGTACAGGGTATATAACAGGAATTCTACAGAGTATATCACAGGAATTGTACGGGGTATATAACAGGAATTGTACAGGTTAAATAACAGGAATTGTACAGGGTATATAACTGGAATTGTACAGGGTATATAACTGGAATTGTACAGGGTATATAACAGGAATTGTACAGGTTAAATAACAGGAATTGTACAGGGTATATAACTGGAATTGTACAGGGTATATAACTGGAATTGTACAGGTTAAATAACAGGAATTGTACAGGGTATATAACTGGAATTGTATAGGGTATATAACAGGGTCTGTCCAGGGCATATAACAGGAACTGTACAGGGTATATAACAGGAATTGTTCAGGGTACATAACGGGGCTGTACAGTGTATATAACAGAAATTGTATAGGGTATATAACAGGGTCTGTACAGGGTATATAACAGGAACTGTGCAGAGTATATAACAGGGGCTGTACAGGGTATATAACAGGAACTGTACAGTGTATATAACAGGAATTGTTCAGGATATATAATAGGGGCTGTACAGGGTATATAACAGGAATTGTACCAGGTATATAACAGGAATTGTACAGGGTATATAACAGGGGCTGTACAGGGTATATAACAGGAACTGTACAGGGTATATAACAGGAATCGTACAGGGTATATAACAGGGGCTGTACAGGGTATATAACAGGAATAGTACAGGGTATATAACAGGGATTGTACAGGGTATATAACAGGAATTTTACAGGGTATATATCAGGAATTGTTCAGGGTATGGAACATGAATTGTACAGTGGATGTACCAGGAATTGTACAGGGTATATAACAGGAATTGTACAGGGTATATCACAGGAACTGTACAGGGTATATAACAGGAATTGTACAGGGTATATAACAGGAATTGTACAGGGTATATAACAGGGGCTGTACAGAGTATATAACAGGAATTGTACAGGGTATATAACAGGAATTATACAGGGTATATAACAGGAATTGTGCAAGGTATATAACAGGAATTGTACAGGGTATCTAACAGGGGCTGTACAGGGTATATAACAGGGGCTGTACAGTGTATATAACAGGAATGGTACAGGGTGTATAACAGGGAGCATGAAGCCAGGAGGGTGGTTAGGTTTGCGATTTATTTCACAGGTTTTGACACGTGGTAAGCAGTCATGATAGAGCAAGCATCTGTGGTGACAGCGATCAGGGCAATCGGTACATTCAGTGTACATTTCCAAGAACGCTTACTGTTCGATGACCTTGGGGCAAAATTTTTCCCTGTCTTGGCACAGAATG